>NW_027532041.1:3213895-3674359 GCF_008692635.1 Crocuta crocuta | reverse complement strand
CAGGCGCTCACCCTTCCCTCGTCTGCTCCAAGAAAGGAGGCTCCGACACTGGACAGGGAGCGTCCTCCCATCTAGGGAGCCCAGTGACCCCGTGGGTCCAGGTCGCACCCTCTAACTGTGGCGTCGCGCGTCGTGGTCCCACAATCGCTGCAAACGCTCGGCGAAGCTGTCAGCTTGGTCCCTTCTGGCCGCCTCCACTTGCTCTTCCACCCCGGAGCTCGCGCCCTCGCTCCGAGGCGGGTGTATGGTTCTGGGTTACGTTCGGAGAAGTCTCAGCATAAACGGAGGAATTAATAAAGTTTAAAGGCTATTGGATTTCTTGAGTTTTAAGATTGTTTGTCTCGATGCTGTTGTTTATGACAACCGCGTGGCAACGCCAGGCAGAATCTAGTATTGCTTGGAATCCTTCCTTTCTCTACCCCCTTTTCTCTCCCCAAAGCCGACACACCCTTGCGTGGTGTTCCTTGAGGGAGGGGGGGAGTGGTGTCTATGTGGGGACGGATCATTCGTCATGGCTTGATTTAATTTCTAAGAAATTTTTAATAAGTGTTTTTTCAGGGCCAGGGAGCATTGTTTAAGAAGACAGTTGCGTGCAGCAAGGTGGATTCGTGTTACACTGATCGTATTCACATTTGGAGGGCGTGATAGACATGTCATTCTCTCCCAAGTCTCGTGTTCACGGTTGCTGGAAAAAACAAAGTATTTGGGAACTCTGCCACATTTTTCAGTGAGATATAATTTTTTTTTGTTTACTACTGTATTTCCTTTAGGCACTTTCACTTTTGTTTCTCTTGAGTTTCCTTTCTGGTTTCTCGTCTCAATTTCACAATTCAGTGCAGAAATGGACTTTAGAATCTACTAGAGTTCCTTGCCTCACAGGCGCAGAAACAAGGCCCCGAGCAGTGATGCAAGTTGTGCCAGGTCACACAATTAAGTAGGGCGGAGCTCAGACTGAGCCTTGCTCACCTGATAGCTCAGTTAGAGGGGTGGAGATGGAAGGTGGGGAATGGGCACGGAGTGGGGGGAGGTGCTTGGTGACGTCTGGTAGCCACTCTGCTCTGTAGAATTGATATCCTGGAAATTAAAGATGGAGAACACTTACCAGATCATTGCTTTCTTGGGACTGGTGTGAACTGATTGCTTCTTCAAAACCCCCTTTCTTGTGTTTTGACTCAACTACATGTGTTAATTCAGATTCCACTTCGCTCTTCCCTGGGAGATTTGGTCATCTCCCTGAATAACCTTACATAATAGTTATGAATTGTATTTATTAGAATGGCAGAGTAGATCACTGCGCCTTTTGTCCACCCACTATATCCTTTTAATGTTTATTTCATGGTGCCTTTCACACTAAAGCTTACAGTTGATGTATCTCCCTGAACTGAAGTGTAAGCTTTGAGGGCCAGGGCCATGCCATGTTCATTTTATATCTCCCATGATTAACACCCTGCCTGGCAATGAATAAGTAAATTAAGGCCTGATGAGGATTTTTCCCCCAGTAATTCCATCCTAACCGTCTCTAGAAAAGTCCTCCTATGTTTCTGGTGAAGACAGAACACTGAAGATGCTTTTTGATTCTTACACCTTCACAGACCATCATTGAAAGACTTGTTATTTACAGAGCGAAGCAAAACATAATTTGTTTCCTCAATTTTTTTAAACCAATGCTTTCAATCCTCTTTTTATCATGTTTGGTTCCTCTTCTTCAGATTCCTTCTAATTCATACAATTGGTTATGCCAATGCTTGCCTTTTGACTTTTGCTTTCACAGACTCCAAAAGGTTGGTAAAGTTAAAAGTGTGATTTAACCCTGCTCAGTAATGGGTTAAATCAAATGGCTGAATCCAGTGGCCAGAGGCAGCATTCTTATTGCGACTGATTCTTCCTGGAACACAGTAAGGAGGCTGGCAGTTGAGCAATATGAAGAGGGCGGCTGAAAAGATCTCAGCATAGACAAAGAATGCACATTTGTAGCTTTAAATGACTGGAGAATAACGGATATATGCAATCATTGACAGCTCAGAGGAGAATCTGGATTGTCACAGATGAGTTCATACACATGCAGACCAATGAGGTTCCATCCCATGACTGAACATACACTACAAGTATTCCTTTGATGGGGCAAATGAAGTTGGTATTACTGATGGTAACATCTAAAGCCCATATGTTTCATCCCTGATAATAACAGTGTGATAATCATTTTAAGTGTAACAATATTACCTTCCAGCAAGGTGGAGATGGACTCTAATTATATGTAAAGTCACATGCTCCCTTAGTACAAAGCTGAACAGAGAAAAAAGGAACATAGATCAAAAATATAAGAAATACCTCCATATTTCTTCCAGACATGTATATTCACACGTCATTACAAAGATCAAACTTTAGTCCTCCGGGGAACTATTTGGTTGCTGATTAAAGTAGAGGTTTTATAGGCACTCTAACAATATATTCTTCATCTCTCCAATATACTCTTTAAAAGATGACAATTCCTGGGTGGCTCAGTCAGTTAAGCATCCAACTTCAGCTCAGGTCATGAGTGAATTCAAGCCCCATGTCGTCAGGCTCTGCGCTAACAGCTCAGAGCCTGGAGCCTGCTTCAGATTCTGAGTCTCCCTCTCTCTCTCTCTGTCTCTCTCTCAAAAATAACTAACTAACTAAATAAATAAATAAAATGACAATTCCTGGCATGCAGACTATTCCTGGATTTTGGACTCAAGAGTTCTGATCTCAGCTCTGCCTATTATTAGCTGTGTCATCCTGAGCAAATTTCTCATCTGTTTCTGTTTCTTTACTCATAAAATGATCATAATGTCACCTAGCTCAAAGAGAAGCTTGTAGGATTGAAATTTAATCAGAATTTAATAAAATATATGTAAAGTCCCCACTCTGGCCTGATGCTTAGAACATAATCTTCAATAACAGGTAGCTGTAATAATTTTTTAAATTGTATTTTTATTTAGCCCATGTACTACATAGAATTACTCTTTTCCTTTTGGCTTCCTGCTCTTGAAAATTCAACAAACCAGGGGCACCTGGGTGGCTCAGTTGGTTAAGTATCGTATTCTTGACTTCATCTCAGGTCATAATCTCAGGCTTGTGAGATAGAGCCCTCACTGGGCTCTGTGCTGGGAGTAGAGCCTGCTTGAGATTCTCTTTCATTCTCTTTCTGCCCCTCTTCCCTTAAAAAAATTCTATCCAAACTTCATATTAATGAAAGTTCTTTGACTGTAAAGATAAATATGTCCTGCCCTCAAGAAGTTCACACTTCAGCCTTTGAAAAATACATACAGAGGCGCCTGGGTGGCTTAGTCGGTTAAGCGTCCGACTTTCGCTTAGGTCATGATCTCGCGGTTCGTGGGTTCGGGCCCCGCGTCGGGCTCTGTGCTGACTGCCAGCTCAGAGCCTGGAGCCAATTTCAGAGTCTGTGTCTCCCTCTCTCTCTGACCCTCCCCTGCTCACGCTGTCTCTCTCTCTCTCCTAGAAATAAATTTAAAAAAAAAGAAAGAAAAATACATACAGAAGTTAAGTGTGATGATACTGATAGACCAACGACAAACCACTTGATTTTGTAGTACTTTATGATGGTCTGAGAAGCATGTACATAAGATCTGGCTTCACAAATACCCAAACAATGATAAAGCTTATGAAAACAGGAAAACACTAAAACACACACACATAAACAACAAAAAAAGCCCCAAACCCTCACATTTTCACATACATGAGGAAGGTGGGAACCACCTTGTCCACAAAAGGAGTTGAGGCCACCTCACTGGAATAAGTCACAGCTGCACCTGCTGATAAGATCAGCAAGCAGAGTACTGCAGCCAGACTTTCTCAAATCAGAGGATTCTGCAGCTTTTGAAACGGTGTTCTTGTCCACTATAAGAGGCAGGATTCTTCTCATTTGTGTGAAAACTATGCCAGATTGTACTTTTGAAATAACGTTGGAGACGTGTAGTTAATAGAAAGCACTTCTGGTTATTAATTAATTAGACCACTTTAATCAGGAACTATTTTCTGAGAAATTTATTCCCAGCCTTGGGTCAGGTGCTAAAGAAACAAAGATGATGAAGATATAGACTTTGCCCTTAATGAACTCATTCACAAATGTTTATGGATTACCTACTGGGGATGCAATGGTGAAAAAGACATTGAGCTTCCTAGCATGAGATTGATACATATATGTTATCTTTATGGCTCTCTTAAGAAGTATTTGTTTCACACAGGGTTTGGCCAAGGCAAAAAATATATATCCCCCACCCCCAGAATAGTCTTTGTTCCTTGAAACAACTAGTAACTCTTGAAAAAGAAAAGTTTGGTCTGTACAGACTGAGTGAACCTTGGAATTTCACCAGCAGAATTGCGAAGTATGGTTAAATTCAATTCTCCTGGAGTCGAGGCTATTTAAATAGCTTTCTGGTCTCTCAGTTCCTGAATTTCTGATCTCTGTTGTGTTATCCAAAGGTTGATTCTAAGATGCAAATCTGATTTTATTTCTCCCCTGCTTGAAAACTTTCATGGCTTTCCATTATCTGCCAAGCATAGGACACAAGACCCTTTGTGATCTCGCTTTACCAAACCTTCTCACCTCATCCTCCATAACACCCACCTGTGATTGTTGCCAGATTTAGTAAATAAAACAGGATGCCCAGTTAAATTTAAATTTCAAATAAACAACAATTTTGTGATATAAATGTGTCCCAAATATTACATGGGACATACACTAAAATGCTTTCATTGTTCATCTGAAATCCAAATTTAAATAAGCATCCTGTATTTTATCTGGCAACTCTACTCTTGCCAGTCTGATTGATTAACTTGCCATTCCACACTAGTCTCATCATGCCTTTGTAAGTGCCTGATAACCACTCCATTCAGCCCCTTATCCACTTGGTATGTTTCCATTTCTCTTCTAAAGCCAGGCATGGAGTTCTGGAACCCTGCATGTGTGAGCATGAAATCCAGTGTGCTGGGGGTGGGCCTGGCTATCTGTGTGCTTTGTTTAATATCTGGGCTTCTGCCCCAGTTCATGTTCATCCCTCCCCTTCTCCCTCCTGGAACTGGAGTTCTGCCCTGAACCCGAGTTAACTTGGCTGGGACCCACACAGTTTTTCACCCTTGCCAGCTTTCTCCCTGAGGCTTGTGGGGCTAGATCCTTTCTCCCAGCTGCTGGCTGGGCTCCTGACCTCAACTGGATGGATTATTGAAAATTACTTCTGATGCTGCCACCTTCCTGTATTACCTACTACAAAGGATGACAGAATCATTCATATGAGATTAAGTTTGTGAGTGGGGTTTGCAGAGTATAAAGGCTCTATGGTGGTAATATAGTTTTCAGAGACTATTTCAAGCTCTGCACCTGGTCCTGTGTATAAAAGCTCCTCCTTAAGATGCTCTGGATTTCCCTTGTTTCTGCTCATGCCTAGTGATATATGATGCTGAAAATGATGTGAACATCTTCTAAATGTCCTCTATCTATAGCCAGCATTCAACCACACTGGCTATTTCATTATGAATGGATCTAGACTAGTGGCTTTAATTTTTAAAATTTCAATTTTATGATCCAAGACACACCTCTTTGGAACTTCAACCAGAGTGTCACAAACCATGTCATACCCTATGTGTAATGAGCTCTGATATTTTCCATTCCATGTCACCTTTTAAAAATTGGTCAACCCAGGGGCACCTGAGTGGCTCAGTCAGTTAAGCGCTGACTTCAGCTCAGGTCATGACCTCATGGTTTGTGAATTCGAGCCCTGAGTTGGGCTCTGCGCTGACAGCTTGGAGCCTGCAGCCTGCTTCACTCACGCCTCCTCTGCCACTCATGCTCTGTCCCTCTCTTTCTCTCTGTCTCAAAAATGAACATTAAAATTTTTTTTTAAAATTGGTCAACCCACCAAATTAATTTCATAACCCACGAATGGATTGCAACTTGCATTTTGCTAAATACTAATCTGCACTATCCATTGAGATTTCCTGTATTAACCTACTGGCTGGGACAATTGTCAAAAAGTCTACCTCACTTGGTGCTGTCTCTGGTAGGAACCACCTTGTCCACAAAAGGAGTTGAGGCCACCTCACTGGAATAAGTCACAGCTGCTCCTGCTGATAAGATCAGCAAGCAGAGTAATGCAGCCAGACTTTCTCAACTGCCTGAGGTCAGTATCTATAACTCCTGGCGAGGCCATTTATAGAGAGGGGTAGCTGCAAAATCGTCACAAATGGCAACTACATTTATCTTAGAACAGAGGGGTATTGTCTGGGGGCAATTCTTCCTCAGGCTTTTAAAGTTATTTCTGGTTGATTTAAAGAGACTTTTAGGTTTCTGAGGTTTCACATTAATTTCGGATCTAAAACAGAAATGCAAACTCCCTCGCTCACTGCTATGATTTTGCTTCTCCCTCCTCTCACAAAACGGTGAGCAGGTTAATCTGATATTTAGACTGATTTAAGAAACTGGGCAACAGTAGATTCCAAAGAAAATTGGGAAAATATATAGAAAGAAAGTATGGCTCAAATGGAATGGAAAGACTAATTAGGAGACTAATTATCTAAGGAATTCAACCCAGCTGCTAGAATTCAGGAATTTCTCCCTCTACTCCTTACCTTCTTCTTTTACTCAGAGCCGCTTCATTCATTTTTCTTTACGGTAGCATTTTAGTTTAGTTTGTTTTGTTGGTCTTGAAAAAATCGGTTTCAGATCAATGATGGCACAAAAGCTGGAATGGGGAGAATTTAAGACGGAACAGGAGACGAGGAATTAGAGGCAGCTAGTACAGTATAGGCAATTGTTTGGCTGTGAAAGCTTACAAAGAAATAAGATGGTAACCAAATGACGTAAACGTAATCAAGGGGAGACTTTTCTTTGCTTGTCTTTAATGTGACTGAAATGATTCTCTTGTATACCAGTGGAGATGATGCAGTAGAGGAAAAGTTCATGATGCAGGGTAGAATGAGAGGATTGGCTGCCTGGCTGGCTGTTCCTGATCTACGAGAGGGTGGAATCTAGTGCACCCGCGGATGCCTGTACATAAGACCCACAGGACGTAAGGCAGGGCCTAAGACATGCGGCTGTGGTTAAGAACAAGTGGAAGTTGTCTTCTGATTCTTCAGTTTTCTCAGTAAGGAAAGAAGCACAGTCAACAGCTGAGAGTCAGCATGGAGGAGAAGAGAGAAAACAACGGTCCTTTAACGGAAAGCGAAGGTAGTCATGGAGAATGTAGGAAAGTGAATGGATGAGGGGGAAGTGGGATGTTAGCTGGCGAAGAGCAAGGGCCTTCTTAAGTTCCTGGTGACAAGTTTGAAGTGAGACCAGTAGAGGCGGACAGTTGGACTTGAACAGTGTTGTGATTTTGCTAACCAGTATGAGAGGTTCATATGATCAAGGAAGTCGAGGGAATGATTATATTTACCAACTCTGAATTTTAAGCTGAGCAAAGAGAGAATAGAAGGCCTCAAGGGGCAAATACCCTGTAAAAAACAACAAAATGAAACAAAACAAAACAAAAACCACAAGGTGCCTAAGATGCACCTCCTGGTCTTTGCAAGACTGGCTCCCTCTTGTGGTTCAATCATGTTCTAATATCATCCTTTTTTAAAAATTTTTTTCCATTTATTTATTTTTGAGGGACAGAGAGAGGCAGAGCACAAGCAGGGGAGCAGAGAGAGAATGGGACACAGAATCTGAAGCAGGTTCCAGGCTCTGAGCAGTCAGCACAGATCCCGATGCGGAGCTCAAACCCCCAAACTGTGAGATCATGACCTGAGACAAAGTTGGATACTTAACCAACTGAGCCACCCAGGTGCCCCTAATATCACCTTTTCACTCTTCTGAGTACTTAAGGTGCTTTCTTTTTACTTTCCCGTCTCCCTCTCTCCTCTCCCTCTCCCCTCCTTTATTTCAGACTACTAGAACGTAAGTCCCAGAGAGCAAGGACCTTGTCCATATTGTTCACCATTTTATAGACACAGCACTTGAACAGGAAAACCCAAAAGGTATTTGATAGAGGAAAGATGAAGGACTGGGGTATGATTTTAAGATCTCCACCATCCTGATCGTACCATTCTACATGTGCTCCTTTTTGTCAGTTTTCACCTTCCAACCTTCCTCCAAGAGAAAGAAAAGCCCTCCACCAGCGTTAGAGCTGTTTGCAAAATCACCCATTTCAAGATTTCCACGTGGTCTTCAGAGGGTGAAGAAAGGAAAGTTCAAGGACAGTTTTACCAGTTATACAGGCACCAACTATCTCAAAAGTGAGCCAAAAAGGGTGCTATGAAGTCATAATAACTTTGTTTTGTTTAAAACCTCTATATAGAGGTTAACTTTAGATACCATAAAATTCACCCATTTGAAGTGTAAACTTCATTGAATTTTAGTGTTTATACAATTATACAACCATCAGCACAATTCACTTTTAGAGCACTTTTGTCACCACAATAAGTCACCTTGAGCTAGTTTGCAATCCATCTGCCTTTTCTAAAATTTTCATGTAAATGGAATCATACAGTATGTTGTCTTTTGTGTCTGCCCCCTTCCATTTAGTGTAATGCTTTTGTTGTGAATAATATTCCATTCTTTAGATATACAACATTTCGTCTCAATTTGCCAGTTGATAAACACGGTTTCCAGTTTGGAGGCTATGATATAATACTGCAGTGAATATTTGTATGAGTCTATGTGTGGACATACATTTCCATTTCTTTTCAGTAGATACCTAGGAGCTGAGTTGCTAAGTCAATCGATAAGTCTATGTTTAGCTTTTTAAAAAGTGCCAAAGTTCTCAAAGTGGCATTTATATTCCCACTAGCAATGGATGTGTTTCTCTATAGCCTCACAAATGCTTGATCAGTCTTTTTTGTTTCAGCCATTCTAGTAGGTGCGTAGTGACATCTCATTGTGTCTTTATCTTTCATTTCTCTGATGACTAATGATATTAAACGTCTTTTCATGTGCTTACCTGCCATTTCTTTGGTGAGTGATTATTCAAATATTTAGCTCTTTTGTTATTAGATTGCTTGTCTTCTTGTTGCTGAATTGTAAAAGTTCTTTATATATTCTCGATTCAAGTCCTTTTTCAGACCTGTATTTTGCAAATATTTTCATTCTCTTAATTGCGTCTTTTCAAGAGCAAAACTTTTGATAAAGTCCAATGTGTCGACTTTGTCTTTGATTGTTCTTACCTTTTGTGTTATATTTATAAAGAACTCTGCCTAATTCAAGGGTGCAAAGATTTTATACTGTGTTTTCTTTTAAGTTGTTATGTATGATGTACGGTAAAGGGTTGAGTTTCATTTTTTTAGCAGATACTTATTCAATTGCTCCAACATCTGTTTTGAAAGAACTATCCTTTCCCCCATTTAATTACTTGGCATCTTTCTCAAAAATCAATTGACCCTATAAGTGAAGGTCTGTTCCTGGACTCCGTTCCCTTCCATCTGTCTAAATGTCTATTGTTTCTTGATTATCATAGCTTTGTGGTAAGTTTCAAAACCAAGTAATGTCCTCTGACTTTTTCTTTCTTTTTCAAAATTGTCTTACTATTCCAGGTTCTTTGCACTTCCATATAAATTCTAGAAACAGCTTTTCAGCTTCCACCAAAAAAAAAAAAAAAAGAAGAAGAAGAAGAAAAATGCCTGAGATATTGATGAGTGTTACATTAAATTTATACATCAGTTTGGGAAAATTGCCATCTTACCAATACCGAATTTTCTAACCCATGGATGTTTTATCTCTCTCCATTTTTGTAAATTCTCTTTATTTTTTTTAATGTTTATTTACTCTGAGAGAGAGAAAAAGCCAGTGCACGTGCGAGTAGGGGAAGAGCAGAGAAAGAGAGAGAGAAAGTATCCCAAGTAGTCTCCACTCTGTCAGCCTAAAGCCCCACCCAGGACTCAGACTTGCTAGCAGAGAGATCATAACTTGAGCTGAAATCAAGAGACAGATACAGGGGCACCTGGGTGGCTCAATTGGTTAAGTATCTGACTTTGGCTTCAGGTCATGATCTTATGATTTGTGAGTTCAACCCCTGCATTGGGCTCTGTACTGATAGACTGGAGTCTGCGTTGGGTTCTGTGTTTCCTTCTCTCTGCCCCTCCCCTGCTTGTACTCTTTCAAAAATAAGTAAACATTAAAAAAAAAAGTTTTTGCTTTTAAAAAGAGTCAATCACCTGAGCCACCCAGGTGCCCCTCTAAGTCCTCTTTAATTTCACTCAGCAGTATTGTGTAGTTTTCAGTGTAGAGATTTGTGCTTCTCTTATTAAATTTATTTCTAGAGGTGCCTGGGTGGCTCAGTCAGTTAAGCGTCAGGCTTTGGCTCAGTTCATGATCTTATGGCTGGTGAGTTTGAGTCCCATGTAGGGCCCTGTGCTGACAGCTCAGAGCCTGGAGCCTGCTTCGGATTCTGTCTCCCTCTCTCTCTCTGTCTCACCCACTGCTTGTACTCTGTCTCTAAAAATGAATACATGTTAAAAAAATTTTTTAATAAAAAGTAAATTTATTTCTGGGTACTGTATTCCATTAATGCTACTATGAGTGGAATTACTTAATTTTAAAATTGCTTATTGGTAGTTTATAGAAATATAATTGGTCTTTGTATATTGATCTTGTATTCTATAATCTTGTTAAACACATTTTTTGGCTTCTTTGCAATGAAAATATTTTTTAGCCAATTTGAATTATAATAGACAAAATTGTAATTTGTTCTATTACTTAATATTAACTAGATGATATTAATTAGTTAAAATGAACTTTCATTCTTAAAATGTACAATGTGATGATTTGATATACATATACATTATGGAAGAATTCCCACCAATGAATTAACTAATACACTCCTCACTTTTCATTAATATACCATTCTTTCTATTTTGGTAAGAATACTTAAATTTTACTGTNCCAAGCCAGTTCCGCACTATCAGCAAGCTGGACACAGGCCTCCATCTCACAAATGTGAGATCAAGACCTGAGCCCAAATCTAGAGTCCGATGCTTAGCCGACTGGGCCACCCAGGCACCCCTGCATATTTGCATTATTATACAATATAGTATTTTCAACAATAGTTACCATTCTATAAATTAAATTCTCAGACCTTATTCATCTTATGACTGAAAGTTTGCATCATTTTACCAGCATCTCCCTAACTTCCCCCAACATCTAGCCCCTGGAACTATTGGTCTACTTTTAGTAGTTCTAAAAGTAGAACTATTGGTCTACTTTTAAACTATTGGTTTAAATGTTTTTTTAATTCCAGATATAAATGATACCATGCAGTATTTGTCTTTCCCTTGGGGTTTCTTTCACGTACCTTAATGCCCTCCAAGTTCATCCATGTTATCACAAGGCAGGATTTCCTTCCTTTTTAAGGCTAAATAATATTCCTGTGTGTGTGTGTGTGTGTGTGTGTGACATTTTCTTTACCCAGTCATCATTGACAAACATGTTGTGTCTATGTCTTGGCTATTGTGAGTACTGCTGCAATGAACATGGGATTAGAAATCGTTCATTGAAATAGTGGTGGTGTTTACTTTTGATACGGTGGTTCTATTTTTAATTTCTTGAGGAAACTCCCTACTATTTCCCATAGTAGCTATCCCAGTTTACATCCCCACCAACACTGTTCAACGGTTCTCTCTGTAATTTTTTTATGTACGTGATCATGTTGTCTGAGAATCACAATAGCTTTTAAATTCTTTGCTCACTGCATCTCAGTTAATCCTCTCACTCCCTCTAACACCCAATCCCATAGCCCTAAACTAGCCTTATTCTTGATAATGTCAAACACTATGAGGGTAGGGTAGAGTATCCTTAAATTCTTCCTAAAGTCTGGAATGTTTCATTAACAGTTGTGTTGACATTCATCTGTGGTTATCTTCCACATTCATCCTTTGTAGAAAGATAAACTGGTCATAAGAACTAAGTGCTTGTGTTCATGAATCTAGGACTCTTTTCTGCTTTGCTCCCATGACATTCCTATATCTTTGTTGTAACTGTTGACCAAGAATCCCATGGGTGTCCCTACTCTTCTTTTGAGGTATGATAATACATTTAACCTGAGTAAAGTAAAACCCTTGCCAGGAAGTCTTCTATCTCTAGTGATGCTGTTTTTGTCTGTCCTGGCCTATTACTTTTCTTAAAACCTTATTTATTTATTTTGAGAGAGAAAGAGAGAGAGAGAAAGTGAGGGAGGGCCAGAGAGAGAAGGAGAGAGAGAGAGAATCCCAAGCAGTTTCTGCCTATCAGTGCAGAGCCCAACACAGAGCTCGAACTCATGAACTGTGAGATCATGTCCTGATCCTAAACCAAGAGTCGATGCTTAACCGACTGAGCCACCCAGGAGGCCCTATTATTTTGTAGCAACTTGGAAAGGGCGTTCTTATTTTTAATTTCCAAATGCTGTGTGTGTGCATGTGTGTGCGCACACGCAAAGGTGTGGGAACCGAATCCTAGTGGTAGCACTTGGTTGTCATCCATTACTCAAGTCACACTTTCAGTCATCTAAACTCTATATAATTCTTTTACATGTATCACTATTAAATCATTTTGCCTCCAACTGATCTATTTTTTGGACCTGTTCAGGATGTGATGTTTAATTCTCTCACACTTAACATCTTGTGAGATTCAGCTCATTATTCCAGACCACTGAGATATTTGTGCGTCCTCATTTTCTACCATCTGATATAATTTACCCCACCAAATTCATGCTTTCCCATACTTGGGCAGTAAATCAGTCTTTATCCAAATAAATTCTGATGAAAAGGTCAGAGGGGACAATTTACTGGGGCCTTGGAGACCTTCCTTCTAGGTCCTGTGATAAACAATTGGCACTCTTGAGGAATGGTTGCTCTGCTAGTTACACATTGATGTATCTGTGCTTCCTTTTCCTCTGCTGTCACATTAGGATAAGTTTAGTACCCATGTCCTCAAACTGTTGTAAGGATTAAATGATTAAACACTTGCAATTACTTAGAGCAGTGACCACCACAGTATATATGTTCAAGAGGGTGAGTCATTATTATTACAGAGGACAAAGTTTTATAGTCAAAAGCTTGGACTTTATCTTCATCTTTTCATTTCATAGCTTTGCATCCTTAGACAAGTTATTTAACTTCTCTGAGCCTCAATTTCTTCATCGTAAAATAGCTGTGAGAACAGTGCCTTCTTTATAAAGTTGTAGGATTAAATAAAGTAACATAGAGTGTTTAATGCAGTGCATGTCCTTCAATAAGTATTTGCTGCAGTGATTCTTATTGACATTTATCTTGGGCAGTCTCCCTCTATCCTCTTACCAAGATATCTCCAAAAGGTTGGCGATATTCAGATACATTATGTCTATAGCATTCCCCTGATCAAACCACTTAGAAATTAAATAACGAGCTTACAGAGTTATGATTCATTTAACTCATATTTTAAAAACCCCTAAACTTCTAATAAAAATACAAGAAAATAATTATTTAAATTTATTTTTTAATGTTTATTTTTGAGAGAGAGAGAGAGAGGGAGAGACCATGAGTGGGGGAGAGGCAGAGAGGGAGGAAGACACAGAATCTGAAGCAGGTTCCCGGCTCCAAGCTGTCAGCACAGAGCCTGATGCAGGACCTGAGCCCACTAACCACAAGATCATGACCTGAGCCAAAGTCGGACACTTAACCGACTGAGCCACCCACAAAATAATTATTTAAATGTTTAATTAGATTATTAATCTAGGACTGACTTCATCATACCCTAGACTTGTATGTTATATATGCTGTATTACAGTTTATAAGAGTACCCTGGGGACCCTTGGATAGGTGATGATTAAAAAAATTTTTTTAATGTGTATTTGTTTATTGAGGGGGGGTGGGGGGACACAGCATCGGAAGCAGGCTCCAGGCTCTGAGCTGTCAGTACAAAGCAGGAGGCACGGCTCAAACTCATGGACCTGAGATCATGACCTGAGCTGAATTCAGACACTTAACCTACGGAGCCACCAGGTGCCCCAAGATTGTGATCATTTTATAGGCTGGGAAGCATAGTTTGATTATTCAAAATGACTATGNGACTATGTAAGTATATACTTGGTTTTATTAGTGCTTTGCTCTTTGATTTATTTGATGCCGAGAACAGCTCAGGAATGCAGCCACCAATGATAACGCTGTTTCTATGAGAAGATAGTCTGCCCCACAATGGTCAGCTGTGATGTGGAATCTAGGACTCTCCATGGTAAAAGGCAGATACTGCTTTCCAAATCACAACACTCCTTTCGTGTGGTAGGAAAAGAAGTCCCAAATCTTAAAGGTATGATTTCCACAAAATAAACAATTCAAAAGCTAATGGCTTATAGCAACTAAGAATCAAACTGCTTGATTTTTTAATGCAGTCTTTACAAATTATGATGTGTCAGATTTTCTAAAAAGTGTCTATGCCAGCACAATATAAAAACTTGCAAATCAAGTGCACTTGGATTTTATTCTTCATGGTGCTTTTTTTTTTTTTAAAATTTGGGGGCATATTACCTACTTTTTTAGACTCTCAGGATTTCTTTTCCAAAATGTAGATAATAATTACCAAAAGGATTATTCCAAAGATTAGATAATGAGTATAAAGTGTAGAATATAGTGTCTGGCACATGGCAGAGAGGTAATAAAAGTTAGTGCCTTGCCTTTCTTTTTTGTTGTCAATGGTGATCCAAAAAATATGANCTCGAACCCACGAACCGCGAGATCATGACCCAAGCGAAAGTCGGACGCTTAACCGACTAAGCCACCCAGGCGCCCCATTTAATGGAAACACCATGGTGGAGTTTTCACTTGTGGAAGGTGAGGCTCTTGAGGAGCTTTTAAAAAATCCTGGTGGTTACATTCTATCCCCAGAGACTCTGATTACTTGGACTAAAGCGTAGCCTAGGCATTAGGATTTTGTTCAGTATAATTTAATGCAAATAAATTGCACAGATCTTAGGTGTACAGTTCAGTCAGTTTTGACAGTTGGTTATTCTCTTATAACTACCACCCTTATTGAAATAGAGAACTTTCCCATTACCCAGAAAGTGTCCCACTTCCACTCTAGGTAACAGAGGCTCTGGTTTCTATCAGCAGAGATTACTTCTGACGGTCTTTTGAATTTCATATGAAATTTACAAATAGAACCAAACAGTATGTACTCATTTGTGCTCAATGGAATATGTTTGAGATTCATCAATGTTGATATGTATATCAGTCATTCTTCTTCTCCTTATTATAAACAAAATACCACAATTTGCTTATCCATTCTCCTCTTGGCTGACATTTGGTTTGTTTACAGGTTACACTGTTATGAATAAAGATGCTATTAATATTCTTGGATAAATCGTTTGTGAACATACATTTTCTTCCTCTTGGGCATGCTTAGAAGTGGAATTCCTGAGTTTTAGGGTGGGTATATTCTTTCTAGTAAACTGCCAGTTTATCAAAGTGGCTGTACCATCATACATCCCACTAGCAATGTATGCAAGTTCCAGGTGTTCTACATCATTGCTAACACTTGGGATTGTGTCATCCCTTAAAAGTTAGCCATTCTGGTTGGTATGAAATGGTACCCCATGGTCGGTGTTGTTTTTGTTAATTTAATTTCTTTATTTTAAGCAATTTCTATACCCAACATGGGGTTTGAACTCACAACCCTGAGATCAAGAGTCCTATGCTCCAGACTGAGCCAGCCAGGTGTTCCCCCCGCCCCATGATTTTAATTTGTGTTTCCCTGATGAATGATGAGGTATCCAGTGGAATTTATGCAGTATTTACATGAACATCTATGATCACTGTTTCATGTGTTTTCTAGTGATTCATATATCTTTTTTGAAATGTCTGTGTTGAAATCCTGTCTTTTCTCCATTTTTATTTATTTTTTCCCCCAGAAATCATCAGCATTTATTTCCTGGGTCCTAGGTATCACTTATCTTGGTTGGAAGGACAGAGAGTTGATTAGACAGTTTTGAGCACAACAGCTCTTCCCTAGAAATGGATCTGTGGAACTCCATGAGGGAACATCAGAGCTGCATAGATGGCTGGTTTAGCTTACAATGCCTTCTATAAAAAAGAAAAAGAAAAAGAAAAAAAAAGCCAGCTCCCTCTCTCTCTGGTGAAAAAAGGTTTAAAGTTTTTAAAAAGTCTAAAAGTGTTTTGTTTTGTTTTTAAAGGGGTATGAAGGTAATGACCAGAAGTCTGGGCTTGGAGAAGCGGAGACAGGGTTGGGATGTGGTGGCTGCCCAGGCCACCTGTGGAGGCACATTCCTGGAGGGGAGGAGGTGCTCACCCAGGTGCCCACTGAATAAATCACGTCCCGCAGCCATGGGGTCTTGAAAGTGTACCAGTGCAAGGTGAGGAGGTGGTGGGTGAGTGGAGCCTGAGGGTGCCGGTGGAGAGCTTTCCTGGGGTAGGGGCCTTGGCGGCTTCTGGGGGTGCCTTTTCACTCCGGCCTGGCCTGCCTGGGACAAGGGCACAGAGAAGAGGCAGCCGGGCCAGTTTTGGGGCTCCCTGACCTGGCTGGGACAGCAGGTCTCTCTTCCACCCTCCATGGGCATGTCAGACTTAAGACAAGGTGGTCCCATCGTTGCTCTCAGGCTGGTTGCTAGCTTCTCCATCTGGGGTGCCTGCCTCTGCCTGTCCTTCTGCCCCCTTGAGTGCCAACTCACCCATGGCTTCTGCCGGTTCCTCACCCTCACGGCCTCAGAGTCCCCCTGGATGTCAGGACCGAGTTCCAAAGGCCTGGCCTGGCCTGTCACAGGATATGCAGACAGAATAGGAAGGCTTAACCCCCATCATGTGTGTTTAGTTTCTTATTCTTACTTGCATCTCTTCAGATTTTCCACTGTTGACTAATCAGTATGGAAATTCTAGAAGGTTCAGTGGTCTTGAAGCAGCTTGACTTGGGCAGGTATTTATTTGGTGGTGGGGTGGGGGATGGGGTAAAGGGCTCAGGTAGGAGCTTGAGTACTTCTTCCTCTGTCATCAACCCTTTCTGTGGTCCTTGGGTAAATCATTTCGCTTTGAGCCTTCTTCCATTTCTTCTGGAGAGATTTGGTAAATGAAGCCTTCACTCTCAGCTCCAGGCTGGTTCTTTTCTCCATTAAAAAACAAAACAAAACAAAACAAAAAATCTGGTTGTCTTCTGTTATTGATTTAGAGGAATTCTTTAGCTGACTCCTGTTTGTGCTGCCTTGTACCTGCTTCTGTTATTCTTAAACAGTCAGGAAGAGCTTGTACCTCACACAGCCTAGTGTTGGCACTGCTGTGAAGAATGAAGGGAAGACAGAATATGGGTGTGCAGGGGTACAAAGAGTCAGAAAGGAGAGCAGCCTCAGAGGCTTGATGGTGTGCAGAGTGGTCAAGAGGAATCAAGCTGGTGACAAGGGGGCCAGGTGAGCAATAGGAGACTTCCAGCCACACTCTTAGGAGGAGGAAGACCTCAGAGATCTTGGTGGAGAGGTGCTGGAACCTCTACACAACCCTGAGAACAAGGGTCCAGATTTTTAAAAAATGGAGATATCTATATATACTCTATATATCTATATATAAGAAAAATGGAGATATCTATATAGATGTATCTGGCTTTCTATATATATATAGAGATAGAGATCTATAGATATTATATATATATTATAGATATACAGATATCTATAGATATCTCTATCTATATAATATATATATCTGTATATCTATATATCTGCAGATACCTGTATATATATCTATGGAGATAATATATAGAGATACATGAAGATATTTCTATTTTATATATACACACATATGCAATATGTAGGGATATATACACAATATGTAATATATAATATAAACGGTAATATAGAAAATAAACAACTATAATATATAATACAATATGTAAGTAAAAATATGTAAAATGTCAGAAGGCAGGCATATTTAAATACTTCTCTGCCAAAGATACGATTCAGGCCCTTTCATAAGCAATTCAGAAAACTAATATGTGGCTCAGCTTCTACCTTGCTGTGAACTCCCCAAGTGTGGCAACAAGTCCTTTTAGAGTTTCCTAGAACAGGGAAAATCCAACTGTAATGCTATAGAATATTGGCTCCTCTGTTGTGTTCTCAGTTCTCCTCTCAGCAGTCTTTTGCTGTGGTTTCTTAGGTTACAGGTGCAATTAGTGAGCTAAGGCTTTAATGTATGTGTAGAGGCTTATTATCATTGGCTTTAATGTGACTATGGCCTAAGTCTTATTATTTCTGGACTTCAGTCATTACTGTCATCATTAGATATATTGATCATCAATCATTCCAGGGCCAAAACCAACAGAACATCGGCAACTGGAATTCCAAAGACAATATGATCAGCTCTGTTATTGAGGAACTCAGTAATTCAAATCCCCAACTTAGAAGTTATTAGAATTCCCTAGTTGGATGTGCATTCGCATTTAACTTTGTTGTGTCAGTAGCAAAAGAATCTGCAAAGCAAAATAATAAACAAGAACAAGATTGCAGGAGGATGTTCACCCAACTAAAGAAAACCGTAGGATGAGAACATTGGGAACTCATTAGAAGTTTCCATTTACTTAAACAATTGGAAGCATGCACGCACACACAAAGATACCACACTGTATTTTGCTGGTTTATTTTTCTCTCTGTTTTCCTCATTAGACAGGGCTTTGTTGAGGGATAGGAACAACATTTGTGCACAGAGTAGGCACTTAGACTATGTTAACTAAATGAGTAGGTCTTTCCATGATGCATGGATGGCTTAAGTGTTAGTCATATCCCTGGCTTCTTTACCTGTATGTCTGTGTGTGTGTGTGTGTGTGTGTGTGTGTGTGTGTGTGTGTGTAAATTTTATCAGGAGAGTCTACTGAACTAGAGTTTCTGGTGTAAGAGTTTTGTTGGGGATAATGCTTGTAGAAGACATAAGGGGCAAAAAGCATAGTTGTGCTAGAAGAGCCTCAGGCCATGATATAGATCTGAAAAAGTCTTGGACAACCCACAGGGAATCTCTGGAATAAAGATGGCCCATTAGAAGAGTCCCATGTTGAGCAAAATCAGCCAGGCCCTAGTATCGCCACTATACTTAGTTGTGGGCTGGGGCTGCTGAAAAAAGAGCCTGTCCTCAGCTCAGTAGCTGAGACAGATCCTGAAGAGGTCAACAACCAGAAAGCTGTCAGCTAACTGTACTCCTTGTAGGCAAACAGCACCTTCTTTCTTGAAGAGATATCGGAGTGCCTTTGTAGTTGTCCCAACTCCCACGGTAGTAACTGTCCCTCATAACACAGGTCAGATATGAGGCAATTGACCTTACCACTTCCCCAATCGTCTTCCCACCTCTCCTCTGAGAAAGTATGTATAGGAAGGCAGAGGGCTCTGTTTTGCAAAGGGTGCCCGATGTCCCCAGTATTGGGTCAGCCAATTGGAAAAGTCTGCAGATTGCTGCTGTTATCCACCACCAGTTGCAAGTGCTGAAGCACAGCCAGGGCAGGGACGGGTTTGGATGGTATCAACCAAATGTCCCCTGGCTGACTGCTCTGGTTTGCCCTGGTCATTTTAGTAACCTCACAGCACCAAGGCACCACACCGCATTTAACAAAGTGTAATTTTATGGATCCCTACCAATGACGTTATGATGGGGCTTTATTCTAATCATGATGTGTATCTTTATTTTTAATTATACAACTCTAGCATGCTCTTTGTAGAAAATGTAAACAATGCAACTTATTCAGCAGAATAAAGTAAAACCATTTGTAATATCGCCTTCTAGAGACAATTGTTAGCAATTCTGTGCTTTCTCTTCCAGTCACGTACATAACAAAATATCCCTCCTTTTCCTCGATTTGTCACATGTCATGTACATTTCTCAAAGACAGATGATCCTTGTTGGTTCTTTAGTGCATACTGAGACCTGGCCTGAGAAGTTCCTCGTGCTTCTCAGATGGCAGAGCACTTGTAAGAGGAAGAATGGGCTGGGGGAGACGGAGTAGTCAACTTCTATAGCTGCTTTTTGCTTTGGGCACTCTCTGACCAGTAGAGCTAAGGGTCCTGAAGCCTCATTATGAAAGGATCACGCTTTCCTATTTGGCTAGGAGTCAGGCTGGGCTTATGGGCATTTTGGGGTCTGGGAAACACACAGGACTAAAGCAAAGTTATTCCTTGGGTTCATCCATATGTATGACCACCACCCAAGCCACCCTACACAATTGCAGACCACTTTACCTAGCTAACATTTACTAAGTGCCTACTATGTGATAGAACATTTTTCTTGCCTTCAAGGAGTGTAAAGCATAGTGAGGGAGACAGGAAAACTAAACTTGATGTTTTCTTTAATGTTTGTATTTTTATTTTGGAGGAAGAGAGAGAGAAAGGGCACAAGCAGGGGAAGGGCAGAGAGAGAGGGAGACACGGAATCTGTAGCAGGTTCCAGGCACCGAGCTGTCAGCGCAGAGCCCAACGCGGGGCTTGAACTCATGAACTGCAAGATCATGACCTGAGCCAAAGTCACACACTTAACTGACTAAGCCACCCAGGTACCCCTTAACTTTTTAAAAGTGAGTCTATGCCCAACATGAGGCTTGAACTCATGACTCTCTGAGACCAAGGGTTGCATGCTTTACTGACTGAGCCAGCCAGCCACCACAGGAAAACTGACCTTTAATATATGTTCAGACGGGCACCTGGGTGGCTCAGTCACTTAAGCCTCCGACTTTGGCTCAGGTCATGATCTCATGTTTTGTGGGTTTGGGCCCTGCATCGGGCTCTGTGCTGACAGCTAGTTCAGAGCCTGGAGCCTGTTTCAGATTCTGTGTCTCCGACCCTCCCCTGTTCATGCTGTCTCTCTCTCTCTCTCTCTCTCAGAAATAAATAAAACATTAAAAAATAAATAAATAAAATATGTTCGGATATCTACTAAGTAGTAGGATGTACATGGGCAATAAGAGAATAAAGGAGGGAGTGTTTATCTGTATCATATATGTCTAGATTTCATGGCTATATTGACTTTCATGAGAAGGGACTATCAAGGCTGAGACAATGCCACGTGTAGAGACACAAAAGAGAGAGATACGCATGGGGAAGATAATGATACTTAGTGAGACTGAAAACTGGGGTGAGGGAGGGGCAGGGCTTTGCGGCGATTGATTTCATTGGATTAAAAAGAAAGCAAAGACTGAATGCTAATTAGGTGCTGGGCTGGGAATACAAAGTGAAATAACAGAACTTTGGGTTAGCAGTCTTGTTGCAAATGAACCTGGAAATGTTGACTGAGACCTAGTAGCATCAACACCTCTGGGAGTCCCACTGGGGCAGCTCTCTAAGTCCTTCTCAAGCCAGTTACATGTTTAGTAATACCAAATTCTTGGTCTTCCATCAAAGAGAACTTACCTCTGAAATAAAACTTAGCCAAATAATTTAATTGATAATACCTCTCTGTTTCTAGAACCTGTAGTTTTATTTTTTTTAATGTTTTATTTATTTCTGAGAGAGAGAGAAAAACAGCATGAGCAGGGGAGGGTCAGAGAGAGAGGGAGATACAGGATTTGAAGCAGGCTCCAGGCTCTGAGCTAGCTGTCAGCACAGAACCTGATGCGGGCCTCGAACCCACGAACCGTGTGATCTTGACCTGAGCCAAAGTCGGACACTTAACCAACTAAGCCCCCCAGGCACCCCTAGAACATGTAGTTTTAAAACATATGCAATGCATGGGGTGTCTGGGTGGCTCAGGTGGTTAAGCACCTGACTCTTGACCTCAGTTTAGGTTATGAACTCACGTTTTGTGAGTTCAAGCCCTATGTCAGGCTCTGTGCTGACAGTGTAGAGCCTCTTTGGGATGTTGTCTCTCTCTCTCTCCCTCTTTCAAAATAAATAAGTAAACCTTAAAAAGAAAAAAGAAAAGGGGCGCCTGGGTGGCTTAGTCGGTTGAGCGTCCAACTTTTGCTTAGGTCATGATCTCGCGGTTCGTGGGTTCGAGCCCCGCGTCGGGCTCTGTGCTGACTGCCAGCTCAGAGCCTGGAGCCTGTTTCAGAGTCTGTGACTCCCTCTCCTGCTCCTCCCCTTCTCACACACACACACTCTCTCTCTCTCTCTCCTAGAAATAAATAAAAAATATTAAAAAAAAAAAAAAAAGAAAAACGAAAAAGAAAACATATCCAATGCACACATATTGTTATGGGCCGTATTATATCTTCCCAAATTCATTAAAACCCTAACCCCCAGTATCTCAGAATGTGACCGTCATTGGAAATAGGGTCTTAAAAGAGGTTAAGTTAAAATAGGCCAATAGGGTGAGCCATAGTCCAATCTGACTTGTGTCTTCATAAGAACAAGAAATCTGGACACACAGAGACAGCAAGGGCATGCACAAAGAGAGGGCCCTGTGAGGACCCAGCCAGAGGGCAGCCATCTACAAGCCAAGGAGAGAGACCTCAGGAGAAACCAACCCTGCTCACACTTTAATCTTGGGCTTCCAGCCACCAGAGCTGTGAGAAAATACATTTCTGTTGGTTAATCCACCCAGTCTGTGGTATTTTGTTATGGCGGCCCTAGCAAACTGACAGAGTCCTGTTGCTTTGCGGGAGTGTCCATTTCAATGGACAAGACAAAGAAGGCAAAAAACAACAGAAGGGACATCAGGGAACCACGGGCACAGGAAGGTGGGACATCCCAGTCAGACTGAAGAGGGTGGTGTTAGGAAGGAATGTCTGGAAGAAGTGTCCTGGGGAGCGAAGTCCCGGGAGAGGAGGAGGGAGAGCTAGGAGGAAGCGCGAGCAGAGGCAGAGGGACTGGCTGGCACAGAGGCATGGGGACAGGAAAGAACACGGCACCTGAGAGACGGGTGAGTCAGCTGAAATGCAGCGATGGAGAAAGTGGAAGTGCTGTTGTGTGATTCTGACCCAAGCACGTGGGGACCTACAGGAAGGAGAGGTTATTAATGACAACAGTGATAATATTTTTTATAGTACTTTACAGTCTGACAAAACACTCCACATGCCTTATCTGTCCGTGTCAACAAAAGAGCCGAGCCATTTCACACATAAGGCAAATGAGGGTCAAGAGGCTAAATGGTTTGGCCTCAGCCTTCCAGGAAGTTAGTGTCTAAAGCTCAGGGCCTTTTCTTCCCAAATCTGTGTGGAATGGAGTGTTAGGCGCTGTGTTTCCTTGCCTCTGACCTTGCTCAGAGCTGCATACAGGGCAGTGTGGGGACAGGAGTGGCTTAGGTTTGGTGGGTCCTACTGGACAGGAAGGACCCGGCCGAGTAGAGCCCCACAGACCACCACATCCCAAACCCAATACCTCCTGGAGAAGAGTCTGGCCTCTGGAGAAGTGCTTATCTTCTCATTCATTCTGTCCTTAATTAAAGGGTGTTTAAGGTCTCGTTATCTGTCAAATGGAGACACAGTAATGCACACCCACAACCAGCACTGGGGCCCTCCCTGCCTCTCATGAAGGACACCTCCTAACTCCAGGAACCCCAGCCAGAGATGGACACTGGGGCCCCCTCTGGAACTGCACAACATCGCTGGGGTATCTTCTTAGAAAGGTGAAAGAAGAATTTAAAAACGCAAGGTGTGTCATATAAGTAAGAGTCCTTTTATCAATTTGGGTTGGATTGTGCTTAGGACCTGGGGTAGGGGAGAAAGGAAAGGTTTCAAGCAGGCCTTCTCCTTCACTCTGTACTGTATCCCTATAGAAGATGCTATAGGTGCCTCCATCCCCTTTGGCCTTAACTGCTTCCATAGTCCCTGGTCTGAGTAGAACTGCTGGTGCCCAAGTCTCTTTGCTAGAGAACATTCTCTAGATGTCAGTGACCACTATGCGACCACTATGCCCTCAACTGCTACAGGCTGGGACCACCACAGGGTTAGTGCCCCCTGGGAATAGCTCTCAACCATTGTCTAATGGAACTTGGTGGATAAGTACCCCAGTTCCTCCTCCTTTTACCAGGGTAACTATACTGATTCCCAGAGTTCTCCAGTCAAATTAAACTCTGGTTGTCTATACTGGTGACTTATTTAATATCACAACTTTTTTTGGTATCTGTTCCTTCTCCACCTCACTTCTCCACTCCTCTGCCAGTGTTTCCTGGGGTCACCTCCCAAATAGACAACTCACACTCATATCCCTGTTTTGTGGTTTGCCTCTGGAGAAACCCAAACGAGAATGGCCTTACCTGTCCAGTGGTTTTGGGCGTTTTGTTTTGTTTTGCTTTCCCTGCTTTGAACATTATGAATGGGGATGGGGAGAAGAAAAGGGAAAAATACAGAAATATAATTCATCCATTCATGCATTCATACATTTTTCACTCAGTAAATACTTATCAAGTGTCTATTTCTTTTTTTTTGAGCTTTTATATATTTTATTCTTCATTTAACTTTTAAAACACTACTGAATATTTAATATACTGAATATTAAAACAAAAACAATAGCAAGTAGTGAGCTATGATTATAGTCCTTCACTTGTTCACTACTGCATATAGAATGCCAGCAGTGTTGTTCACTGGCCCCATTAAGAGGTCTGACCCTGAACACCTCCCCTAGGGTGATGTTCATCATCCTCATACGCTTCTCCATTGTAATGGCGCCATCTTTCCTGATTTGGATCTAAGTCCACCAGTTCTACCTGGTCCATTTCATCAGTCTCTTCTACTTCTTTCCTCTCAGGTAGGAGTTTTCCCAGCAAAGAGAGTTTATCAGGAGAGAGAAAGCCCTTCTCAGGGAAGTTTACCTTAAATTCAATGATTAGGCGTCCCTTTTAATATGGTCTACGATAAATTGGCATGCCTTCATTCAGCACACACTTGATATCTCCATGCTTGACAATCTGACCTGGGTGAGAGGTGATGACAATGGTTCTGTTGTCAAGAGTAGATATTGGCTTTTGGAAGCCGCACAGTGCTTCAACCAGCTGTATGTCCATACACATGAAAAGATCCTCTCCTCGCCGAGTAAAAACAGCACGGGCCTTCTGATCTAAAACAATGATAATATCTCCTGGTTCCAGTCCAGGTTCTTGGTCTCCTTCACCATGGAATGTTATCTTCTGGCCATCTTTCATGCCTTTGTCAATATGAACTTCTAGAATCTTCTTTTCTCGAACTATCTTCCTTCCATTGCAGCTTTTACATCTATCTTTAGGACTGATCCGTTCCCCATGGCCCTGGCACTCCATGCACACAGACTGAATTTGCTGAACCATTCCAGGTCCTATCTGATGAATTCTTATTCGCATTCCAGTACCTCGGCAATTGGGACAACACTCTACTGCTCCTTTCTTTCCACCTCGGCCTTCACATTTGTCGCAAATCACATTCTTTTGCAGAGCTGGTTTTCTTGTTGCGCCATTATATAAATCTCCTAAGGTTACAGAGAGCTGATGCACAACATTTTTACCTCTCCTTTCTCTTCGCATCCTTCCTCCTCCTCCTCCAAAAAACATATCAAAGATGTCCATGGGGGAGCCAAAACCACCACCTGCTCCACCTTCTTTAATTGCCTGTTCTCCTCCTTTGTCATATAATTCCCTTTTCTTTGCGTCAGAGAGCACTTCATAAGCTTGAGAAATCTGTTTCAACTTCTCTCCTTCATTTGGATTCTTGTCAGGGTGGTACTTCAAAGCCAATTTCCACCTGTAAGCCCTTTTCAGTTCTTCCTGGGTGGCATTGGGTTTGACCCCCAAAACATCGTAGTAAGTAGTTTCTTTCACCATTTTCTACAGCCGGTGAGCGGGGCCGAGGCCGGTGTGGGGGAGCGGGAAGCAGCGTGTTGCTGGGCGCGCAGCTCGGGCAGCCGCCGCTCCTCGAGCGTTCTGGAAAGTTCCCATCAAGTGTCTCTTTCATGCCAAGCACCATACTCGGGGGCGGGGAAAGGCAGAGTTAGAAATTTCATTTCCTGGGGCTCATAGAAGCCATCCATCACTCAAATCCCATCTCATACACTCAGGCCAGTACTACCTGGGGGATGGCAGTGTTATGGGATGAGGCAGCATGTGAAAGGGGTGGAGCCTCAAAAGGGGAGGAGAAGACAGAAGTTCTGGGTGTGTGTGGGAGGGGAATGACAAGAGTAAATGAAGAGTAAATGAAGGCCAGTGGGTGGGAATGAAACTCAGCCCTGAGGCCGCAAGGCTTGGATGAGTACCTGTGTCACCTTATGAGCACCTGATTCTTGAGGGCATCTACTGTCATGGTTGAAAAGGGCCTCAGGGGACACAGGTATATCTCCTTAACTTTACTCCTTAGGAAACCAAAGAAAAGATAAAATGATTTCCTCAACTCTTATGCTGTGAATGTTCTTTCTTTTAAGGGAACTAAGGCTAGATCAATGTTTCTTAAAGTTTTATTCATTATTGCCCCGAAACCTTTTTAGACATTTTTCCTAATGACACTTCGCCAGTGAAATCTTAATACCACAGATATATTGCATATCAGTTATATACTGTAGATCTGTTTGTGTGCTAAAGACATAAAAAGAGGAAGATTATTTTCAATCCCCAAGAACCAATATTTGCTCCCTTGGGGGCGATCTTGCCCTTGTTGAGAATGCATGGGACAGAGAGACCAAATGTGGCCAGGTTACTGAAGCCCTGAAATTGAGTCAGAGAAGCTGGATTTGGTGCACTAAGCAATAGGGAGCCATAATAGGTTTATGAGCAGAAGGATACAGTGAGGAAAGAAGTGGAGAGCCTACCCCACAGATTAGTATCCATCAAACACCCTGGGCGAGTGGCTCTCCCAAAGCAGTCAAGGTCATTAAGAAAAAGGCCAACATGGCTTTCTTATGCCCTTATAGACAATTTTAGGTATATACACAAACAATTATTTATAAGAGCTGTAATATGTTACAACCAGTTTTTTTGTTTGTTTTATTTAACCTACGTTTACCTCATGCTTATTATATTCCAGATGCCACACTAAGCCCTATATAAATATTAGCTTATTTAATCTGATGAGAGAGGTATAATTATCTACTCATTTTACAGATGGAAAAGCTGAGGCACAAAATGTGTCTTGCCTAAAGATACATAGCTTGTAATGGTAGAGCTGAGATTCAAATGTAGGCAGTCTCGCTCCAGAGTCAATGTTCTGAGCCACTATCCAATGAGTTGTAAAATATAAGCTATTTGGGCAAGGTGTAGCCATAATTCTGTCTACATCCAATGTGGGGTTCCAATATAAATTCATGGGCCTCTTGCAATAACTTTAATGGAACCAAGGACTGAAAGCTGGAAACTGGTGGGCTAGTAGATTCTTAAGGTCTGTTTGACTCTAAAGTTTATAATCTTGGTAGAATTTTTTAAGGGTCATGGGAATTAAGTCTCTCTCAACTTCAGCTGGTGTAACCAGAACAAACCAGCTGACCTCAGGCTCCCTTCTCAGCGTTGAGCAGAAGAGGCACCCTACTCTGTGCTATACGAAGAAGAAATGTAACACGGGGGCTGTCACTAAGTCACACATATGAGTCTCTAGTGAATGACATATGCGCCCTTGGACTTGAAAGTGGAGAGACAATAAAACCAAAAACATCTGCTCATGTATTACTATTTGGCTACCTCTGTACTTTCTCCTCTCCACCCTTTGTTACCAGTGAGTAAGACAGATATTTTTTATGATAATTTGAGTTTACAGAAGACTCATATGCCTGCTATCATCTGTAATTTTTTCCTTTAATTAAAAAAATAGCTGTTTTCTTTTAAACCAAAACCTGTTTTCTCTATGTGGTCTTATCCTACTGTTCTAGAAGGGAGTCCAAGGTGATGAACAATGAACTAAATCCAGAAGAAATTCCTCTACAAATCTATCTTCTTGTTCCTGTCCTGTCCATATATTTATTGAACATCTATTATATGCCAGGCACTGTGGTAGGTGCTGGAAATATGGAGGTCAACAAGTCATCACTCCTGTCTTAATGGAACTCAACGATGAGTAGGGGAGGCAGATATGTACAGAAATCACTGCCATGTGAGGGATATATTAATATGTATGCCACATACTCCATGATATTTTTAGCCTGCAGACTTTTGCACATGCTATTCCAAGGGTGGGGATGTGTTTCCTTGGCATTTTGGCAGACTGATTCCTGTGGGATAGAGCATAGAGCACCTAGTAGAGGGACATCAGAGAAGGCTTCCTGAAGGAGGAATACGTAGGCTGAATCGTAAAGGATTAGTTTAGTTTGGATGTCAGTGCTGGTCTCCTTGGCTAAGTGGGGTGCCCCCACCCTTTGTGTTCCCTAGCCTCCTGTCCAAACTCTTATGCTACCAAAAAGTAAATATTTATGACTGCTGAACAAATAGCATGCATCAATATCCTGTAATTTCTATAAACTGGTTACCTTCTCCACAAGACGAGCTCTCTAAGGGAAAGGAGAGTGTAGGATTTACTTTTTTAACTTTGTCAGTAAGGAGAATGCCTTGCCATGATAAGACCTCACTGTGTTTGCAAATTCCAGGATGGGTTTAGGCATGGGTGGGTGGATGGGTGAGTGGTTGGATAGATGGGAACACAGGAGAAAGTAAATAATAGTGCCCAAGTGGAAGTACATGGACAGCTTGTATAGGAGGATCAGTGGTACTTTTATAGAGGTGATGACTTGGAGTTGAACTCCAAAGAATAATCTAGTGCTTTTCAAACTGCAGTACAATGAAGACCTGGGGATCTTGTTATGGAGCTCAGGGCGCAGGCAGGGAAGGAAGATGAAGGAAGAGGAGCTGGAAGATCCCTAGGACTGGCTGTGAAGGTATGAGAAACCCAGGCTTTCACCGAGACTCAAGGAAGCTTGAAGCAATGGACATGGCACCCGAAGCTGAAATGAGTGAAAAGCAGGCAGAGAAGACAACGAATGTTTCTTGACTATTTAGGTATCTCTCTTCATATCTTAATCTACACCCACACCTGTACCTAGCCATCACACTGCATCATATCCTCTCAACAGCCTTGAGGAGATGCAGAAGATACAGATCCTTCCTTCCTTTCTTTCCTCCTTCCTCCCTTCTTTCCTCCTTTTTTCCTTCCTTCCTTCCTTCCTTCCTTTTTTCTCTTCCTTCCTCTTTCCTTTCTTTCTTTCTTTCTTTCTTTCTTTCTTTCTTTCTTTCTTTCTTTCTTTCTTTCTTTCATTCTTTCTTTCTTTCAGTTGGTTAGTTCACTATGGTATCATTCTTTCAATGTGACATGGGTTACAGGTTCAATCCCTGTTGAAAGTCATACAGAAAACATGGTATTGGCATCTCGGTTTATGCCATTGATCACAGAGAAAGAGAAGTCTAGATCTTAAGCACTTGAAAATGAATACAATATACTGAACTTAAAAAAAAGGAAATGGAGATTCAGAAAGCTAAGGTCATTTGTCCCAGGTCTTACAACTAGTGACAGTTGGGATTCCATCATGTGTTAAGCAGGATGTGAAGACCCAAATAGGTAGACAGAGATTCAGACAAGAGCTCTCAGTCTTAGTGAATAATTCAAGAATAAATGAGAAATTTGGAGTCCTTATGCAGTTGCAGAGTCTGGGCTGGAAGATGATGACCCTGGAGGGCTGACATCTTAGGGTGGGCTGAAGCAGGGTCCCAAGGCTCCTAGCAGATTCATGGAGGAGCCCAACCTTAGATTCCCAGACTTCTGTAAAGTTAGGGCTGAAGACAGAGGAGATCCTTCTGTCCAGGTGGCTAGAGGACTCCATGGTGATGCCCACTGAAGAAGCCACGACGAGGAGAAAGGGGGGCTGGGCAAGACAGGAAGAGGGGATAGAGGAATATTTTATTCAGAATAAAATTAGAATGAACTTTATTTAGAATATTTCAGAAGTGAAAAAGGGCCTTACTTAAATTTTAACAGATTTCCTATCTCTTGCCATAATAAAATCACAACCTTCTTGAGACATATGTACATAGATTCTTTTTGGACAACTCAATACAAAGGCTCTCCCCAACTGCATCCATTTATTTAATGTTATAGACTACCTGTTTAATTCCCAAGGGCTACAACTTTCTTTCTTTTTTCTTAATGTTTATTTGTTTTTGAAGGAGAGAGTGAGACAGAGCGTGAACAGGGGAGGGACAGAGAGAGAGAGAGAGAAAATCCCAAGCAGGCTCTCCACTGTCAGCACGGGGCCTGATGCAGAGCTCGAACTCATGAACCATGAAAACATGACCTAAGCCAAAGTTGGATGCTTAACCAACTAAGTTACCCAGGAGCACCTAAGGACTACAACTTTCAACTAAGAAATGATAAGATAAAAGTGTCTGTTTTAGGAATGCAATTAATTTACTTAATTTGTAATTAGCAATATTGTTCCAGCCCATTATTTTATGACTCATTTAGTCACTTTAAAAAACTGGAGACCTACTTAAAACTCTATGTGTTTTTAATGTTTATTTATTTATTTTGAGAGAGACGGGTGGGGGAGCATGAGCAGGGGAGGGACAGAGAGAGAGAGAGAGAGAGCGCACCCCAAGCACGTTCCATGCTGTCAGCCCAGAGCCCTATGTGGGGCTTGATCTCATGAACCATAAGATCATGACCTGCACCAAAATCAAGAGGCAGACACTTAACCAGCTGAGCTTCCTAGGCTCTCCTAAAACTCTGTTTTGCACAGAGCCCTATACAAACTAGGAATGAGAGAGAACTCTCTAAGTAACCGTAAAAATAAACTGTATTCTGTCGAAAGTCAAAATGGCAGTGCTGAGGGTGTGATCCGTGCTCAGAGCTCCCCAGGTAGGAGAGAGAACATGACAAATCCAGGAAGGAAGAGGGCAGGACACTGGAAGGCTCACGGGGAAAGAGACCACAGGCCTTGTGACGGGAATAGTTCTACAGAAAGAGAAGCTACAGCGGGGACCCGAGTGTTGGTAGATGATGACAACCGGGTGGGTGGTGGGCAGCATGATTGATGATGCAAGACCCCTTGCTGGGGCCCACAGGGTCCTGGAAGTGTCTCTTAATTCTTTTCACTAAGAAGTTTATAATGGGGACCTGGTAACACACCAGTAGGATAGTTATGTTTATTTTATTTAAGCTTCTGTGAACCAGGCATTGATCTGAGTACTTTTACAAATACTAAGCCATTTCATCCTCTGACAGAAGTATTGTTACTATCCCCATTTTACTGTCAAGGGAACTTGGCCATACGGAGACCTTCGGTCACTGTCTGAGCCTTAAGAAACATGTAGTTCGCTTGAGACACTAAAGCCCGAAAAGGTGAAAACATTTGTGCAAAAACCAAAGAGAAGCAGGAAGGGTTTAGAACTCCTGTCTCCTGAGACTCAGCCCAGTGCTTTTTAAACATAATATCTTGCCCGCTTGCTCAAGTGTAAGATTTGAGAAACAAAAGCATTGTTTCTTTGACATCTTCTCTGGTCCTATGTGCCTCCACTAAACTTGGCCCGGACCATCTGTGCACTTAGCCCATTGTCCTTCAGAGATTTGTTCTCATCATCCCTACTAGACTGTGAGCTGCAGCTGGGCGGCAATCATGTCTTCCTCCCTCCTGTGCTGGCAGCAGCAAAATACTGTCTCTGGCTCATACTAAGTGTTTATTGAATAAATGAGTGGATTAAATGCCCCCAAAACCCACTTTCATTCTTTGCTGACTCCTGGTGCTTTGAATTTCTCTTCCTGATGCTGTGGAAGCCTGGTCTGGAGACCTTACCTGCCCTGCCCCATAGTTGTCTGTCTCATCAATGTTTCATAATTGCAGCCTGCATGTTGCTCGTTCTGGGCCTGGCACAATGCCAGGGAGATATCTGGCTGAGCAATCTTCTGCAGAGTAGCCTTGATCTTCTATATCTTCGGCTATTTTCGTTCCTGGGTCTTGTTTTCTTCATATAAGCACTAGAAGTCTCACAGACTCTTCTTTGTCTCTGCTTTTCAGATGGAATGCGATGTGCCTGCATGAGTAAGCTGCATATATAGTGTGAGAACTTAAGATTGAGATTTATTTTGAGTAAATTGACAATTTATCACACATTTGCTATTTGCTATATACCTTGCATCCATTATCTCATGTAATCCTCAAAAACCTTCTGTGAAAGAGGTGCTGTTATCCGCATCTTACAGAGGCTGAAAATGGAGACTCAGAGGGGCTAAGTGACTGATTCAAGGTTACACAGCCAGCAAGTCTTTCCTAGGGATTGTTATGAGGATTATATGAAATGACAAAACACATTTTGCACTTAGTCTAAGAATGATCATGCGTGGCACTTCTCTAGAACCATTGTATTTTAGGGAGCAACACCTGCAAACTCAAGATCAAAAGAAAAGGAAGAAAAGAAAAGAAAAGAAAAGAAAAGAAAAGAAAAGAAAAAAGAAAAGAAAAAGATTTCCAATAGTGTAAATCAAGGCATGACCCAGTGAACATGCTCCTATTATGAACAGCAAGGGCCCCAAGATCTTCCTGAATAAATAAGGCTCTGCGTGTAGGAAATGTGATCTGATTTTTCCTCTTCCTTTGCCATGGAAAAATTCCACTCCCACCGCGAGCAACTCCTTTGGCTAAGAGCCAAGAGGCAATCAGGCTGCGTTTTTCTACTTTTCTCCTCCCCTAGAACACAGAGTTCTGATGGACCATTCCAGAGCTGGGCTTCCACAGTCCTCCATGCTGTTACTCAGCAGGCCGGTCAATTTAAGAAAAGATTTATGCAGTCCGGCCTGAGGGTGTTGGCCTCCGTTTTCCCCTTTTTCTCCAGGAATACTGCTATAACAAGCTAACCAGGGGAGCTTTTCAGAGGAGCCAAAGGAATCCTACTTCTTAGAATGGTTTTTAGACTAAAAGCATCAGTTGAAGACTTTTATCTTCAAAGTCTGTGTGTGTGTGTGTGTGTGTGTGTGTGTGTGTGTGTGTGTGTGTGTTTAAAATTCAGGTTTTCACTTTGAAGTACAAATGTAAAGCCAGCTTGAGGCAACAATACTATTGTGTAAAACAGTTAATAGTATCCTCTGCTGCTTAATCTGCTGCCCCACTATAATAAATGTGAATATTTCTGTATGTATCTTTCAAAACCTTGTCTATGTGTATGTGTTTCAGTATATCTATGTACATATACACTGCATATATATATATTCATATATTTAGAGATTTTTCTCATACTTTTTTGAAGTGAGACTTATAAACTCATAAAATAACTTGCTTTCTCTTCATCTATGTTTCCTTCACATTTCTCTGGGTACATACATATAGATTTAACTTATTATTTTTATGCATCATATCCATAGTTTGTACTTACCACATTTTAGTTATATATTCCTCTATAATACATATCCAAGTGGTTTCTAGTATTTTTTTCTTTTGCCCCTTCAAATAATATGTTGCATAAAGGTGTCATGTGTTGATGTTATTTATTCATATTTTTGCGTACAGAAGATATTTCCAAAAGTTGAATTTCTGGGTTCACCTGAGGATTTTAGATATTACTGCAGAGAAAGTGTGTGCCTAGCAAAACACACAGCCCTTTGGTGATAGCTAGCTTTTCCCTCTTTGTTGGAAAAGAGGCCTGGAAAAATAATGTCCCTTTCTCTTCCTTCCCCACACCATTATTCTCCTACAGTAGAACGGGCAGGGATAATATATCCTTTGTAATACAGAAAGGAATAAGAATTACCAGCTTGCTGGGTTATTAGAGGATAGAAGAGAGGCCCAAATTAAACAACCGCATATTCCTCCAGTAAGTCTTTTATTCCCTTTTTCTCCCTTCATGAAAAGGCAGGTAATAGGGAAGAGGATGCAATGAATGATGGATTGTGCATTGCTGGGCTTTAATAGGCAAATAATTAAATGATGGAGCCTGTAAAACCATCGACTTATAGGGTCTGAATAGATCTTCCTCCTCTTTGTAGAATGGAGAAAAGAGGGAACAAGATGGATGAGATGAATCACAACATAAGTCCTCTTTCATTATTAATTTTCAGTTTTCTCATCCTAGAGAGTCATCAGAGTTCAGGTTGGAAGGGGCCCTACGACATGTAGTCTATTCTCCCCATTGTGTGTGGTCTCCTCCTCCTCCTAGTTTTTGCATTCTTTCTGAACACATTGGTACTCAGTTATTTTTCCCTTCCTTCCATGCCTTTAGAACATTTTTTGAAGAACATTAGAAGAACACTTTTTTAAGATCCTAAGCTAGATTCTGGGGACAAAGAAAGACACAGACCCTGGCCTTAAAGACCTTACAAAGAACAGGATGAAAAATTAGCAGACTTAAAATTATAAGGGAATGACCAAGATGCATGCAAGTATTAAGGCAACACAGAACACAGAGGAGAAGCACCTAACTGAGCAACAGCTGCGAGTGCAGGCAGTGAGAAGAGGCTAGTCAGAGCAAGCTGTGACTTTTAAGTTTGGATAGAACTTGGGGCACCTGGGGGCTCAGTTGGTTGAGCAACTGACTTCCGCTCAGGTCACGATCTCGCAGTTTGTGAGTTCAAGTCCCGCATTGGGCTTGGCACTGTCAGTGCAGAGCTTGCTTCAGGTCCTCTCTCTCCCTGTCTCTCTGCCCTTACCCTCCCCCCTCTCTCAAAAATAAATAAACATTAAAAAAAAAAAAGATTGGAAAGAATCTTGCCAGCATTGACTGTACAGAAGTTGAAGCACATACAAAGGCAGGGGGATTGGGGAGAACGTGACAGGTTAAGGTTGTGTTTGTGACCGATTTAGAGTGGAAGACATATATTTTGCCTGCATGGAGTAATGGACTATGAGGTTGGAGAGGTGGGTAAGGCCTAATCATGAAAGCCCATATGTTCCTTGCTAAGAAGTGTGGGTTTTATTCTAACAGAAATGAGAATTTTAAGTGTAGAAGTGACAAGATTGGATATGTGGTTCATAAAAATCATTCTAGACTCTGCAGAAAATAAGGTCAGGGGATAAGAGACTGGAAACAGGAAGATGAGTTGGGAAGCTGGCAAGTTGGTAAGAAATGGCAAGAAATGGGGAAGGATCGGTATTAGCAGTGACACTGGGCATGGAGAACCTGGTAGTAGATAGAATAGACTGGTCCTCTGACTCTTCAAACATGGAGGGAAAGGAAGTAGGACATATCTTGGAGACATTTAGGTTTCTAGCTTAGGCAACTAGGTAGATGGTGTTTCCTACCATTTAAATAGGGAATGCTACACAAGAGGCTTCTTTAAGGGAAAAGGTGCTGAGCTCATCCATAGACATATTAAGTTTGAAGTTCCTAGGATATATCCTAGTAGAGGCGTGCATAAGGATCAGATACAGGCATCTGGAGTTCAGAAAAAACCATGGGTTAGAAATATGAACCTTGGCTTCATCATCATGTGAGTGGTAGCTAAAGCCAAAGTCATGGCTGAGATCACTCAATGAGAGAATAGAGAGTGATTAGAAAAGCATATCAGAGACAAAGCCGTAGGAAAATAATACCCTGTTTAAGAACTAGTTGCCATTTGCTATAACAGGATGAAACTGGAGGACATTATGTTAACTGAGATAAGCCAGACAGAGAAAGATAAATAATGTATGGTATCACTTATATATGGAATCTTAAAAAAGAAAAAAAAAAAAAAGCAGACTTCTAGAAACAAAGAATAGAATGATGGTTGCCAGAAGCCAGCGGGGGGAGAAAACGGGAGGATGTGGATCAAAAGGTACAATTTTCAGTTATAAGGAGAAGTTCTGAGTATCTACTGTACAGCATGGTAACTATAGTTAATAATACTCCAAAGTTGCTGACAACATTTGGAGATTTTAAGCATTCTTACCACACAAAAAAAGTTAACTATGTGAGGCAATGGTTGTGTTAATTATTGTGATCTTCGTCATCACGTCATATACTTTAAATATATACAATTATATTTGTCAATTATTCCTCAATAAAGTTAAAAAATAATTAGACGATGAAGGGCTCAAGCACAAGAGTGAGATGGGGTGGACAGAAAAAAAGTGAGGAAAACTAGAGGAGAATGGCATGGTAAAACACAGTAGAGAGAGTTGTCAAGATGGAGGAGGTGGTCAACAGCTAGTAAATGTTGCAGAGTCACATAAGGTTAATATAGATAAATGCCCTTTGATTGGGTTTAAGTAGTCCATTCCCTACCCCCCCCCCATATGGCTATTTGTTTTGAGATCTTTATACTTGCTATTCCCTCTTCTTGAATTCCTCTTATCCCCCAGATATTTGTGTGTCTTCTACCCTAATTTTGGTCAGATCTCTGCTCAAATGCCATCTTCTCAAAGAGGACTTCCTTGACCATTTTATGTAAAATAGCACCCCAATCTCTTTCTAGCCCCTTATCCATGAGAATTTCTCATCATGGCCCTCTCTCTACTTGTCATTATATATTTTTAATTAATTGTCAACCCTACTAGAAGGGAAGTCTATAAATACAGTGATTTTGATTTGTCTATGGCTGCACTCCCAGTGTCTGGTACAGAGTAGGCCTTCAATATACATGGTTGAGAGAGTTAAGTGACTCTATGGTCATCTTGATAAGAATTTCAGTGGGTAGTTAGGCAGAAGTCAGACTGCTATGGCTAAGGCATGAATAACAGATAAGGAAAAGGAATTATGGGGAGAACACAATTCTTTCTAGAAGGGGAGGAGAGAGAGCTCAAGATATGAAAGACTTGAGCTGGTATAAATAATCAGAATGGGAAAGAGCAGTGAGGGAGAAGTGGAAAATACAATACAAAAGACGAGAAAATTGAGAGGATGAGATTCAGAGCAGTGGTGGACCAATTCACTTTGTGTGGGTGGAAGGACTTCTCCTCCAGCAAGAAAAAGAAGAACGATATAAAGGTGAGTGTGGGAGACATGGGTAGTTCTATTCAGAGGGCTACCATTTATTGAGCACTTATTGTATGCCAGGAGCTAAGCTGCCATTTTATTTAATCCAAACTACAACTATGCACGATTTGCCATTTTACCTTCCAGAAAACTGGGGGTGGGTAGTTAGAGTTAGTTTATGCAGTTACTAAGTAGGTTGCAGAGATGTGACTCAAATTCCAGTCTTCTGATTAAGATTTTATTTCACATTCACGGTGTCTTTAGTAAACCGTTCCAAAATTGAGTAACATCACTCCAGAATCTCATTCTTTATTTTCTCCTCACCCACTGGGACATCTGCCTTTTTGTCCTGATAATTTTTGTCTAGTTTTGACTGTGTCTCTACTTTTGTTCATTCTTGTGGACACTATTTTTATGGCCAGACCTAATGTCTTCCTTCTGAATCTGCATTTGCATTCATTCTCCCAGGGTCTGGTCCTCCCCACTGCAAGGATCTAGCTCCAGCTTCCAATTCCTCAATGCTCTGAATAAATTAGATTATTTTAAAAATAATAATAATAACAAGAGGTTATACTTTATACACTAAACATCTATTATTTCTACTTCTGAAACTCCAGGTATAAGGAGAAAATGGATTTGCAGGGTATGTGTACCTTTCAAGACAGAAAAACTTTCAAGGGGGGGGCATAGGCATGGATAGTTTTAAAGAAATCAATTTGAAAGAAAGAAAGAAAGAAGGAAGGAAAGAAAGAAAAGGGAAGGAAGGAAGGAAAGAAGGAAGGAAGGAAGGAAGGAAGGGAAAGAAAAAAGAAAGAAAAGTTTTCAGGGACATCTGGGTGCCTCAGTCAGTTGAAAATCTGACTCTTGATTTAGACTCAGGTCAGGGGATTGAGCCCCACACTGGGCTCCATGCTAAGCATGGAGTCTGCCTGAGATTCTTGCTCCCTTTCTCTCTGCCCCTCTCCTCCACCCCTCAAAATAAAAGGAAATCAATTTTCAGATCCTGAACTGTCACATGCTGGTCCCAAATTAATGTGCCTGAGAAAGTAACCTCTTTTCCCACACAGCTCTTCACCACTAGTCCTCTTCCCAGTTCAACAAAAAAATGGTGTGCATCCCACTCATGTCAATTTGGGGGGGGCACATTACTCTCAGGATATTTGTAAAAACATCCAAGAGGCCATTCAAAATATCAGTGAACATATTGGGACCTGAAAGGCTCTAATGGCTGGGTATCAATTCCTTTTTCAAGCCAGATGGTTTCTGATTTTTTTTTAAACAAAACTGAAGGAAAACCTAATCAAGCTGGTAGTTGACAGATCATTAAAATTAGTTTTGATGACATGTAACTGTGTTTCTTGACATGCAGCTCAGAAGTAGTTCAAAAAGCTGAGTGACATTGCTATATCAAAACACCTTCCTTTCCCATCTACTTAATTACATAAACATGTTTCTCAGTTCGCACATCCATAAAAACAAAAACCAAGAATAGAATTCAAGTGCAGCCTTCTTCATCCTGACAATCGTTTATATTAATACAATGAATTGAAAAGCCAAAAAAACAAAACAAAACAAAACAAAAACTCCCAAAACAAAAACAAAGCACAACCAGCTCATTGAGAAATGGATTTCCAATAAGATTTGCTTTTAATTAATTTCAATATTCAAAATTTCAATATACATATTTTTTTTAAGTTTTTTTTTGAGAGAGAGGGTGAGCAGAAGGAAGATCAGAGAGTGAGGAGAGAGAATCCCAAGCAGAGAGACCGACACCTACCAACCGTGAGATCATGACCTGAACCAAAATCAAGAGTCAGATGGCTGAACTGACTGAGCCACCCAGGAGCTTTGATCAATGTATGTATTTTTAAAAGAGGTATGTGCAAAGATGATCAACAAATAGCTCTCCTACATAAAGTAAATCACCATAGAAAACAATTTTAAAGAACTGAAGGAGAAATAGGAGTCCCAAAAGAAAAGGGAAAATTGCCATTCATTATAGACCTGTTCGTGTTTTTAAAATAGACAATGTGGATATGAACTTAGTTTTAATTTTAAGCTCCACTGGATATATCTTAAAAAGTGATGCAGCTCTTTCTCTCAGTCCCAGATTGAACCCAAGTTGTAAGATGCCAGTCTGGTCTCAAAATGGAAGTAAAGCCAGGGTGGCTGGATGGCTCAGGCAACTGAGCATCCGACTTTGGCTCAGGTCATGGTATTGTGGTTCATGGGTTTGAGCCCTGCATCAGGCTCACTGCTGTCAGTGCAGAGCCTGCTTTGGACCCTCTGTCCTCCTCTCTCTGTCCTTTCCCCTCTTGCATGCTCTCTCTCTCTCTCAAAAATAAATAAACATTAAAAATAAAAATGGAGATAAAATCTCTATCCCCACCCAGATTCCAGCAGCCACCAGAGGATAAGGAACCAGAGGAGTTGAGAAAACTCTCTACTGGTGGTAGGAGGTTTGAAACCAGAGGTAATAGTTAATGAGAACATTTTGAGCAATGAGTCACACAGGTACATTGTTTGATGAGACCTTCAACCAAAATGTACCGTGGACTTTGGTTTTATGACTTACTCTTATACTGAAGAGTTGAATGCTGCACTGTGTCTAGACCAGGTTGATGGGCATGTAGTGGAACCAAAGAGATTGTTTCTGGGGAGGATTCCCCAAAGACTGGTGCCCATCTAACAGTGAAGAAAAATTTTTGTTGGTGGTATTAAAGAAGATACAGAAGAGTGGTGCCTGGGTCAGTTGGTTAAGTGTCCAACTTTGGCCCAGGTCATGATCTCATGGTTCATGAGTTTGAGCCTCACATTGGGCTCTCTGCTGTCAGCTCAGAGCCTGTCTTGGATCCTTTGACCCCCACTCCCACCCCTCCACTGCTGGTTCTCTCTCTCTCTACCCCCCTTCAAAATACATAAATTAAAAAAAAAAAAAGAAGATACAGAAGAATATAATTTTGAGAGACTACTTTGAAAACTTTAGTAAGGCTGAAACCACAGAAGTTATGGAAGACAAGTGGAGTAGAAAAAAAGAGGATTTCCTTTTGCAATTTTTGATTACATAGTTGATAAAATTGTTGTTCAGAAATATTACACTATTAATGGACTTATTTGTGAAGTGAAAAAGGCTCTTTCCAAAAAGCAAGTACAATCTGCTGGATCACAAAGAGGTCACGGGGGAGATCTGGAAACTTTATGTATTATGAGGAACTTCTGCAATGGTGGAGGGCGCTTTGCCCATGGCGGTAACTTTGGTGGAAGCTGGGGCTATGGTGATGGAGCTGGTGGCAGCACAGATAGTTATGATGACATAATAGGTATACAGTGTATTTGGAGGTGATGGCGGCAATTATGATAGATATTGTCCTGGTTATAGTAGTTAAGGCGGTGATGAACCAGGATGTGCAAACCAAGGTAAAAGATATGGTGGCAGTGGCGGAGGACATAATGGTTACAATGAAGGAGAAAATTTTGGCAGTGATAACCATGGTGGTGGTGGGAACTCTAATGATTTTGAAAATTATAGTGGACAACAGCCATTAAATGATGGGCCAGTGAAGGGGGACATTTGGTGAAGAAGTTCAAGCCGTCCCTAGGGTGGTGGTTATGGATATGGTGGTAGAAGTGGTGGATATGGTAGTAGAAGATTCTAAAAACTTTGCAGAAAGGGGCTATGGTTCTTAGGGAGAGAGAGCATAAGGAGTTGTCAGGAAAGTTACAAGTTACTTTGAGTCCATTGTCCCAAATGCATTACAGGAACTACAAAAATCTGCCACAAAAGTAAGGATGACCAGCCATAGCCAGAAAAGTTACTTAGATGGGAAACTTAAACTTAATAGCCCCTTAAATAAGAAACTTTTTATCAGACCTGTCATAGCCACAGTTTACAAAAAGTGCGATTAATGATTTAACACACTGCGGGTCAATAAGATGTATATTCCTAAGGTCTTTTATATGTCATAGATTTTCCTGTTTTTAAAATTGCATCATGCATATTGCCCTGATTTGTAAATTGTGCCTATGGTAGAGGAATAAAAAATTAAGGAATTAAAATTGTTTTAAATATTTATTTATTGTTGACGGAGAGAGAGACAGAGCATGAAAAGGGGAGGGGCAGAGAGAGAGGAAGACACAGAATCAGAAGCAGGCTCCAGGTTTTGAGCTGTCAACACAGAGTTTGACACGGGACTTGAACCGATGAACCGTGTGATCATGACCTGAGCTGAAGTCAGATGCCGACTAAGCCACGCAGGTGCCCCCAAGTTAAGGAATTTTTAAGTAACCCCTTAAAGGTGATGCCATTTTTAAAAAAATGTCAATATTTGTAATACCCAGGAAATTATAGCCTTTCCAATTACTTCAGCTAATAATAAAAAATAAAAAATTCTAGCTGTCAACATAAAAGATACAAGGTGAGCAAAAACATAGAAAGACCACAGGTAGAGGGAAAAGGGCAGGGGCTTTCCAAGTGAGAAGTTTTGAAGTCTGTCTGTCAGTGGTGTGTCCTTGGACTAGTGACTTTTCCTCTCCCATTTCAGTTTCCTCCTCTGGGTGTGCTGATGTTAAAATGGATTTCATAATAGCACATACTTCCCACGGAGGATTAAGCCAGATAACACACATAAAAGAGCCTGAAACATGGTAGGTAGGTACTCAGTAAATGTTACTTCTTTCCTCCTCATATCAGTGCTGCAGGAAGGTATTGATTGATTCATTCAAAAGTTATTTTTAGCACCTGCGTATCAGTTGCTATTCTAGGACTTAGAGATACAGGGTGAATAAGGTAAACAAGGGCCCTAAGACAGGGATAAGAGTGAGCGCCCTGGGCCAGATTGTCTGGATTTGAATCTGCTCTTTGCTCGCTGCATAATCATTGACATCTCACTTAATATGTCTCTGTTTCATGCTCTGCAAAACAGGGATAATAGTACCCTGAAAGATCTGCGTATTGAATTGTAACAGAGTTAGCAATGTGCTTGGCACATGGTAAGCACTCCGCAGATGTTAGCTATTAATGTTATTCTTCATAAAGCTTGTAGTCTTGATGTGGACAAAGGGGAGAGAATATTTGTATTTTACAGGTAAAGAAACTGAGGTTCAGAAAGGTTAGGTAAACCACCTAAGTCAGATAGCAGCAGTGGAGGGGAGACTTTGTCTCTGTTCCATTTGACTTCAAAGCCTTCACAGTATCTGTCAAGCAGAGTGGACTCTTTCATGACATGTCTTCCCTGGGACATTCCCTGCTACAGGATTCTATTGGTGGTCGAAGGAATTTTAGAGTTTCCAATTGGAAATTTCAGAAAAATCCAAGAACACAATTTGTAAGCCTCCTGAGCTCTTCATCATCTCAGGTCCATTGGCTGCAAAGTCTAGCTTCTGTCCCTTTGGGTAAAATACAGCATCCCGCGATCCATCAAACAAGTCATCTGGAAGGAACTCAGAATGAGACTGAGGAAACGCACATTGCATAGAGGCTGTGATTGCCTTATAGTCAATATAGTTTCAGCCGGTCATTTATTTGTTTTACATTTTACAACAGTGCTGTGTTCCAGGCACTTTTATGCATGACGAGGATCCCAGGTCAATTGCTACAGTCTCTGACTCTTCAGTTTGTAGAGCCCCGCCCCTAAAACCAGAACTCCTAGCACAAAGCGCTACAGCCTATGATAATGATATGAAACCCTGGCAGTAGGACTCCTGAGAAGGAAATGATTAACTGACTCTAAGGGCCACGTGGGAAGAAAACTCTGGGGCCTGAAACGGATTCTGGAAATCTGAGAGGGAAGGAAACTTAGATGGAAGGGGCCTGAACACCCCTGTGGAGGAAGGAATTCTGTGGTGAGGCAAGAGAGCGGAGCTCTGTGAGGGCAGGGACTTCCCTTATCCACTTGGATGCCTGCAAAGGTGCCCAGCACAGTAAGGCTACTCATTAGTTACTTGTTGACTAACTGAAGGCTAAAATCCGTGTCTACTTCCAGAGATTCCAACAAGGGATTGGGCCAGTGCATGGGCTTGCTTTAAAAACTCCCCAGGTGATTCTGATGTACTTCCAGGTTTGGTACCACAGGACTAAATGAATGACCTGAACCGGTAGAGATGAGGAAATTTAGAGTTTTCTGTGGATCAGAAAGTACACCCTTTGAAAGCAGCTTGGTTGAAGGCACTATGGTACTTTCCTATTTTACAGAAGGGGGAAATGCAGGCTGCCAAAGATTAAAAAGAGATAAGCCTTGGCAGGTATGGTGAAATTAATAGTAGAATCTAGGCAATGGGTATATAGGTGGGTATAAAACATTTTCTTCAATTTAGATACATTTCAAAAGTTTTTTTTCTTTTTTCTCTTTCTTTCTTTCCTTCTCTCTCTCTTTTAAATTTTTTTGAGGAGAGAAAGAGTGCATGCAAGTAATGTAGGCGCAGAGGCAGAAGGAGAGATTCCTAAGCAGGTTCTGCCTCCAGTGTGGAAACTAACCGGGGGCTCGATCCCACTATGCTGGCTGAAATCAAGAGTCAGATGCTTAACTGACTGAGCCACCCAGGTACCCCTCAAATTTTTCCGTTTCATTCTTTTTTTTTTTTTTAAGTAGGGGAGCTGATATCTTTGTCACTCTCCACTCTTTAAAAAAAATTTTTTTTAAATGTTTATTTGCTTTGGGGGGGGCGGGGGCAGGGGCAGAGAGAGAGGAAGACATAGATCTGAAGCAGGCTCCAGGCTCAGAGCTATCAGCACAGAGCCAACTCAGGGCTTAAACCCATGAACCAAAGATCATGACCTGAGCCAAAGTTAACCAACTGAACCACCCAGGTGGCTCAAATTTTTCTTTATAAGTTGTTGAAAAAAATTAGCTTAAGCCACAAATAAAACATGCTAATTGAGTCTCATTGAGAAATTGGTAAAAACCTGATGGATACTTAGTCCAGAATTCTATGAGGAAGCAGAGGCCTTCCAGGTAGAAAGGGAAATGGTCCTGGGGCAGTATGTTCGTCTTGGCTGGAGAAGAAACAGAGGGCTTTGCTGAAGGAGCCCAGGATGTCAATTCACCTGGGTTCAAGTTTTACCTTGGGTAACCGGTGTGGTGTCTTTGTACCTTGGATTCCTCATTGTTAAATGAGAGTCACATTAATAGCAGTTTTAAGTACCAAACTCACAGAGCCATTGTGAGGATCAAATGGTAGAAATGGTAGAAATCAAATGATTTTTAAAGACAGATACAGAGACTTTGCAAGCAATATGGTGGCTCAGATAATTTTGAGACCAGTTTCTGTGGGGCGCCTGGGTGGCTCAGTCGGTTAAGCGTCCGACTTAGGTTCAGGTCATGATCTCGCTGTTCTGTAGATTTGAGCCCAGCGTCGGCCTCTGGCTCTGTGCTGACAGCCAGCACAGAGCCTGGAGCCTGTCTTGGATTCTGTGTCTCCCTCTCTCTCTGACCCTCCCCTGCTCACGCTGTATCTCTCTCTCTCTCTCTCTCTGAAATAAATAAAACATTTTTAAAAATTAAAAAAAAAAGAGAGAGAGAGACCAGTTTCTAGATCTTGATTTCCTTATGGAATTCTGCTAGAAGGGATTTCTCGGAGGAAATGCTGAGTGTTGACACTTTATGTTTGTTTTCCTTTCTCAACTCCCTTTCATAATCCCCCTTATCTCCTTTGATAAAATAAAAGGGTTTACTTGGCCCCATCTTATCTTATACCTTACACTGGTTGTAAAACCCCCCCAGGGCTCCACAGAGACCATTCAAAGTACTGGGTGGGCTAAACTCTTTCAATCCAGACAATGTGCCATCAAAGTAGGGCTTGTGCTTTCTCCTGACTTATCCACATCTTGTAAAAGAATGAAAGGAGGCATGTTGTGATTTTTTTTTTTTTAAGTTTATTTACTTGAGAGACGGAGACAGCCTGGTGGGGAGCGGGGAAGGGGAGAGAGAGAGAGAGAGAAGAGGGAGAGAGGGAATCCTAAGCAGGCTCCGAGTTATGAGCACAGAGCCTGACCCGGGCTTCAACCCATGAAACCATGAGATCATGACCTGAGCCAAAACCAAGACTTGCAGGCTTACCTGACTGAGCCACCCAGGTGCCCCGGGATATTTTGAATCCACTTCCACCGTAGAACAAGTAGGGCATGATGACAATTTTTGCTTAACCTCAGCCTTTCCTTCCTCTTTTTGTCACGAACTCTATACTTCTGGCTAAGAGTCTTGTGACAACAAATAAACAAAAGAGGGGGGCGTATTGATTTAAAAATATATTAAACAGAATGGCACTTAATGTACTTTATTTCATTCAGGAACAAATTCTCAGCAAGGTTCTCTCCTCTCTTTGAATTCAGAAGTGAGCTGGTTGTCATGGGGATGTGTCTTAACATGTTTATTTGAATAGAAGACATGTAGTCAGATCTTTTGTGACAGAAAAAATCTGATTTGGCCGGTTGGTTTGACAGTGAAGAGTGACTTTGCTAGTTAGGTGGTAGTTGGGTGTTTTCCATAAATCAAATGAGCTAAAAATACTGCACCAAGGCTTTCTGAATAAAATATACTTAAATCACATGATTTAAGAGAGAATTCCTTGTCAAATTTTTTATTAGTTAAGGTATTATGAAATTAATAGTATCTTCATTTTCTAATCTTTTCTATACATGTCAGGTTAATCAAAATGCCTCTAGAAGGAAAAGTAACAGATACGATTTTAGTCATCGTTTGATAATTCTTGAGAAAGGCTTTTTGATAAACTTTTCAGAAATTCAGAAAGTGAATGGGTCTTATGACTGAGTGACAAATACTTTTGCAAGTCGGGTGCTTTCTAATTTTTTGCTTGCAACAGAATTGAGGGGAAATCAAGTTTCTGCTAACAGATGAATAAAAAATTCATTAAAATGTTTTAAATTTATGTATTTTTAATTAATTTATTTTTTGATTTATATCCAAGTTAGTTAGCATATAATGCAACAATGGTTTCAGGAGTAGATTCCTTAACCCCCCTTACCCATTTAGCCCATCCGCCCTCCCACAACCCCTCCAGCAACCCTCTGCTTGTTCTCTATATGTAAGAGTCTCTTATGTTTTGTCCCCTCCCTGTTTTTATACTCATTTTGCTTCCTTTCCCTTATGTTCATCTGTTTTGTACCTTAAATTCCTCATATGAGTGAAGTCATAAGATATGTGTCTTTCTCTGACTAATTTCACTTAGCATAATACCCTCTAGTTCCATCCACATATCTTGCAAATGGCAAGATTTCATTCTTTTTGACTGACAAGTCAGACTCCATTGTATACATGTACCCCATCTTCTTTATCCATTCATCCGTCCATGGACATTTGAACTCTTTCTATACTTTAGCTATTGTCGATAGTGCTGCTATAAACATTAGGGTGCATGTGCCCCTTTGAAACAGCACCCTATATCCCTTGGATAAATACCTAGTAGTGCAATTGCTGAGTCATAGGGTAGTTCTATTTTTAATTTCCTGAGGAACCTCCATACTGTTTTCCAGAATGGCTGCCCCAGTTTGCATCCCCACGAGCAGTGCAGAAGGGCTCCTCTTTCTCCACATCCTCGTCAACATCAGTTGTTGCCTGAGTTGTTAATATCTGATGGATGTGAGGTGGTATCTCATTGTGATTTTGATTTGTGTTTCCCTGATGATGAGTGATGTGGAGCATCGTTTCATGTGTCTGTTGGTCATCTGGATGTCTTCTTTGGAGAAGTGTCTATTCATGTCTTTTGCCCATTTCCTCACTGGAGTATTTTTTTGGATGTTGAGTTTGATAGGTTCTTTGTAGATTTTGTATACTAACCCTTTATCTGGTATGTCATTGCAGATACCTTCTCCCATTTCACAGCTTGCCTTTTAGTTTCCTTTGCTGTGCAGCTTTTTATTTTGATGAGGTACCAATAGTTCATTTTTGCTTTTGTTTCCCTTGCCTCTGGAGATGTGTTGAGTAAGAAGTTGCTGCAGCTGACGTCAAAGGTTTTTGCCTGCTTTCTCCTCTGGGATTGTGATGGCTTCTTGTCTTACATCTAGGTCTTCATCCATTTTGAGTTTATTTTTGTGTATGGTCCAGGTTCATTTTTCTGCATGTTGCTGTCCAGTTTTCCCAGCACCATTTGCTGAAGAGACTGTCTTTACTCCACTGGATATTCTTTCCTGCTTTTTCAAAGATTAGTTAGCCATACGTTTGTGGGTCCATTTCTGGGTTCTCTATTCTGTTCTGTTGATCTGAGTATCTGTTTTTGTGTCAGTACCATACTGTCTTGATGATTACAGCTTTGAAATACAGCTTGAAGTCCGGGATTGTGATGCCTCCAGCTTTGGTTTTCTTTTTCAAGATTGCTTTGGCTATTTGGGATCTTCTGTGGTTTCATACAAATTTTAGGACTGTTTGTTTTAGCTCTGTGAAGAATGCTGGTATTATTTTGATAGGGATGACAAAAAGTGTTTTGAGTGCTCATTTATTTTTGAGAGACAGAGACACAAACAGAGCACAATTGGGAGAGGGGCAGAGAGAGAGGGAGATACAGAATCTGAAGCAGGCTCCAGGCTCTGAGCTGTCAGCACAGAGCCTGTTGCAGGGATCATACTCACAGAGTTCATGACCTGAGCCTAAGTCAGATGCTTAACTGACTGAGCCACCAGACACTCCCAAAAAATGCATATTAATGACATCACTCTGTGGTTTTTGGAATATAACTTAGAAAGAGTTCAAATAAGTGAATGATAATTGCTGCAGCAAAACTCCTTCAATTCCCATCCTCTGATTTTTGTGAAAAAGTTTTCCCAACACTTATATCTATAAAAATGGAAAATAGGGCAAAATTAATGCTGACTACTTACTGTCTCAGTCTAGCAATAACGTTTATATGAACTATTGTTTTCAAAATTATTTATTTTAGTAAAAGAAACATTTATAATAAAATGTTTTTATTTCATAATTTTGATCAAAATTAGTAATGCATCAGTCATTCTGATTAGTAGTGTATGTAATTTTGACAGCTTAATTCCTATAATTGAGTTCTTTATTTTTTTAAATATTTATGTATTTATTTTTGAGAGAGAGAGAGAAAGCATACAAGCAAGGGAGGGACAGTGAGAGAGGGAGACACAGAATCCGAAGCAGGCTCCAGGCTCTGAGCTGTCAATGCAGAGCTTGAACCCATGAACTGTGAGATCATGATCTGAGCTGAATTCAGGTGCCCCAATCAAGGTCTTTAAAATAGAGTTTAAGATCACAGGAAATTATAAAAATTAATTTCCATCTGTATAGGTATTTCTATTGCCAAATATTTTAAGATAATTGAGAAAAGACCTCCAAAATGAAAATTATTACTTCGCAATAAAATTGTGAAAGTGGGATGGACATGTTGGTTTGAGGTGCAAAAGAATTGGTGTAAAAAATTGAGTAGAAGACCTTGTTCACATAATTTTCAAGAGGATGATGGTGGCTATTGATTTACTACAGTATTTACCCTTGAAATACATTTAAGAGAGTGATATAAACTTTATTTTAAAATTTCAGTCTTGGGGCGCCTGGGTGGCTTAGTCGGTTAAGCGTCCGACTTTCGCTTCGGTCATGATCTCGCGGTTCGTGGGTTCGAGCCCCGCGTCGGGCTCTGTGCTGACTGCCAGCTCAGAGCCTGGAGCCTGTTTCAGAGTCTGTGATTTCCCTCTCTCTCTGACCCTCCCCTGCTCACGCTGTCTCTCTCTCTCTCCTAGAAATAAATAAAACATTAAAAAAAAAATTAAATTTCAGTCTTATGGCTGGAAATTATACCTCTTGCCACTTTTGTATTCATGATGTACAATTTTAATAGTTGCTGTCAAAATGTGTTGGGGTTACATGTTTCAAAATTATTTTGGGAGATACTGGGGCATGAAGGTTCAAAGACCCTTGATAAAATATATGTGAAGAGAAACCCTCACCCCTAACCCGTTTCACCTCCTCCTGTGTTTCCTGCCTCAGTGAGGGATGCCACTTGCCCTTAGCCATAAAAGTCATAAAACGTGAGCAGCAACCTTACTTCTCTCTCTTCCCTTATATCTGACCAATTTATGCTATTTCTTAGTAATTCTTAGCTTCATCGCTTCTATCTCCCCAGCCTCTGTGTCTCCTAGAATATTGTTAACATCTTCTTAATTAGTTTGCCTGACATTAGACTCAATCCGTTCTGCTGGGGTGTCTGCAAGCAGGACAAATTTATCTTCCTAAAATTCAAAATCAATTATGTCACTCTTGTACTTGTGTAACTCAGTGGTTTTCCATTCTCTAAAAATAAAATCTAACTCATTAGGACCATATAGAAGTCTTCTGTGATTGACTCCCGCCATCTTTCTTGCCTTTTCTATCCTTACTCCTTTATTCCCTTAACTCTAATAATTCTGGGTCTTTTTCTCCCTCTATAACCCATGTCCTTGATGTCATTTTCTTCGCCTGGGATACACTTTTGTGCTTTTAATCCCTAAGCTGATGCATCCTCCAAACCTAACCTCAAGAATTATTAGCCTTGCTGGGTAGACTCCCTTGTCTCTCTCAGACAGACTTAAGTGATTTCCCTTTTTCTTCTGTTGCTTTCCGTCCTTTCCTTTTTCACTTATCCTCTCCCTCCCCATGATTTCAAGGATGACCTCTCGAAGAAACTGCTTGTATCCAATTCATTTTCTCAGGATCTGGGAGAATCCCAAGCTAAGAAAACTAGGTTACAGGAATACAATGGTGAGCTTTCATCATACACACCTTTGTTTATTACTTTCCATGAAAATAGTCATGTAAGCTGCACAAGGACAGAGATTTAGTCTTTTATTCATTGATGTATCACAAACATCTAGACCAGTGCTTAAATCATAGTGTTGAATGAATAGTAGTGATAGTATTTATTGAGTGCTTACTATATGCTTGATAAATGTTTTTACAGAAAACATTTAATCACCAAGAAACCTTATGAAATAGGTATTATTATTGTTATTATTCCTCTTGTAGATATGAAGGCATTAAGATTAACCAATGGATCCAAATCAACCAGCTTGTAAATGGTAAACCGTGGTTTCCAATTAAGGTCCTTTGACACTAGAGTCCATTCTTTCAAATTTTTTGGTTCTGATTTGTTTTACTTTTATTGTTATATGTCTGACTCCTTCATTAAACTTAAAGTTTATTAAAGGCTGGAACCCTGTTCAAGTCTGTATCCTTAACTTCACACGTCTGTATCCTGGAATATAGTAGGAACTCAGTAATGTTTGTTGAATGAATAAGGTGAAACCTGGCTTATTTGTATATACTTATGTTAAGGAAGAAAAGACAATGATGTTTTCTGGAGCCAGTTTAAGAAAAGCCTTGACTACAGCATGAGACAAGTCATTCTTAGGATGCTCCCAATTAAAATTCCTTTGAGATTTTGAGTCCACAACTAACTCAACCTGGACTCCATTTGACTAGTTTGTTTTTGGAGATGTCCTGTTGAACTCTCGTTCATCTGCAAATATGATTCATTTATTGGTTTGTTTGTCTATGAGAACACGCCATGCCCAGCGTGTAGCCTAGCGTGGGACTCGAACTAACAACCCTGAGATCAAAATCTCAGCTGAGATCAAGAATCGGATGCTTAACTGACTGAGCCACCCAGGTGCCCCTCTTTCTTTCATTTAAATGGTTCCTGACAGAGACATCTAAACAACTGCTAAACCTGGGGCACCTGGGTGGCTCAGTTAAGCATCTGACTTAGGCTCAGGTCATGATCTCATGGTTCATGAGTTCAAGCCTGCCTGGGATTCTCTCTCTCCCTCTCTCTGCCCCTCCCCAACTAGCATGCATGCACTCTCTCTCTCTGTCTCAAAGTAATTAAACAACTTCTGAACCTGAATGCCTTGTATCTGATACTCTGTAAGTCAATAAAAATAGGGACTCTTTTAAGTACTGTTGTGTTATCAGAGCTGATTTCGTGCCTGGAATGCAATAGGCACTTCAATAGATACTATTAAATTAATGAATGAGGTAGAATTAGAGAGTAGGAACTGTGTAGTTTTCAGTGGTTATCCATGAACAATTATGAAAAACATCTTCAGAGTTTTAGGTCAGTATGAAGTCATAATTACTGGGTGTGCCAAAAAGGCAACAATTTCAATTTTAGATTATATGAAATTTTAGCAAGAAGAATTATAGTCTTTCCACCACAATGTGATAAATTGTAACTTTAAAAGTTTTCTGTGACTAAAATTAATATTTATTTTGAGCTTATGTTAGCCTACCTTGCCTTCACTACAGGAAGTAGTTAGTGTAAATAATATAGAATTTGTTGGCTAATATAAGAGGAAGTCCAAAAGTAGGAATGAATTCAGGATTGGTTCAGAAGCTAAATTATGCCATCAAGGACCAAGTTCTTTTCATCTTTCTGTTCTGCCATCCACGCTGTTGACATCAAACTAATGTTAGTCTCCCTCATGACTGTAGGGCTGCTGTCAAAATTAATTGGGCTACAAAGACATCTTGTGTGAAAAAAAGGTGAGTGATAACCATTGGTTACTGTGAACCTTCCTAGAAACTTCCATGCAATTGCTTCTGCATAATTGGTCAGATTTGGGTCACTTATCCATTCTTGAATTAATTAATAGCAAAGGGTAGTTGAAATACTCTTGTACCAGTGAGATGCATCACTGGAGTCAAGGTCAATTCCTCAAGCTTCTTTGGTGGTATTCAGTGAGAGAGAAGGAACAGATTCTAGGGAACCAACCACAATGTCCAACTCACAATATCAGTTTTGATAGGTGGTAAAAAATTCATTTCAGTCAATTCAGTGTCCCTATGCTTTGCCCCAATTTTGGTGGAGAGTGGAGATTTGGAAGTGCCATAACTTTGAGGAAGCACCCTGGTCTGGTTATCACCCATCCACATCAACATTCACTGAGACACCATTGTTTACATCTGGTTTTCAATCAAAAGGGACCTTTCTCTCTTTCTCTCCTTTTCATGCCACTCCCTTGAGTACATGGAATTACTCTGCTGAGGTACATGTGAGATTATTTTCCATGTCTATCTGCCTCGTCAGGGATTTTAAACTCAAATGCCTTTAGAGGCAAGTCAGTAAAGAAGACCAGGTGTAAGATAATAGGGAGTAAGGATGGAAGAACCTAGAGAGGGTATGCTCGGCTCAAAGTCACTCAAAAGCAAACTATTTTAAAATTCTGTGCTTGCCAAATAAGACCTGGTTGTAGACCATCTTGTCTGTGATACACTTCACTTTGGCATCTTGCCCCTTCTAGGGGTCCTGCCTGGGAAGGGGGATATAAACCCTTCCTGCATTTGGATTTTTCCAGCCTGTCTGCTTTCATCCTCCATGCTGAGACTCAGTCCTGGGAAGTAAACAGATGTGCACGTCCTTTTTTTTTGCCCAAGGAATCATTTCCACTTAAATGTTCCTCTGACTCTCCCCTCTCTCCAGCCCGGGAGATTTTTCCTAGACCAAGATATGAGGGGTAGGAAGCCTTCAGCCATTTGCAGACTCCCAAATCAATTGTATTATATAAGCATAAGCATGTTTTCCACTTCTGGGGGCTTAGCCCAAAACTCAAGGCTAAGAAAAGACTCTTGGCTTTGGCTTCTGTTTTCTACTACACTATTTCTTTCTAAGGCGATGGGCATAAAATTCCTTAGTCGTTACATGAAGAGGGAGAAGGATCATGGGTTGAAATATGGAAAAATGTCATCCCGCTCTATAATTAATACTGCTATCTGGTATATTTGAAAATTGCCAAGATAATAATCCTAACTGTTCTCATCACAGGGAAAAGTACATTTTTTCTACCTATATGAAATGACAGATATTAGCTAAACTTACTGTGGTAATCATCTTACAATATATGTAAGTCAAGTCATTGTACCATGTACCTAAACTTACATGGTGCTTTATGTCTGTTATATCTCAAGAAAGCCAAAAGAAAAAAATAAAAATACAGTATCCTGCTACAGAAGAAATATAGCATTCAGGACAAGAGATTGCTTATCAGACTACATCAGGAATGTCTTTTCAAAAAATTTAAATATTTATTTATTCTTTGAGAGACAGAGAGAGACAAAGCATGAGTGGGAAAGGGCCAGAGAGAGAGGGAGACACAGAATCTGAAGCAGGCTCCAGGCTCCAAGCTGTCAGCACAAAGCCTGACATGGGGCTTGAACCCATGAACTGAGAGATCATGAGCTGAGTTGAAGTCAGACGCTTAACCGACTGAGCCACCCAGGTGCCCCTAAGAATGTCTTATGTGTTGCTGTGTATGTCACCTTAGAAGGAACATGTTCATTCAAAGAATACCCAGTGTGTGAAGGGATTCTGAATCACATTATGGGAGTATAATCAGTAAAGACTTCTGTACAACATTCAGCATACTAGGCTGAGAATGTAAAAGTCAAGATAGGCTAGCTTATAATGTGACAGACCACAAAAATCTTGCTGCCTTCAGGGGTGCCTGGGACTAAGTCTGATGTCTAGGATTCTTGATTTCTGCTCATGTCATGATCTTGCGGTGGTGAGATCGAGCCCTGCATTGTCCTCTGCCCTGATAGCACGGAGCCTGCCTGGGATCCTCTCTCTCCCTCTCCATAGGCCCCTCTCCCGTACTCAGTGCACTCTCTCTCTCACTCAAAAATATATAAATAAACATCAAAAAACATCTTGGTGGCCTACAACAATAAAGATTTATTTTTTCCTCATGTTACATGTCCATCATGGTTCAGTCTTTTGTAGGGAGGTGAGGTCATCTTTACTGAGGGTCCTAAGCCATTTGCTGGCCATTGTGACAAAATAGAAAGGGACAATAGGAACCCCGGCTTTAAAGTTTCTGCTTTCATTTCAAAGTATGTCATGTGGTCACTCCTGAGATAACAGGATGGGGAGGGCTATTTCATGAAGGGAAATCAGAACATTTCACGGACAGAAATATAATCAACTATAAGGAAAGTCCCGTATCACCCTGTTTGGGGATCCTCTGTGAATCATTTGAACTCCCAGAAATTTGTGTAGTTCAAAATGAGATCTAGTAGACAGCATAGCAATATTCAATATATATTAGTTATTCTTGTTATTATTATATTCCATTAAGAAGGAAAAATTCTTTCCATATGTTACCTATCTATAAATCTTTTGAGGATGAATAGGAAGATTTTCTAGTTTTCCTTACTTAAGCAGCAAAAGACACACTGGTGTGTTACTCACTAGTAGAATACCATATTACTTAGGGAAAGGCTGAGTAATTCAGAATATTTAGCATAAAGAAGAAAAGCTTTGGACAGGACAAGGTAGGTGTTTTCTTTCTTTTTTTTAAAAAATGTTTTTATTTAGTTTTGAGAGAGAGAAGGGGGGAGGGGCTGACAGAGGGTCAGAGGTGGGCTCTGTGTTGACAGCAGAGAGTCTGATGTGGGGATCGAATTCATGAGCCAAGAGATTCTGACCTGAGCCAAAGTCAGATGCTTAACTGACTGAGCCACCCAGGTACCCCAAGACCGCTGTTTTCTAATATATGAAAGTCTAGGTGAAGACAAATTACACACACAAATAATGTGAGGGTCCTGAGAAGACAGCCCTGGTAGTAGAATAAGTTTGTCTCGCATGGCTTAATTCTTCCAAGAACCTGGCTTTAGTGCCATGAAGCACATTGTGCTTTGCGGAGTTGAAGAAAGAATAATAATGAAACTTATATAATGCTTACCCCATGCTAAGCGTTGTTCCAAGCCTTTGCATATACTAACTCATGTATACACAGCAACCTTATCCGATCGAAACTACAACTATTCACATTTTTCAGGTGGAAAAAAATGAAGCACAGATTAAGGGACTGCTACAGTCACACATCTGATTAAGTGGTTGAGCCAAAGACTGAATTTGTCAATCTGCCTTTAGAGTCCATCCTCGTAACCCTTGTGCTAAATTGTCTTTCTATACTTATAAGTCACTTGGAAACCCTTATCTATTTGATCAGACTCTTACGACTGGTCATCATATTTCTGACCTTTGTTTCACCTCTGGGTCTTCTGTGCAACTCTCCAATAAGACACACTTTTTATTTATTATTATTATTATTTTAGTATTTATTTTTGAGAGAGAGACAAGCATGAAATCGTGCCCCTGAAGTATTTGTAGTCTTTTTAAAAATCAAGGTACATTAAAAACTGTTTTTTTAACATTCACTTATTTTGAGAGAGAGACAGAGTGCGAGTGGGAGAGGGGCAGAGAGAGAAGGAGGCACAGAATCCATACGGGCTCCAGGCTCTGAGCTGTCAGCACAGAGCTCTATGTGGGGCTCAAACTCATGAGCCATGAGATCATGACCTGAGCCGAAGTCGGATGCTTAACCGACTGAGCCACCCAGGTGCCCCAAGACACACCTTTTAAATTATACTCCCTTTCTACCTTTTTGGTTTATCTCTCAGAACGACTTGTCCATAGTGACCTCTCAGACAAGTGAGGTCTATGATCTGGGTTGGGGATCCGGGAGCCATGTTCGGGACTGACCGGTACGTATGTTAGAGAGGAGTGGTAGTGGCAGGGGAGGACAGCTGGAACTTGACACTGGAGTTGGCAGGCTGGCCTGCAGTCTTGGTGGAGAACAAAGCGAGAATGCCATTTGAGAACCAGGTCAACAGTGAGCCAAGTGTCAGGTCAAATGGGTCTGGCAGCAAGACCAAAACCTGGGACACAGCAACGATTTGGCAACAGGTTGGCAGCAAGGATGCTGACAGATGAACTGGCAGGTTCAGGAAGGGAAGGTGTCCGTTAAAACCTGAGGAGATTCCTGAGAGGGAAGTCCTGGTGGAAAGAGCCTTTCATAGGTATCTGGTTGTTCAATCTGGCTCTTGCAAAAACCAAGCCAGTCAGGACATGAGTGACTTTGTCTTTGTTAGTATTTCCCTATAGACCAGAAATCTTGTGCAGAACCCTCGTGACAGACTCCTCGGACTCTCTTCACTCAAGTACTAGGGAGACTGAGCAGGGTGTAGTGGTTATGTGGTTTGACCCTGATACCTGGGTTCAAATCCCACTTCTGCCACTTACTGACTCATTACACTGAAGGATGAATTACCTAACCTTAAAGTGTCTCAATTTCTTTATCTGTAAAATAAAAAGATAACTTTGTTACTCCAGAGATCTCTGAATCAGCATTGCACAGTGATTAAAGAGTATGGGCTTTGGAGTCAGGATGGTTGACTTATGTCCTTAATCTTCCACTTATGGCTATAGGACCTCAGGCAAGTTACCAGATTCCTTGCTTCAGTTTTAAGGTCTATAAAATGGACACCCAATAATAGGACATCTATGACATAGGACTGTTGTAAGAATTAATATAACATATAATATATATAGTCTTTATTGCCGTTATCAGAAGATCACAGTTAAAAGGCTCCCACAAGTGGGATTCCCTTTACTCACCCTGCCTTGGCAAGATAAACTCAGTATTCAGTTCTGTTGGAGCAGGAAGGACAGGCATTCCCTCTGGCAGTTAATTTATCACACAGGAAAGACACACCCAAAGACACTTCATCTCCAGACTCGGCCTATTAAGCCCAAGGCAGGTTCTAGAAGGAACTAAGCTTTGATAGTAGCGAGGAAGGTGGAGTGAAGAGAGGATTGACACTGGCTTGTCCCTGCCCACTACCAAATTTATAAATCAGAGCAAAGTTCTGAGTGAGACACTATTTACTGTATCATTATATTCAGAGGGTAGAGTATAACTGATGGTTACTTTGCTTTCTAGGATTTCACCGTGGAAAGACCAAAGATGGTAACATCTTCATCTCTTGAGAGACGACCTCTGTTATGGACTGTTATTTCAGAGTGATTTTTTTTTTAAATGTTTATTTTTGAAAGAGAGAGACAGAGAGACAGAGTGTGAGCAGGGGAGGGGCAGAGAGAGGGATACACAGAATCTGAAGCAGGCTACAGGCTCTGAGCTGTCAGCACAGAGCTGGATGCAGGGCTTGAACTCATGGACTGCGAGATCATGACCTGAGCCAAAGTGGGACACTTAACTGACTGAGTCACCCAGGCAACCCAGGAACGACTGGTAAATAGTCCGTTGCCCATGGAGAATAATGGGTCATGCCAGGTAAATTGGAAGAATGTTGATTTCATTCATCCCAGTTCCTTTTTTAACCACTTGCCTTGGGAACGTGTGTGCATGCATGTGCATGGGTGTGTGTGTGACCAAAAGAACGAGCTTGTAGAATAAATGCTGCTGCCTCTCTTCAGTAACTGTTCAGATGTTATAGGTTAATGAGCATGTGAGCTAGTAAAATTTGGGGATGATTCTTTCACTTGTAAGGATTCACTATAGTCACAGATAATGCCATGCTATTCTTGTCTTCACCATATATTCTCTCAATACAACCTTTTGGCTTCTTGAGTATTTAATGAGTGGCTGCAGGGAGAAGGCAGCAAGCATACAGGGACTGATATCTTATCCCTTCTTCCCATTATTTTCTAGCTTTTTTTTTCTGAATCTTGACATGTCCAAGTAACTAGCCTTTCTTCTGTCTGTTCAGAGAAGGCTCACAGAGGGCAAAGAGAAATTACTTTATGTACTCATTCATTCAGCAGTGAGTCAATTGTGCAATACTATTTGCTCTTCTTGTCTGGTCTCTATACCTAGCTATGTGGAGGAATAGGATGAAGCCACTGTGTTCAAGGAGCCTATAGTCTCAAGCAAATACAACGGAAGTAAGCCTGAAATGGTTTAGAAAGATAGTGATGAAGAAGTAATAGCTAGAAGAACAGCAGGGAAATGGGGAATCTGCTTTTTGAAGTGGGTTCGGTATCTTACCTGTGAATTGTGGCTGGGGTGATTGCATCATTTGAAAAGTCCTGGTGAGTTATATTTCAAAGGTACCCTTTTAAAAAATTATTTTTTAATATTTATTTCTTTTTTTTTAATTTTAAAATGTTTTATTTATTTCTGAGAGAGACAGAGACAGTGTCAGCAGGGGAGGGTCAGAGAGAGAGAGAGATACAGAATCTGAAACAGGCTCCAGGCTCTGAGCTAGCTGTCAGCACAGAGCCCGACGCTGGGCTCAAACCCACAAACCGTGAGATCATGATCTGAGCCGAAGTTGGACACTTAACCGACTGAGCCACCCAGGCGCCCCTAATGTTTATTTCTGAGAGAGGGAGAGAGAGCAGGCGAGAGGCAGAGGCATCTGAAGCAGGCTCTGTGCAGGTTCTGTGCTGACAGCAGAGAGTCCGACATAGGGCTCAAAGTTACGAAAGGTGAGATTGAGAGCCGAAGTTGGATGCTTAACTGATTGAGCCACCCAGGCATCCCTCAAAGGTATGCTTCTAAGCACATTAGAGTATGTGACATGCACCCTTGATTATGCAAAAGATAATGTGACATGAGACTAGAGATGATTCTAGGTGGCACACAGATCCAGCTTCAGATGCTATTAAACTGAATATTAAGTATTCTTTCTAGTATTCTCTTTCTAATTCTATTTTGAGCTATGTGATTACATGTAAACAAAGTTTCATTTAGATGCTGTATGTCTTAAACACCTCTCTATGACTTGGTAAACAACCCCCCCTTTGTTTGTTTGTTTGTTTTTTTAATAAGGACTAAGTTCAGAAACTCAACAGGCAGACAGTAGATCCCAGCTAGAATTTGGTAGCCTTATTTTTCTCATATTATTTTAGTGTGTCCTTTTATTTATAGTTAGTGAGTTATATTCCGTTTTTTAAAATAAATTATTTAAACAAATTGAGTCGATATAAAGAAACATGATAAGCAGATAAGAAACCAAGGTGGTACAAGGTTATAGCAAAACTGTGAAAGTAATATGGAAATGACTTATGTTTACTAAACAAGGGCACTGCAGTCTAGATCAGAGAATCTGAGGAAGGAATATGTAAAATGTGATCAAATGTAGACTTCGTATTACTGTCCAGTGAAGTTGCAGAGAGCTCTGTGCCAGGGTTTGAGATTGAGTGTGTTAAGAGGGAGAGGGAGGTGGGGCACCTGGGTGGCNCAAAAAAAAAAAAAAAAAAAAAAAAAAAAAAAAAAAAAAAAAGAGGGAGAGGGAGGTGTGCCAGCATTGACAGAGGGTTTATTACAGGCAAAGTGCTGTATATTTTCGAGGATAGAAAGATGAATAAAATTTGGACTTCCTCTCAGAGTGAGTTTACAGTTTGTCTCTGGGGAGACAGACATAGAGAAGTATATTCTTTTGTACACTATGGTAAATAACAAACAGATTTAAAACCTTAGGCAAAGGAAATAGGAAGAAGTTGACAATAGGAATGTATGTGTGAAAAGAATAGCTGCCATTTATAGATTATCTTCCAAGGTCCAGGAAGTCTGCTAAATACTTGGTCACATTAGTTCATTTATTCCTCACAATTTGGGAACTGAGATCAGAGAAGCTAAATACTTGTCCCAAGGTTAATAATAGTGATGATGTTCACTACTGAGTACTTATTATATGCCCAGCACTGTGCTAAATCCTATATTAGTTCATTTCAGCCTCCCCACAGGCGTAAGAGGTAAGAATTAGCTCCCTTTTACAGATCAGCAAATCAAGGCTCACAATGATCAAGAGACTTGCAGAGTTAGTGAATGGTGCTGTTGCAATTTAATCCCAGGGGTGTTTGACTCTAAAACTCATTTCTTCCAGTTCTACTGCTTCTAATCAGCAGCTGAGCTGTGGGTCCCTGAATCAGCTGTGCATGGGGACAGTTTGTGGAGGGCTCTTTTGTGAAACGCTAGGTTCTATTCTCAGCTGGTTCTCTGTTGAGTTTACCTATGTCACAACTCCTTCTGTTTCATAATATAATCTCCTAAATGCCTAAAGCACTAAATGCATGAGTGGCTAATACTGCTCCATGACATTTATAAGGTGATGTTGGTTAAGACATTTCAAAATCAGGTGAAAGAACTTGGTGATAGGGAAGTTTATCCAGTTTGTAAGGGCTAAAGACTATTTCCTGTGGGAACTCAACACAATCAATGCTTGACAGATACAAAGGAATCTTTGGGAGTACTAAATCTAATCTCCTCATTTTAGAAAAAAAAAAAGAGGTTAAGGGCCAAAGGTCCCATAGCAGGCAGAGGAATTAAGAGGCCACACATCTCCCATGTCTCAGTGCTCAATGCAGTAGACCATTGGTTTTCAGAGTGGGGAAATCACACTTTTCCAGTGCTGATCTCCAGACCCGCAGCCTCAGCGTTATCTGGGAACTTGTCAGAAATGCCCATCTCAGACCCACAGATTCAGAAACTGGGGAAGTAGTTCAGCAATATATTCTAACAAGCCCTCTGAGTGATTCTGATGCGTGCTCACGTCTGAGGAGGACTGCAAAGTATCTGCTATATATTATGCAGCATATGGGGGGAAGAGAGATTTAGGTCACCCCCACGTCCCCACAAACTCTTCTCTCTCTTTGTTCCCAGGTGAAGGGTTGAAGGGGCCCAGTGTAAAAACCTCCTGATGTCTATAGCAGACTCCGAGATATTTTAGACAAGGGGATGAGCCTATGGAACAAACGCTGGCGGCCTGGGTGTGCTCCCAGGTAGTCAGAGGCGAGGCATTGTCTGGCTGCTGTCTGTCTATGGAGACGGTAGGGAGAAGGGTTGAAGGTGCTAGGGAAGGTGCCACGCTCCTCCTCACCCAGCCCCCCAACACAAACAGTGCCTCCAGAACTCTAGAGGAGGCTCTTCTCCACGCTCTCCCTCCCAGTCTGTGAGCCATGGGTAGTTGTGCTCAAAATCCTGCACTGATTTCCCGAAAGGCGGGAGGCCTGTAGAAAGAGAAGGGGGGAGGGGAATTTGCAAAGGTTTTTGGAAGGCACCTGTGGGTCCCTTTGGAAGATTTTTTTTTTATCCTGAAGGGATGATTTTTATGCAAGGTGAGGAAATAATAGAAATTGATTTGTGCTTTAGCAGTATCTCTGGCGGTTGCACTGAGGATAGAGTGGCGGAAGCCAGGAGCTTACACGGGCTGGGCTGGTAGTTATCATACTAGTCCCAGTGGGAAATGAGGGCCGTGTCGGGAGTAGAAGCAGATTTAAAAGACTATAGATTGGGATATGCAGGGGAAGGGAGGGAGGAGATAGTACCCTTGGGACTAGGTGAATTGTTAATTGTAGTGCCAACATCCTGGGCCTTGAAATCCTGAAATTAGTAGGCTCTAAAAACCTGAGCCCAGGTGAGTGCTCCTCCCCTCCTTCCTTCTTTCCCACGGAGCCTGGGCTTTGGAGCCAGGCAGATGAAGGTTCAAAACTCACGCTGCACTCTGGGCAAGATTCCACTTCTTTGATTCACAGCTATATTCCAGGCGCCTAAAACAGTGTCTGGAACATGGTAGGAGGTCAACAAACATTTGTTGAATGAACGGCGATACGCCAAGCCTCCTTTCCTCATCCGTGAATTGGCTGTTGCAGAAGGAAACCACCTAGCCCTGAACTTGACGCACAGTAGGCGCTCAACAAGTTGTATTTTTCCTTCCCCTTAACAGTAAATGCGGTCCCCAGGCGAGTGCAAGAGGTGGGTCTGAGACCCGACGCCCCCTGCAGCCCCCACTGGGTGGTGGGGAGCACGTGGGCTGGGAGGGCGGGGTGGGAGCCGCGCGGCGGGAAGGGGAGGGGGCGCCGGCCGGCAGCTAGCTCGGAGCCGGTCTCCCCGGCTTACGTAAGGCGCGAGTCCCGCGCGGCCGGCTAGGGCTCGGAGTGGGGGCGGGCGGAGGCGGCGCCGCCCAGCGGGATCCGGGCTGGAATCCTCTCGGAGCCCCGCGTCCCAGTCGAGGTGTGTGTTTGACTGCTTGGGGTGGAGAGGCGCCGGACTCGGGCGCGTTGCAGCGGGGAGCGCATCCGTCCGCCCCCGGCGGAGGTGGGCTCTGGGCGGTCCGCACGGGCGGCGGGGGCCGTGGCGACTCCCGGGGATTGACAGCCGCTGGGGAGGGGCCGCGGCGCAGACTCAGCGCTGCCCACGTGCGAGGGCCGGGGCAGGGGCTCCGTCCCCAGGCCGCCCGGCTCGTGCGGCGACGGGGGGCGCGCTTGGAGTCGCTGCCCCTCCCGGCTTCCCCCTCGGTGTAGACTGGCGCGGGGATGCCAGGCCGCCCGGCCCCTTCCTCGAACGCCGCGTGGGAAACGAAAGAGGAAGGAATAGAGGTGGGCCTGGCCGGGCCGCCCTCTGAGCCCCCGAGGCCGACCCCGGCAGGGGCGGGGACTCGGGACTTGTACTGAATCGCGGCGTGGGGGTGAGGAGGGCGGGGATGGGTAGCGTGGCGCCTTTCTCCGCCTTCGAGCCGGCCCCGGCGAGGGGCTGAAGGGAGGGGTTGTCTCAAAAGTCACTCCTTCCCCCTGCAGGGGCGCCCGGCGAGTCCCCGCGCGAGCGGAGAGTGTCAGAGGCAGAAGCAGAAGCCATAAAGTTCCCCGGGCTTCTCCGAGGCCGCTGTCCGGGTTGTCCGTTTGGCCGCCCCCTCCCTGCCTGCCGAAGGCAATGGCTTCCAAACTCCTGCGCGCGGTCATCCTTGGGCCGCCCGGCTCGGGCAAGGGCACCGTGTGCCAGAGGATCGCTCAGAGCTTTGGTCTCCAGCATCTCTCCAGTGGCCACTTCTTGCGGGAGAACATCAAAGCCAACACGGGTGAGGGGTGCGGGGGGGAGGGGTTGGGGTGAGCCGTAGCGGGATCGGGTTGGGTCGGGTCTCCTCGGTCCCCGGGCGCCCTTCCCCCGCCCGCATGTGGTCGTGCAGGCTCCTACGTGCCTGGGAGCATGTAAATGGTGGCCCGCCGTGGTGCGGCTTAACCGCGCCCCAGGAGGGTGCCGAGGCCCGCAGGGAGGAGGGTGGAAGGCGTACGCGGCTCCTCTCGTCGCTTGGGCTCCACTTGCCTTGGGGAAAAGCCTGTAACCACCCAGCTGAGGGAGTGAGAAGCAGACAGCTGAAAACCCCGAGCTTCCCTCTCGCCCTGCTTCCTTAAGGATAAGCCCTCCCAGCCCACACCTCCCCCCCGCGTCCCCGGGGAGCTGGGGCGTCCCCCGCTCTCGCCGCCCACCTGTGGGAGTCCGGTCCCGCCGCGCTCCGGGGAACCTGTGGCGCCGCGGGGCTCCCAGCCGCGCACTATTCCTGCCCCTCCGCGTCACCCTGGGCCTCCGGGCAGAGCCCTGGTGGCTTTGAAAGGCCTGTCTGTCCGCTGCCGCCTTCTAAGGTAAACTCTCACCACTAACACCCCTCCTTCCCAAGCCGGGGCCTGGCCGTTAGGGAGACTACGTAGTAGAAGACTCGATCTGAGAAATTACATTTTGAATCCAGCTTCCCTGGAAATGGCTTCTTGAGAATGCCTCCTTTGGCTGGCATCGTGAATTTGGGGATGTAAATCGCCTGATCGCTTAGTCTTTCAGGGCCCTTCACCCCTCTCCTTCCACCCCACGTCCACCCCAGTTCCTGATGAATTGGCATTGAAGGGCGAGAGGTTGCCGTTGTGCTGCTAGTTCATAACCTTTCTGGGATGCATAATCTCATAATGAGCAACTCCCTTATGAAAACTTGATAATTGCAAACGGGGAGCTTGGTACTGTGCTCAGCGGTGTCCAGGGTGGTTAATGCCCATCCGTGGGCTAATTATCCAGGGATCTTCATTACAGAAGCACAGATTAGTGTCAAGAGGTGGGCAGAGGACTGTGCTGAAAAACAACATAAAACCTAGGAATTAAGAAATATCTCAAAGGCAATTTTATTCTTTATCTCTTGAGAAGATTGCAAAAGCAAGCTTTTATTTTGATTTTCCAAGAAGGCTCACCCCCTCACCCCCATCTTTCAGAAGGAAAAGTTCTGTGTACCAGGCTGCACCTTGAATTCTCTCTTGCCTCAGTTGGGTCTATTTTAATTTTAATACCACATTTCAATGCATTTTATTCTTTTTGTTTTGGAATGCAGTTTGGGGGAAGAGCAGTGTGAGAGGGAAGGCTGGCTCTCAGCCGGAGGGTTTTGTGATTGGCTCCGGCTTCTCCGTGGTAGGGAGCCAGAGACTTGGTCAGGGGAGGAAATGATTCTGTGGCACTGAGCCCATTTCTTAGCATTCTCTCTACCTGACTTGGGGGCTCGGTTCCTTCTGGCATGAGAGACCTCACCCTGTCCATCCCAGACTGGATTAGTGCCCTTTCCATTTTTAAAGAGAATGTGATAGGAAGTGGCTTACTTCAGAACTTTCTTAGAGGTTTTGAAAACTTTCCACTTGCTGTTTTCCCTTATTCTCACTTTTTTTTTTCTTTCTTTGGGTTTTGGATTTTAGTTTCTGTTCTCTTTCACGTGGCTTCATTTTCTCCCAGTGTTTCTCTCTATAGTATGTTGTGACTACAAAATGTTTAGATCTTCTTTTTCTGTTGGGAACCAAGTAGTGTTTTCATACACCAATTTAAAAACTGCTTATCAAGGAAAGAAGAAAAATGAAGGACAGCAATTTATTTTGAAAGTGGCTTGTTTCTAGTGGACCTGGAGGGTGTTCTTGGATTATTTTTCTAGCAGAAGTTTCTAAGAGTTTTACAATCTCATTGCCTTGTAAGCAAGAAAACATTCCACGGTATTTTTCTGTTACCTGTTGTTTGCTGTTAGCTAATCTCCTGATAGAGAAGCCATACAGCTCCTTTGTATGTATACCTTTATAGTTGAATGTTTGAAGGAGATGAGGAAGCATGACAGAACCCCAGGAAATAAAACCTTGGTAGGAATTTGAGTTGGAAAGTAGCTCCGGCCATCTGCTCCAGCCTTGATTCCGGCATACTCCCGTCCACATGGCTTTCCTGCAGCCTCTGCCTACTGAAAAAATGCTCTTCCAGGGAAGGGCTACTCATTGCTTCTGGGCAGTCTTCCCTCACCTGCCCTGGCAGAATTCATTTCTTTCCTTTGCACATGGCTTTGTTGATTCTGTTGCTGCTCTCACATACAGTTATAATGCATTACAGCAAATGTCTGTTTGAATCATCCAGTAGGTATTTACCAAGTACCTGCTATGTGTCAGACAGTGTTCTAGGTACCAGGCGCTGTAGCAGTATTTGAGATAATCATGTGCCCCTTGTTGTCCCTTCAACCCTCACCATGTTCCACGTCCCCCTGAAGAGGGGGATAGGGCAGAGAAAGAGCTCAACAGGTCTTTGGGTTACAGAGTCTGTCTACTATCCAGGAGTCAGATAGTCTCAAGCAGTTGAGTCCATTCTGTTTAGCTTTGATTTATGGTAAAAGTTTGTGCCTACTGTGGATCTGAGATTAATCTCATGATAGCTGTCACCCATTGGCTTTGTCTGATCTGCCTGAAGCAATGCAGGCTGAGACTTAATCAGAGACTTTGAAGACTCACACCCAAATCTTTGGTTCTCATTTTCTTTAGTGCATTGCATGAGTAAATAGAAGGGAGAGTTTTCATAGATTGCCAGGAGGTGGGTCCTACATTCTGTCATAAGGAATATTAGCTTTTCTGTGTGTGTGTATGAGTGTGTGTGCACACACACTGCTGGTACTTAGTAGTGAGTTCTATTAAAACTTTGGAAGTTTATTGGAGATACTAGTCTCCATTTGTTGAGTGATGGTGATTGAAACTCCCTCTGAAAGGATGTGAGAATCTTATTTTAAGGGTTGGACAGATAGTGGCATTTTAAAAAACCACATTATTCTGTACTGGATCTGCAATCTCAAGTACAAGAAAATTGGCAGATTTCCATTTGGAAGCATCCTGGACTTGATTGGGTGAAACGATGTTCAAGAACAAACGTCTTTCTGCTCTTAATTAATATTAACTGCAGCTTTTGCTGGGGTTTGCAGATGGGACCAGCATTTCAAGTTAGACTATGGTCTGAGCCTCTTTTCTCTGAAAAGGTGACCTAGTTCAGAGGGCTCAGGGTTTTCTTTTTGCATTTGTTAAGTATAAATGTGTATCTTATGTAAGAGTGAAAGCTTCTGAGTAGATTGTATCTAGAGACTTCACAGAGTTCAACGAGGTATCTGAAACAACTTTAAATAGTTATTCTATAGAATATCATAGGATTTGTGGAATACGCTATGTTCTAGTTTTTCTTCTAGCTCAGTAAGACTTGGGGTATAGCCCAGGTCAGGGGTCTGACCAGATTAGGGGATCTCTCGATTCCACAGGTCCACTTTACAGTGCCTGGTTTCTTTGAGGGTTTTTATGGGTGTTGAAAGCACAATTTGTGACTTGAATAAGGTGTCCCCCAACAGGACTAAATGAACAGCTGAATCTAAGCAGTCTTCCAGTGTGGTCTTTTTTTTTTTTTTTAAGTTTATTTATTGATTTTGTGAGAGAAAGAGAGTGAGCTAGCATGGGTGGGGAAGGCGCAGAGAGAGAGAGGGAGAGAGAATCCCAAGCAGACTCTGCGCTGTCAGCATAGAGCCCCACAGGGACTCAAACTGGCGAACCATGAGATCATGACCTGAGTCGGACACTCAACCGACTGAGCCTCCCAGGTGCCCCCAGTGTAGTTATTTTTTATTTATTTTTGAGAGAGTGTACACAGGGGAGGAGCAGAGAGAGGGGGACAGGATCTGAAGCCTATTCTGTTCTGACAGCATAGAGCCCAATGTGGGGCTAACCTTATGAACTGCAAGATCATGACCTGAGCCGAAGTCAGATGCTCATACAACTGAACCACCCAAGTGCCCCCCAGTGTGGTAATTTTTTAAAAGGAGCTTTTTCTAGCCTAGTTTACAGTTATACCTTGTGGAGAATTTGGAAAATATGAATTGGATTAGGTTTTATGTAAAGGGCACTAAACAGCTATTGAAGTGTTTTAAATAAGATAATGACATGAATGGATTTACTTTCTAAAAGTTGAACTTTGGGATGTTGTGTGAAGTTTCCAGTTAAGCTAGAGTGATACCAGGAAGACCAGTGTGGATGAAGAGAGTGGACCAGGGCTTGGATTGGGAGTTAGTTGTGAAGGCAGAGAGAAATGAAGGGCTTTAGGATGCAAATAAAGGCGAAGCCTTTAGGACAGAATGAGTTGGTGGTGGGGGGTGATGGAGAGAAAGCAGCCCCGAGATCAGTCCTAGGATTTTGGCCTTAGCACTTGGGTGAATGTACCTTAAGGTTGAACTGGAGTGTTCCTAACCAATCTGGTGTGGACCATTTGGGTTATTTGCTGTTTAATATGCTTTTATGAACATCTTTGCATGTAAATCATTCAGCAAATATATTTTCCTTGGCATAGATTACTAGAAATCAAATGACTAGGGGCTCCTAGGTGGCTCAGTTGGTTAAGCGTCCGACTTGTGCTCAGGTCATGATCTCACTGCTGGTGAGTTGGAGCCCCGCATTGGGCTCTGTGCTGACAGCTCAGAGTCTGGAGCCTGCTTTAGATTCTGTGTCTCCCTCTCCCTCTGTCCCTCCCCCGTTTGTGCTCCGACTCTCTCACTCAAAAATAAATAAACTTTAAAAAAAAAAAGAAAAATGACTGAATCTGTAGGTTTTATCCTGTAGAAGAAAGGAATTTTAAACTTAGCTTGCAGGAGTGCTTGGCTAGTTCAGTCAGTAGAGCATGTGACTCTTCATCTCAGGGTCAGGAGTTCAAGTCCCACATTGGACGTGGAGCGTACTTAAAAAAAATTAAACTTAGCTTATAAATGTCTAATCAAGATTTTGGTAGAAAAGTAGATAATAGATCCTAATTTACTCATGTAGTTTTTGGCTTACTAAATATTTAAGTATAGACATGGGTACACATACATTGATACATATGTATTTAAACTCTTCTTGTTTTCCTGGTTATAAAAATAGTATGTGTAAGTTATCAAAGGTTTAAAAATCCAAGAAAAATAAATAAGACAAACACTTGTGATCCCACTAACTGGAAAGAAAAAATACTGTTAATACTTAAAAAAAATTTTTTTTTATGTTTTATTTATTTCTGAGAGAGAGAGAGAGACACACAGCATGAGCAGGGGAGGGTCAGAGAGAGAGGGAGACACAGAATCTGCAACAGGCTACAGGCTCTGAGCTGGCTGTCAGCACAGAGCCCGATGCGGGACTCGAACCCACGAACCATGAGATCATGACTTGAGCTGAAATCGGACGCTTAATCGACTGAGCCACCCAGGCGCCCCTGTTAATACTTTTTATAAATGGTATATCCTTCCAGACTGAATTTCAAGAATAAACTTTGTATTACTATTTTCAAAATTACTTGCTTTATTGCACAACATATAATTTAATAATTTTTAGTGTCATTATAGCCTGTTCTTTAATATGAGTTTAATGCCCCTGTACTATTTCAATATAATTTTTATCCCACTTTTGATTTTTTGAAAAGGTAATATGTACAGATGGTAAAATTTTCAAACTAAATACACTAGGAATGGTGTGGAAAGTGTCTCTCCCCTCCTTGACTCATGGTTCCCCAGTTACACTCTACCAGGATGCCTACTAGTTACTTTTCTTGAGTGTTCGTCCAGAAAATTTATGCATACACGTATATAGCATATACATAGATAGCAGTAGCCTCTTTTTTAAAAAGTACAAATATATATTTTGTTTTTCATATCTTTCGTTAGACTTAGCAGTATTGTTTAGACATTGGTTTCTATTAGCAGATATCAATCTATGTTACTCTTTTTGAAAACTGGCCACATACTCTTTTTTTTTTTTTTTAAAGTTTATTTATTCTTTAAGAGAGAACAGGAGTGGGAGAGGGGCAGAGAGAGAGGGAGAGAGTCACGATCCCAAGCAGGCTCTACACTCTCAGTACAGAGCCTGATGTGGGGCTTGATCTCACACACCGTGAGATCACGATCTGAGCAGAAATCAAGAGACCGACGCTTAACCAGTTGAGCCTCCCAGGTGCCCCAGACACACACCCTTATTGTACAGCTGTACCATAGTTTTTCTAACCAGACATTCTCAGACATTTTGGTCTCACATTTAAAACTCATTGAGGGGGACCTGGGTGGCTCAGTTGGTCAAGCATCTGACTCTTGATTTTGGCTTAGGTCATGACCTCATAGTTCCTGAGATTGAACCCCGAGTTTGGCCCTGTGCTGACAGTGTGGAGCCTAGTCTTCTTTCTCTCCCTCTCTCTGCATCTTCCCCCACTCATACTCACATTTTCTCTCTCAAAAATAAGTAAATACACTTAAAAAAAAAAAAGTAAAACTCATTGAAGGGAGTCTGGATGGCTCAGTCCATTGAGCATCTGACTCTTGATTAGGCTCAGGTCATGATCCCAGGGTCATGAGATCAAGCCCTGCCTCAGGCTCTATGTTCAGCAGAGGATGAAGATTCTCTCTCTTTCTCTCTCTCTGCCCCTCCCTCACTCTCTGCAGAAAACAAAACAAAACCAAAACTCACTGAGCACTCCATACAGCTTTTTTTTTTTTTTTTAAGTTTATGTATTTATTTTGAGAGAGCACCCTTGCTCAGAGGGAGAGGAGAGAGAATTTCAAGCAGGCTCCATGCTGTCAGCACAGCCTAACACTGGGCTCATTCTAAGATCTCACAAACTGTGAGATCAGGACCTGAGCCGAAATCAAGAGTTGGGTCCTTAACCGAGTCAGGCACCCATGCACCCCAGTAGAGCCTTTTAGATGGAATATGCTTCTAGCTGCTAATTTTATTAGAAGTTAAAACTGGGAAATTTTTGAATGTTTGTGAATTCATTAAACATAACAATAAATCCATTTCATATTAACATAACATTTTTCTATGAAAAATAACTAGTTTCAAAAACAAAATCTGAGAAGAATAGTGTTGTTTTTACCTATTTGAAAATCTCTTCAGTGTCTTGATTTGTAAAAGAAAGCTGGATTCTTCTAACTGGTTCTTCATTCAGTTTGTGTGCTATGTTGTTTTGGTTAAAGTACAGAAAGAATATTTGGCTTCACACAGACGTGTATTTAGAGAAAGGGCGAATTCACAGACCCCTGGAAGGGTGTTCATGGACCCTTGGGGTCCTTGGACCACACTTGGAGAACTGCTGATCTCACTAACCTTCTGTTGATGGAATTTAGGTTATCTACTGCCCTTTGGTATACAAAGCATGCTGCCTTGAATGTCCTAGTAACTATGTCTTTCAGCAAATATGTAAGTGCTGAGCAGTGTTGGCCTGTGGGATACAAAGGAGTGACACGAGGTCTATTTCCTGAAGGAGGTTGAGGCAGGCAAACAAGGATAAGGTAATAGATATGTATGTGTAGGTCCCCTGGGATATGGGGAAGTATGGCTGACCTAGCATTGAGAAGGGGGTGAGATTACAGAAGGCTTTCTAGAGATGATTCTCAGGCTGAGTTTTGACAGATGAGTCTAGCTGTCAGGTGAGGAGATAGGATGGTCGTTGCCACCGCATAACTGGAACTCCTTTCAGAGCTCGTTTGGGGTCCACAAGAGATCATTGCTCTTATGGCTTGATCACACCTGTGTATTACCATTTTAGCCTTTATTCATCTCTTATTATATTATTAAAGGAAAGGGTTGTTAAACCTGCTGCATATCACCTTTTCCAGTTTTCATTACTTGGCGCTTATCTTTAAGATACACACAAATATATTAGCATCATAATTTATGAAGCTTCTACACTTTTTTTTTTTTAAATGTTTTATTTATTTCTAGGAGAGGGAGAGAGAGACAGCGTGAGCAGGGGAGGGTCAGAGAGAGAGGGAGTCACAGACTGAAGCAGGCTCCAGGCTCTGAGCTGGCAGTCAGCACAGAGCCCGACGCGGGGCTCGAACCCACGAACCGCGAGATCATGACCTAAGCGAAAGTCGGACGCTTAACCGACTAAGCCACCCAGGCGCCCCGAAGCTTCTACACTTCTGCTCCAAGCTTCCTAGAATTCAAGTGATGGCACCTGATCGTGAAGCTCATAAATTGTGTACCAGACTGTTAGCTACAAATCTACCCATTATAAAGGACATAGCTAATTGCCTATTTCCTTTAAAATCTACCAACTAAATTACATGGAATTAGGCTACTCTGCTCTTAAGCAATCTGTGTAATCCATGTTGTAATAAGATTTAAGGACTAGGAAATTCTGTGTTTCTTGTAAAGTTTTAGGCAGTATTCTTTTACAGTGGGTCAGGCAGCTCAGCTCTTTTAGCAAACTAGATTGTTTTTTAAAGCATGAGCAGGTATGGGGCACCTGGGTGGCTCAGTCGTTTCAGCCTCTGACTTCAGCTCAGGTTGTGATCTCACAGTTTGTGGTTCAAGCCCCGCCTTCGGCTCTATGCTGACAGCTCAGAGCCTGGAGCCTGCTTCAGATTCTGTGTTTCCCTCTCTCTCTGCCCCTCTGTCACTCACACTCTGTCTCTCTCTCTCTCTCTCTCTCTCTCTCTCAAAAATAAACGTTAAAAGAAATTTAAAGCATGAGCAGGTAGTAGTGGCTTTGAATTACTCTGTGCCTCCCTCACCTCCCTCATCTTAATGTTTAGTTCTCAAGTTGGCCTTCCCTCACCTCCCTCATCTTAATGTTTAGTTCTCAAGTTGGCCTTTAAGACATGGTACAAAAGGTCTGATTGATACAGTTTCATGAGACACAATTAGATGGCTGATGTTATATTTTAACAGTCCCATGTCCAAGTTCCAAGAATTCTTGGTGCTAGTTAAACGACAGATCTGGCAGCAAGCATCCCTTATTTAGCCAGAGTGACTGATGATATTGAAATAATGCAAAGTCACTCCTGGTCATCAAATTCCCAAGAAGCTAGAAATTAATTATTTTCTGTTCTTCAGCACTTTCTTGTTGATCAGCAACCTGTGACTTTGGCACTTTATAATTCTCGCAACTTGGTCATCATGACTAACATTTGCACTGGATCAGGCATGTGTGAAGCCCTGCACTGGCTGATGTATGTGTCATATTCTCTAGTCTACACACAAATCTACACAGCGGTTTTACTACATCGTTTTACAAAAGAAGAAATGGCCTTAGATCATGTTACTTGCCTTAGGTCAAGTAGCTGGTAAGGTAGAGAAGCTAGTAGTCAAACTTGGGACTCCCTAGGTAGGGTTAGACTTCCCATCATATCATGCCACCATCCAAGTGCTCCAGCACCTAGTGAAATAGCCATGTCTTGTCTTATAAACAGGCCACTGGAACAGTGGGTGGCCAGGGGATCATTGCAGCTCAGCTCTCTACAAGTACATCGAGGGTCAGCAGGTTCAAGGGTAGTCTAGAGGTATGTGTTTTATTGTTCTGTTCCTGAAACATTTAAAACAAAAATCTAAGGAAATGCTTACTTCCTCCTCCCTCCCCAATAAAGAACCCCAAAAGGTCTAAAATAGAAACTTTACGCAACTGTGAGGAGGTAGAAATTGCCTTCCATTGTAATGGTAAGACTTCTGGAATAATACCTGAGCCTGCTATTTCGTTAGTCATTTGGCAGATGTTTCTATGCTTGTGTTAGATGTGAGGAGGCATGCAGAAGTACCCTTGAGGCACGCACCATCTCGGGTTCAAGTTCTAGGTTTCACATTATGTTCCCATGAGTCATGGTAGGATGTGTGTGGGTGAAGTGTTGTGAGGTCATGGACGAGGTGGGGAGGGCATTGTTCAGGTGCGCCTTTCTCCTGGAACGCCTTTCACACTTAATCTCTCAAGGTCTATTTTCAGTCTCATCGCTTTCGTGACGTTCTCTACAACTGTTGCAGGTACATATAATTTTTCTCTGAAATTCCTCTTATACCCATCTGTATCTCTAATATGGCATTCATGATCATCTGCCTGTAAGGTGATCTATTTTGTAACATCAGTTATAGTGTCTAACCGTCTGAATAGCAAATTCACTAGTGTCCGTTTAGTTCAACAAATGTTTTGATAGCCTGTTATGGCAGGAGGGGAGATGTGCTATAAACAAGGGAAAAATAATCATGGTAACCTTGTATACCTTATGCATTAGGCCTTATATGCTATATAAGTATTCCCCCCAAAATATGATAGTGCAGTGATGGAGAGTGACTGGGAAGGCCGCTTTAAACTGTGAGGTTGGAGGCAGCTTCTCTTAGATGGTGTTTAAGCTGAGCTCTGAGTAAGGGTAGGAACCAGGTGTGTGAAGATTTGGGGGCAGAGGAAAGGGCATGTGGAGAGACCCTAGAGTAGGAGTGAGCTTTTCCTGGAGGAGAGGAGGCAAGTGTTTGTGGAGCACTGTGAGTAAAGAGGAGACGGTAGAAGGGGAGGCTGCAAAGGTTGGCATAGGACTTTGAGGAATGATCAGGAGTTGGGGCTTCCATGTAACTGGATGAGGAGTGACTGGCGTAAATCTATATAATATATATGATAGCACTTGTCATTATAAAGCATATAGACCAGTGGTTCCAGTGGTTTTTAGTATATTTATAGCATCCTGCAACCATCACATCACCACTGCCTAATTTGAGAACATTTTCATTACCCCATAAAGAAACTGTGCACCCGTTAGTAGTCATTGCCCCTTTCCCCTCCCTCCCCCTGGCCATCAACTAATCTACCTTCTGTTGGTATGGATTTGCCTACTCTGGATATTTCATGTAAATGGACTTGTACGATAAGACTTTTTGTATATGGCTTCTTTCACTACGCGTGCTTTCAGAGTTCAACTATGTTGTAGTTTTGTGTCACTACTTCATTCCTTTTAATTGCCAGGTAATATTTATTGTAGGGATATACCATATTTTGTTTACTCATTCGTTAGTTGATGGACACTTGGGTTGTTTCCTGCTATGAGCACTGATATACAAATTTTTGTGTGAATATATGTTTCATCTCTCTCAGTCATGTATATATACCTAGTAGTGGAGTTGCTAAATCACATGGTAACTCTATGTTTACATTTTGGGGGTGCCTGGGTAGCTCAGTCAGTTAAGCAGCCAACCTCAGTTCACGTTGTGAGCTTGCAGTTCTTGAATTAAAGCCTTGCATCGGGCTCTGTACTGTGTCTCCCTCTCTCTCCCTCTCTCTCTGTCCCTCCCCTTGTGTGCATTCTCTCTCTCGAAAAAAAAATAAACATTAAAATTTTTATGTTTAAAATAAACATTAAAAAAATTTTAATCTTGAGGAACTGCCAGCTGTTTTCCAAAGCAGCTCAGCCATTTTTGTGTTCCCACCAACAATGAATTTTGAAGGTTCCAGTGTCATACTTGTCATGCTTGGTATTGTATATCTTTCTTGATTTTCACCATCCTAATGGGTGTGAGGTGGTATCTCACTGTGATTTTGATTTACATTTCCCTAAGGAAAATGCTTAACCAACTGAGCCACCCAGACACCCTACAAGTCCCTTCTTAGATATGTGACTTGCATATATTTTCTTCCATTCTGTGTGTTGTCTTTTTACCTTTTTTGATGTTTTCCTTAGAAGCACAAAAGTTTTAAAATTTGAAGTCCAGTTTATCTGTTTTTTTCTTTTCTTGCGTGAGGTTTTTGGTGTCATCACCTACTCCAAGGTAAAGCCATTGTTTTTAAATATGAGACTGACAGTCTGATTCATAATTTATTTTTTTAAGAAATATACTGTTTTTATTTGTTTTGTTTTATTTTATTTTATTTTATTTTGTTTTATTTTAATTTAATTTAATTTTATTTTATTAATTTTTAGTTTCTGAGAGAGAGCAAGAGAGAGTGCATGCACGTGGAGGAGAGGGGTAGGGGAGAGAAATCGAGAATCCTAAGCAGGCTCCACACACAGCACAGAGCCCAATGTGGGGCTCCATCCCATGACCTGAGCTGAAACTAAGAGTCAGAAGCTCAACAGACCGAACCACCCAGGTGCCCCCGTTCACATTTTAAATAGAACACTTTGGTTATTTGGAAACTAGGTTGGAAAGTTCTAGAATGAAAGTAGGGAGGACAGTTAAGATGTTGTAGGGAGAACAGTTAAGATGTTGTTAAAAAGTCAACAAATGGGTAGACTTCACATACAGTAAGTACTTGTTAAATCTGGTATATTCTAATAGCATCTTGTTAATAGGAATAAAAAAACGGTCTCCGCCTTTTTTGGAGGAGCTAAGATGATGTCACAAACGATTTAGATCAGGTATAGGGTAAAAGTAATGAAAACGGAAATTTGGGAGAAGCTGAGGTAGTGACAGCAGTACCGAATATGACTCTGTGCACGGGAGTGGCAGAGCCATTGCAACCCTTTGAAGGAATTACAGTGATTGTAGAGAAAAGTGGCCCCAGTTAAAAGGAGGACAGTCAGGGGTTGATGATGATGACAAGTTTAACATACCTGCAGGGAAGTTCCAGGTGGAAGTTTCTGTGGATTTTGGCATAGCGAGTGATAAGCACGGGCAGTTGGCTCTGTGGCATAGAGGAAATAAGGTTGGGCTTTGGAGTCAGTCATACCTCTGTCTAAACCTCTTACCGGCTTAGTAAACTTTGGGGGGAGTTAATTAACTTGATTTCCTCAGTTGTAAGAACCCCTACCTCACAGAGGTGTTGGGAGGGTCATCTGTGTAAGTAAAATGCCTGACAAGTAGGAGGGTTCTCTCTGGTTTGTTCCTGGAATAGGAATACTTTGATTTCATTTAAAATCTTCCCCAGTAAATGTGGTGCTTTGAATGGAATCGCTAGCGTAATCTCTTGGGACTTAGGCAATATACAGGTGTGTGTGTGTGTGTGTGTGTGTGTGTGTGTGTGTGTACTCTGCCACTCAGCAGAGACTACACTCATTGTTTTTAAAACTATTGATTGTGTTGGCCTCCTAATTTTTAAAACTGTCTTGTTTCCCATTCTTGTCCAAACAAAAATACTTACACTAAGGTTATTTGTGTACCTCTTTTTGGAAGACTCCCTGGACCCAAAATTGCTTTTCAGAAATTGTGTCATCATTAAAATGGACATTTTTCTAACTTTACCTGTGTGTCCAATTGAATAGATTTTCTCAAGGTCTTTTAATGTACTGGGCTGCTGATGTATCTGATTTGACTTTGGCTTTGCTTTGTTTTCCTAAATTCTAACTTAACAGCTTCTGTATTCTTTCTTCTGCATGACCTCTGTAGATCTTGGTAAGAATAGCTAATGTAGTTTGCAGGAGAACTATAAAATATTGACTGCATATATGAGTTCAGCTTCCCAGTTTCTTAAATGGTAACTATAAATTCTGTCTCAGGACACGATTTATTTTTTCTGTAAGGGAGATTGATTTTTACTTGTATTACTTCAGTGGCTTAGTTTTAAAAAAATCAAGAATCTAGCTTGGAATACAGTGAAAGAGCAAGACCTTCCCATTGAGCTCATAGTTTTGCTTTAGTTTTCTAGGGTTTTTGGGAACTAAACACTATGCACAACAATGAATGTGTTAAGTTTAATTATTTGTTCCATTTCTTAATGTCTTAGAATTGGAAGGAATTTGAGTTCTTCTGTCTAAGTGGCCATTCTGTGCTGTGTCCCTTCTCTAGGAGCTGACTGCCAACTCCCCCCTCTGGAGGCAGGCTTTTTCATTGTTGGAAGACTTTTTTCTTTATACTGAGATGAAAGCAGTCCTTGAAACCGTCATCCATAAGCTGTCATCCACTTGTCCAACTTGAGTCTTTTGGTGTCACACAAATTAAATCTACTAACTCTGCAGTTAATTGAAAATAGTTGCTAGGCACCACTTCCCTGACTTAAGTTGTTTCCCCCCCTCCAAAGAATAGCTCTGGTTCGTTCAACCAAACCATTCTTTCCAGGATAACTTTTCTAAATTCTTTTTATTTTTTTAAAATTTTTATTTATTTATTTATTTTATAGTTTATTTATTTTTGAGACAGAGAGAGACAGAGCATGAGTGGGGGAGGGGGCAGAGAGAGAGGGAGACACAGAATCTGAAACAGGCTCCAGGCTCTGAGCTCTCAGCACAGAGCCCGACGCAGGGCTCGAACTCACGAACCTTGAGTTCTGACCTGAGCCGAAGTCGGACTCTTAACCAATTGAGCTACCCAGGCGCCCCTCTAAATTCTTTTTAGCCTGATTTCATTACGACCCTTTTAAACTGATGGCTACCTTCAACAAACAACTGGCTAAATATGGTGGGGCCATTGTAGCTGTAGTGGCTTTACTTCTAAATCTACTCTCTTTCTAAGTTTTTTTTTTTTAAGTTAATTTATTTTTGAGAGAGAGAGAGAGAAAGAGAAAGAGCAGGGGAGGGGCAAAGGATCCCAAGAGAGGCTCAAACTCACACGCCCCGAGATCATGACCTGAGCCGAAGTCTGACACTCAACCGACTGAGCCACCCAGGCGCCCCTCTACTCTCTTTCCAAATGAGCACATTATTTGGGAGTATTTCTGAATATTGTCCTGCAGTGCACACTGTGGCTCAATTAGCTTTGAAAAGCCGACAGTGTTTGAGGGTATCTCAGAACCTAAGCCCAGCTACTCTAGGCTACTCAGATCTGTAGCCCTGTCCTTTGAGTGAGGGGTCAGATATTCTGTCTCTCCCTTGATTCATTCTGAGCATTAGGATGGCTTAAGGTATTAGGGACAAATTAGAAAAATTTGGGAGTTTGGTGGAATTACGACTTAGCCTAAATATTGCAGGAGATTAATCAGTGATGAGTAAATCATGACTACAAAATAAATTTGCCCAGATTGTCATTAATTATAGTTTATTTGGATAGTTTCTACATACTGTTATTTCCTAAAATCCAGGACTATATGATTTTATGCTGAATGTTTTTGTGATACAAAACTCTAAGAGGTGGTATGTTTATCTTTAAGAGTTGGGGCTCGGGGTGCCTGGGTGGCTCAGTTGGTTAAGCATCTGACTTACAACTCAGGTCATGATCTCATGGCTCTTGAGTTCGAGCCCTGGGTCGGGGCTCTGTGCTGACAGCTCAGAGTCTGGAGCCTTCTTCGGATTCTGTGTCTCTCCTGCTCTCTCTGCCCCTCCCCCATTCATGTTCTGTCTCCCCTTAAAAAGTAAATAAACATTAAAAAAAAAAAAGTGTGGGCTCTTAGCTGCATAGCTGGGTTTGGAATCTGACTTGGCAACCCTTGCTCTACAATCTAGGGCAAAGTAAGTAACTTTTTTGTGTTTACTCATTTATAAATGAGAGTAATGGTGGGACTACCTCACTAGATTTCCTCATGAGTATTAAGTAAATGTATATTGACAGGGCTGAGTGAGGCTCTGGTAGGGTGAGGGGAGTAAAGCACTGTCCTTGAATGAGAAATTTAAGGGGGTGCCCATGAAAACTTAAAACATCAGTGGTAGTGCAATAAAATGAACAAAATACAAGAATTTCAAATAAAAACCAGACCTGACAGATTGAGAAAGGATTGTTACAGCTGAGAGTGAGTTGTTTCAATGCAGGGTTGGATTGATTTTCATCATAGATTTTTTTTGCACTAATTTTGATATTTTAAAATATTGCATTAAAATATTAGTTATCTTGATGACTAGAGTTTGTTTTTTTGTTGCCCTCTTCAAATTTTTTTTTTTTGCCTAAGGTGAGTGCCTCACCCATTTGATCCTAGTTGTAGGCCAGTGTGTTGGTGTTTGTTACTAGTAGTTGATTGCATTATGTTAGTTTTGTAAAGGAAATGCATTTAGGAGCCTGGTGGAAGGATTTTTTTCCCCAGCTTATATATTTCTGTTGGTTGTCTCAGAACGCCAGTCCAGATCTAGTCAAGGTCAATTTTCGGTTTTGAATGTCATGTTACAACACTTCTGGAGCTCAAACCCTAGAGAATAAAAAATGCATGCACTTAGCTTATGTCTAGCGGAATCTAGCCAAACCAAACAGCACTGAAACATTGCATTTCCTTAATGGCCAGGATTGTGAAAGACAGCCACAGATGGTTGGCTGAGCCATAGCTGGAACCACTGTTAGTCAGTGTGAGATGTTTTAAGTGGCTGAAGCCAGGAACCCATGCAGGGTGGGAAGCGGTGTTTCTAGAAGTGAAATTAAGACGATAGAATCTTCCTGTAATTCTGGCTCTGCTCCAGTTTGCTTTTAGTTATATAGACCTGATTATAAACATGTATTGGAAATCTGTTTCATAGTTACTGGCCAGTGAAAGGCAAAAAAAGTTGCAGGATTAATTTTTAAAGCTTTGTTCTTAACAGTTGAAGTGTTACACAAGGCAAGGCAGCTGTCTGTTAGGACCTCATCCCTCTTAAAGAGCCTGCTTGTTTGCTTGCTTTTTTTCTTTCTTTTTTCCTTCCTTTCATCTTTTTTCTTTTTGATACGGATTCATCCAGTGTCGCTTTCTACACAAAGTAGAAGTAGTTCTTAAAAGGTCATAAACTGGATGTTGATAATTTGCATAAAATATGTGGAGTTAAGTAAACGAGTGATCACTAGAACAGTTATCGTTGGCTTTGATTAGGTTTAAATTTACCCAAAGACTTTATCATTTTGTTGTGAGATTGCAGAGAAGTAGAATCCAATTGTATACTTGAGAAAATGCAGTGAGTTTAAAACATCACCTTAGTTTGCTAGTTGCTGCCAGACTTTACTGCCTTGCTGTGGCGAGGTGGCTCTACTGCTTTGAGTTTGATCATTTTAATCTTTTTAATTTTTTTTAATTTTAATTTTTTAAAAAATATTTTAGTTTATTTTTTAATTTTTTAAAAATGTTTTATTTATTTCTGAGAGACACAAGGAGAGAGGGAGAGACAGCGTGAGCAGGGGAGAGTCAGAGAGAGAGGGAGACACAGAATCCGAAGCAGGCTCCAGGCTCTGAGCTGTCAGCACAGAGCCCGACACGGGGCTTGAACCCACAAACTGTGAGATCATGACCTGAGCCAAAGTCGGACGTTTAACCGACTGCGCCATCTAGGCGCCCCATGAGTTTGGCCATATTTAGAGACTCAGGTATCTTCTGGCTTTATATTTAAAGAAAAAAGTTGGAAAATTCTTTTTATTTTATTTTATTTTATTTTATTTTATTTTATTTTATTTTATTTTATTTTATTTTTATTTTTATTTTAGAGAGAGTGTGTGAGTCATGGAAAGGGGCAGAGGGAGAGAGTGAGAATCCCAAGGAAGCTCCAGACTCAGCATGGAGCCCAATTTGGGGCTCTATCCCATGACCCTGGGATCATGACATGAGCCAGAATCAAGAGTTGGATGCTCAACCAACTGAGCCACCCAGGTGCCTCAAGAGTTAGAAAATTCTTGTCTCAAAAAAGTATATGTCGCCTTTGTACCAAGTTTTAGAGAACAGCTGTGGCAGCTGTTTAATTTTTCTCCTTTCATTTGGCAGGTGGAGAGAGCTGAAAGTTTCAAAGTGAGTTCTAAAATTAGAAAGTCTGGTGGAGCATTCACTTTCATGTGTACACTATTTGGAGGAGCAGTATGTAGCAGAAGAAGATGTAGAGACTTGAGAATAAAAACTTAGGGGTTGAAATCGAGTGGCCAGTACATTGGTGGCAGTGTACGAGGCGTACATCTTCAGATATCTAGGAACTCATATTTGGAATAGAGACAACTGTGGGAGTCAGTTGTCCTATGCTGAAAGTGATCCTTGGTTTAATGCGCGGAGTTTAATGTTTCCTGTTGGGTAATTTACTGATGCAGACTGGCTGGATCTGAGGGTCCTTGGCTTTGCGCAGGATAGAAATCAAATGAGAGCAGAGATTATTGAAGATATAGAGAGCGCAGATACAGATAGAGCATCTGGGAGACTCAGAAAGGAAAGGAGAGAGAGTCTCATCTTGCTTGGGGCTTGGGGTCTTTATTGAGGACAGTGGTCTGGTGTATGTGCCTTCTCGGGCATCCAGGAACTGGTCAGAGCAAGAGCTAGGTGTCCTTCATGAGTCACTTACGCCTTGGAACCAGGGTCTTGGTGTCTGGGTGTCTGGAGTCAGTGGTCTTAGAAAACCTTCATGATAGCCCTGTCCACCCACTCATGGCTTAGAAGTTATCTCTTGTACTGGAAGATTCCACAGAAATCATTAAGTCCTTAAATGAGAACATACATATCAGTACCATAAGCCATATGTACTTGGGGGTAGGGGGTGCAGGTCCTAGTAAGAATAGAAGCAGGAAAATGAGCCCAAAAAATCCCAGTTGTTTTTTTTTCCCCCATGAAATCCCTTCAGTTTCTTTGTCTCATTACCAGCTCATATTTAGATTAGTTAGACTTAGATTAGGTAAAGACTTCTAGAGCCCCAAGATGAAATGCAATGGTTTCCTCTTTTTCTCCTCACTTTCTTTTCTGCTTCTAAGTTCAGCTGGCACTGAGTTTTAAAGACTCGTGAACCACAAATCCTGGTTGTTGGTGTTGAGTCATTATGATGTGTGGCGTGGGAGTGACTGCAGTGCATTGGACAGGTGTCCTCTCCCTGTGAGGGTAGTTAGTAACACTGGGTAATAGTCTGTGCCGCTGGACTGGTCCTCCAGCATTAGCTATTGAATCAGAAAGACCTGGGCCCTCACCACCTACCTAGTGGGCACACACCTCTTTACTCCACCACTTACGGTACTGGCCACTGTCCCTAATTACCTCCTTCTCAGATTTCATGCTTCTCTAGGATTCTTCACTGCTGCTTTTCAGTCTTGTAAGGGCTGTTCTTTTCAGCATTCTTTTCATCCCACGTTGGATACTACCCGGATTTTCGTTTCCCAAAGGACCCCTAATATAAGGTGGTCCTACTGAAGTCTGGGGCATGATGATTAGAGTCTGGTACAAGCAGCATCTTGATGTGGCTTGTTAGACACCGTTATCCTAACACCTGTCAGCCATGCTTCACACACTACTTTAGCTCCACTTGCCCATCCCCTAGTTTATAGTTAATTTGTTACCTTCTTGCTCTTTTCCTTCCTGGAGAATTTGTTCTTTTTCTGTAGCCTAGCTTTCAATCCTCTAATACCTGTTACTTGCTTATCCAAAATAGTTTACCTCTTCACCATCTACCCAAAATAAATCACAGTCTCACCTTTGTTGAGCTAAAAACTCATTAAACTGCTTTCCCTGAACAAAGGACCTAGAACAAAGCATAGACAGATGCTTTAAAACTTTAGTGTGTGTGTGTTTAATCTGATTTAATTTTTAGATAAATTTCCTTATTTCCCACCTAGTAGCTCTAAGAAAGAGAGTAGTGTTATTTGGGGTTCAGATCCCAAAGAGTCAGTGTTTATTGTTTTTTCTTGCTACATTTTATTTTGCTTTTCTTTCTTCCTTTTTCTTTTTTTAAAGTTTATTATTTTTGAGAGAGAGAAAGAGAGAGAGCACGGGAGGGGCAGGGAGAGGGAGAGACAGAATCTTAAGCAGGCCCTGTGCTGTTAGTGCAGAGCCCAGTGCGGGGCTCCAACTCAGGACCCTGAGATCATGACCTCAGCTGATGCTTAAGCTACTGAGCCACCCAGGCACTCCCTTTCTTCCTTTAAAAAAACCCCATCTTTATTTACTTATTCAACTTAAAAACTATTGAAGGAATCCTTTGCTCCCTGAGGCTCAGTTTAAGTCCCATAGCTGAAGGAGGCCTGCTGAAGGAGGTGTTCTCTTTCAGAAGGGGTGGGCAGGTGGTTGAACAAAGGATTCAAGGGTGGGAAGAATTGGAGGGAGAGACACATTGTTTAAGGAAGTGGTAGCAGGCTGTGTAGTAGGTGGGGGTGGAAAGCTGCGCACTGATCTGACCTGTGTTAAGTACAGATTCTCATCCCCCTTCCACGGGAAGCCAGCCTGCAAGTTGCTCAATCACTTCACTTCATATCTCCAGTATCTCCAGTTACTTGACTGCAAACCAAGAATAACAATGGTACTGCCTCCTAGTATTGTAAGAATTGAATGAGATAATGAATATATGAGATTGGAATAAAATTTGGTCCATTATTTAATTTTTTTAAATGTGATCCGTAATAGTGTTGACATAAATTTTGAGGCTCAAGTTGGAACCTGTCGTGTCTGGTGTGCCGCATCAGCAAAATGAAACTTAGATCATCTTTGTGCCCCTATAAATGCCCCACTTGACCAGAAAAGCGTTGTTTCCAGTCAACCAATCTCCAAAGGCCATGCCCGCTCTGAGGCATCTCACCCCAAAGATGGTTGACCCTGGGCCCCACCCAGTCATATACTTTCTATTTTTTCTTGTTCTTTATCCTACAAAACCTTCCTACCTTCCACCTCTTTTTGTAGTTCTCTGAGAGGAGACTGTCCATGCGTGTTAACCTACATTGTCTTCTGTAAACAGTAGGAGTTAGTTTAAGTTTACAATTGAGTATATACATACAAATACATAAAACTGACACACATTCTAAAATTTACAATAGTCTCCCTTTTTTGTGTACACAGTGCTTTTGTGCACAAACTACTGTCTCCGTTTCAAAAAAAACCAAAATAGTGATCTTGATAGAGGCTCGACAGCCACTGGTCTAGCACTTAATAAGGGCCTTAATGAGTGATGCTTCTTGCATTTTTTTACTGTTACACTCTTTATTTAGTTTAATTAGTTACCTGTTTTATTCAAATTCCAGTTAGCTAACATACAGTGTAATATTAGTTTCAAGTGTACAATATAGTGATTCACCACTTCTATACAACATCACAACATGCTCATCACAACATATGTCCTCCTTAACCCATTGAACCTGTCCCCCACCCCCTCCCCTCTGGTAACCAGCCTTGTTCTCTGTAGTTAAAGTCTGTTTCTTGGTTTGCCTCTGTCTTTTTCCCCCCTTTGCTTTTTTGTTTCTTAAATGCCACATATGAGTGAAATCATACGGTATTTGTCTTTCTGACTGACTTATTTCACTTAGCATAATACTCTCTAGCTCCATCCATGATGTTGCAAATGGCAAGATTTCATTCTTTTTTTATGGCTGACTAATACTCTATTATATATGTATACCACATCTTATTAATCCATTCATCAGTTGACGGACATTTGGGCTGTTTCCATAATTTGGCTATTGTAGATCATGCTGCTGTAAGCATTGGGGTGCATGTGTCCCCCTTATTTGAAAATTTTTTTAAATAGAGCATGAGCAGGAGAGAGTAGCAAAGGGGGCGGGGAGCGATGGAGAGAGAGAGAGAGAGAGAGAGAGAGAAGGAGGGAGGGAGAGAATCCCAACAAGGCTCCATGCTCAGCACAGAGCTCAATGTGGGGCTGGATTCCATGACACTGGAATCATAACCTGAGCCACAATCAAGGATCAAAATCAAGAGTCACTCAACTGACTGAGCACCCAAGCGCCTCTCCCTTGGAATTAGTTTTTTGTATTCTTTGGGTATATACCAAGTAGTATAATTGCTGGATGGAAGGGTGGTTCTATTTTTAGCTTTTTGGAGAAAAACTCCATACAGTTTTCCACAGTTGCTGTACCAGTTGGCCTTCCCACTAATACTGCAATATAGTATTTTAACTATAATGAGTAACCTGTACATTACATCACCATTACTTATGTATTTTATAACTGGAAGTTTGTGCCTTTTGACCACCTTCACCCATTTTGCTCACCCTCCTCCTCCATTCCCCATACCTCTGCTGTGGCAGCTACTCATCTGTTCTTTACCTATACTCTTGTTTTGTTGTTGTTGTTGTTTGTTTGTTTGTTTGCTTTAGATTGGATATATAAGTGTGGTTGTATGATATTTGTCTTTCTCTGTTTGTATCTGACTTATTTCACTTTTCATGATGCCCTCAGGGTCCATCCGTGTTGTCACACATGGCAGGATTTCATTTCTTTTTATGGCTGAATAATATTCCAGCGTGCGCATGCGCGTGCGTGCGCACACAACACACACACACACAACACACACACACACACATCCCTCATATTTTGTTTATCTATCCATCCATTGCTGGACACTTAGATTGTTTCCATATTTTGGCTATCATAGACAATACTGTAGTGAACATGGGGGTGCAGATATTATCTTTTCAAGTTAGTATTTTCATTTTCTTTGGATAAATACCCAGAAGTGAAATTGCTGGATCGTATGGTAATTCTATTTTTAATTTGTGGAGGAACCTCCATACTATTTTTTATAGTAGCTGCCCTCTGGTATTACTACTGCTATTGTTAAAGAGTGATTGCATGTCAGCCTACCTTATGACCCTCCTGGGAGCCCTGTCATAGACGTGTTAGCATCTGCTGTTTCCCTCCTCCTCCTCCTCTTTACAGCACTGTCTGCTGTCAGCGCTAGGACACTGGTGAGCATGGCACAGCTTTGGTGATGCTGTAGTTCTCCCCCAGAGCACTGCCAGAGAGCTATGAGATAGAAGGGTGCAGAAGGGGGAGAGAGAAAGGGAGAAGGAGGGAAGAGTCCCCCACGGGCAGCAGTAGCAGTGCACCCTGTTTGAACAGATGGCACTGGAATTAACAGCAGCTTCCCTTGTGTTGATCTGCAGCCAAGATCCTGCACAGAGAGGCAGCCCACAAGGTGCCTGGTGCTTCGGCCAGATCCACACCCTGGGCCTTTTGCAATGGGAAGGGATTCCTTTTTATGTTGCTTTAAAAGTGAAATTCCTCTCTGTCCTCTGAATGTGCCTAGTAATTGAGTTGTGATAAGGTTAGAAGGGAGGCAGAGTGAATCTAGAGAGCTCATGAGATGGGAGGTATGATCCTGCTCAGGGCTGAAAGTGCCTGGGATGGGGGGTACCAAGGCAGACTTGCAGATCGGTGAGCTTGAAGAGATGGTTAAACACTGAGTCTAAAACTCAATCTATGATTTTGGCAAACCTTTCAGATAACTTGCCTTTTCCCATTTGTTCCCTTGCCCAACTTCTGTTGCTTCCATCTCAATCTGCTTTCTTCTCCTCTGCTGCTTATATAAGCCAGCCTGTGGTACTGTGCCAGATGTTCATGGTATGTTTATAAATGCATGTGTTCCTATTCTGGGCCAAAAGCATTCTCCTGACATAGGACATCCAAAATTTTTTGGCTTATAAAACTCCAATATCTTTTTCTTTCATGATTTATTTAAATTCTTAAAATGAGGTTACTGCACTATTTTATTTCTTTGAAGCAGTATGGAGTGTCAAATAATAATTGATCAGCTGGTGTGGACAGAAAGCTTAAGTATAAAGAATCTGCTGGATTTCCTTTGTGCTTAGATACCGGATCACCTTCTTTCTCAGCAGTGTGAGCCCCTCCCCTACCCAAAGTCATGGCTTTTGTCCATATATATTTTTAGTCTTGGGTATTATAGAAACACACCCACTGGACCCAGGGTACAAAATTGGACTGAGTGAATGTACATATGCAGTCTGGCTAGAGACAAAAGAGCAAACAGGCCAAAGCACCGGCTCTTATTCTCAGGAGGTCTTGCAAACAAGCTGTGATGGCCCACGAAAAGACAATGTAGGCCTGAGGTCTGGTCGGGACTCCGCTCCTCATATCTCAGATGGGTGTAATGACCGTGAAAGCAGGGAGATGCTCCTTAGTCTAGGAGGTCCGCGTCCTCTGCTCACTTGGAATCTTGGTGATTCATAGCACACTGGTGTGTTTGACGCACACTGGGGAAGCTGATCCTTTGGCCACAGAGCCAGGTAAAGGAAATTGAAAGTCTTCCTCTGAGATGGCAGAGCTAGAAGGGTCGAACAGCCTCATGCAGGTGAGGAAACTTGAGGCCATGAGAAGTGAAGTACATTGATTTCAGTCCTGTGAGCAGTGCCTTGGAAGCAGAACTCTTAAGAGCCAAGCCTTCCGATTTTCAGCCTGGTAGTAATTGCTTGCATCAGATTGGCTCTATGCCTCATTATGGAGCCATTCCAGTATGTTTAAAAGGGTATTGTCCCGTGATAAAAATGCAGATATCAAGAATAAATAAACTGTATGATCTCTCTTATATGTGAAATATGAAAGCAAAACAAAACAACTCTGAGCTCTCATAGATACAGAGAATAAATTGGTGGTTGCCAGAGGTAGGGTGAGTGGGGGAAGACCGAAATGGGTGAATGTAGTCAAAAGGTACAGACTTCCAGTTATAAGTCACAGAGGCCTAATGTGCAACATGGGGACCATGGTTAATAATGCTCTGTTGCATATTTGAAAGTTGCTAACAGAATAGATCTTGAAAGTTCTCACCACAAGGAAAAAAGAGTTTGTAACTATGTGTGGTGACCAAAGTTGACTAGACTTAATGTGGTAATCATTCTGTAATATTTACAAATATCCAGTTTTTATGTTGTACCCCTGAAACTAATATGTCAGTTTTACTGCCATAAAAAGATCACATTACATATTTTTTTCATTTTCAATCTCACAGTTAGTGGTAGAGATGCATATTTGTACTTTACATAAATTTGGGTTCACATCTAAGTTAAAAGAAAAATCTTTTCACTATTAACCTTCTTTTGACCTAGGGAATGATTGATTATATAGATCACAGATTCAAATAATGTTAGCTACAATTTTCTATGGTTAAGACACCAATACTAATTATCGCTGTGATGAGCTAGATTTTGTACCCTAAGACTGAATGGCAAAGGACAAACTTTGAAGGTGGGTACTTCACGTCAAGTCACTGTTCCTCAGGAGAGACATGTGGTCAGTGAATGACCTGATCTTCTCGGGGTCTATGTCTGAAGGAACAAAGAACAATTAGGATGAGTCTTACCTTATAGTTTCAAGGTTTTGTATTATTTTATATAAAAGGAAGTATAACCTCCTGTAGCAATAGTTTACAATCCCTAATGTCTTGTGATTTATCAAAAACACTCTTTTGGTAAGGCTTATCTGTGTCACTCAGACATTCAGATTCATCTCAAAAGGAGACATTGGATTTTGGGTAGTCCAGTCTAGTATAGCTTCTCTCTTGGGGTGACTTCCATGTACCTGCCTGTTTGAAAATCAGTTGTTTTTCTCACATGAAACTTTCTGCTTTTCTGTTAGAGAGTATTTTTAGTCTTAATCTTAGAAATCTATGAGTTGACTCATATACATTTTGTGGGTGTTTAAGAATGTCAGAGAGCTTTAGGAGGAGCAAACATCCACTTGTAGGAACAGATCTTTTTTGTTAAGAGGTCAGGCTTGGGATCCAAGTGCAGTCTGTCGTAATCATCTTGCTGCACCAGCTTGAGTAGACTGAAGCAATAGGTGTGAGAACCATTGATAAAAGGGATGGAATGTCCATTTATGTAGCTAAATCAGATAACAGTGTTTTGCTTAATTTAGTAATTTATTTTACTCAGTTATTCAGTGCCAAGCAATTAGATGGTAAGATAGCATTGAAAGGAAACATTGCTAAACATAGTTCCTACTGTGTGATTGAGAAGGTTTTTCTGAGTCTTAATTGCCTAGAAGTCGTGACCGTGGCTACTAGGACTGTTGTACAATGCAGTACACAGAAGATATGGCAGGGGTATAGTGAGATGAAAGTTTACTAGTAATCTGTAGGACCTTGGAGACTGGAGGATGGAGAGTTTAAACATAATGATACTTTTTCATCTCAAGTGAAGTGGCACCTATTGATGGTTAAAAAAAGATAGTCTCTAGCCTCAAGGGTGTTACAATCTTGTATGGAGGATTTGTAAACAACCCCATATAACAAGAAGAATGAAAGGTAGACGCAGTATGATTGTGCAGACTGTGACCTGCATGGGATGTGACCAGAGCCTATAAGTGGCAGTGCCAGGATTTGAACCTAGGCAGCCTGGCTCTAACGTGTATAGTCTTGATCATCATATTAGGTTCAGACTTTTCTTCATAGTTAACAAAAGTAAGTGTTAGGGCGTGATTAAAAATCATGTCTTTTTGTTGTGAAGGAAAAGAAAGCCTGGCTGTGAGCAAGGCCAGTTGAGGGGTGGATACTGGACATCTGAAATGAGTCATTTGAGTGAAGTGCCAAAATGCCTTATATTTAGGAGTTTCTTCCATGGCTTCTGCCTCTAAAGGGCTTTGATATCTTTCTTTTCTTTTTAAGTTTATTTATTTTGAGAGAAAGAAAGAGAGAAAGAAAGAATCTCATGCTGTCAGTGTGGAGCCTGACTCAGAGCTTGATCTCACAAACCATTAATTCATGACCTGAGCTGAAATCAGGGGACAGAGGCTTAATGGACTGAGCCACTCAGGTGCCCCAGGATTTTAATATCTATTCACAAAGATTTTTTGTGAAGTTTGCTTTCTTACTAAAAGAGATTTATCAAAGTGATATCAATGATAAACAGTTTATGGAATGAAGATTTTCTTCATTTTGTAACTACTCTAGCGCCAAAAGAGTCTTATGATTGGGGGGATAAGGAACTTGTAGTTTGTAGAATCACAACACTACAGTTCATTCCTGACCATGCCTTATATAGGGTGTGTGTGTGTGTGTGTGTGTGGTGTTGTTGTTGTTGTTGGAATTCTCATGACAAAAGATTTAGAGAAGAGATGATACTGGAGGTAGGCAGTGGTTTCTACTGGTTTTAGGTAGCATTATGAAGATAACAAGCTCTTTTACAGGGGCCTTTCACTGAGCATTTTCTAGCTTGAACAATGCAAAGAACACTGAGTAGTTATCCTTCTGGCGATTTAGCTAGGCATCTTGGGAATTTACTGCTTGTGGACATTTGTCCAGCTCTGTCTTCTGTATCCAGTTTGCCCTCACTTTGTAGGCAAGCAGAACAAAATAGTGTATGCCGTGTGTATATGTTTCAAAGGATAACAATTGTGTATCTACTACTCAGCCTAAGGGATAGAACATTACCAGTACCATGGAAGCCCTTTCTCCATTACTTGGAACTGCTATCCTGAATAATATCTTAAGATTATTATTCTCTTGCTTTACCATGAATATATATATGTATAAATACATATATATGAGTTTATTATTCTCTATGCTTTACTGTATATATAAGTTTGTTTATTTATTTTGAGAGAGAGGGAGAGACGGAATCCCAAGCAGGCTAGCCACTGTCAGTGCAGGGCCCGATGTGGGACTCAAAACAATGAGCTGTGAGATTGTGACTTGAAATGAGACTGAGCCACCGAGGCGTCTCATTTACCATATAGTGTTGCCATATATGCATGTATCCCTCAGCAGTACTTTGAGGAATACACAAGTTTAATTTTGTGAATTTTAGACTTTTATAAAAATGGACAGATTCTTTGGGCAAGAAAGCATAAAGTTAAACCTTGTTTATTTTTCTCTTTGGTTGTGCTGGTAAAAGATAGGAGACCATTCTTAGAGTTTGATTTTGTTTTGAAATAGGCCAAGTTGTCAACTGTTTGATGCCTGGCCAAGCCATCAGAAGCATATGAGATTACTTCTCATGGTCCATTGTTTCCCTGACATGCAAGGAAATATGCTATAGCATAGCATAGAGTATAATTGCTTAGTAAATATTTTTAAGTGAATGGCTGAATTATAATAGCAAGGCCAGTGAACCTATGATAACTTCCATGTAGTTTTTTTGATATCCCTTTACAACTGAACTGAACCTGGAAGTCCTAACTGGGAAAGATACATTCCAATATAATTCTTAAATTTCGAATGCAGTTAAATAGTTGAAGCATTTGTACTCAGATCGCTGTCATCAGTCGCTACCTCTGTTACAAAGGTTCAGTTAGCTCTGGTCCTCTAGGGAATGAATGGAGTTGGAAGGACCAGTCAGTTTTCACGTGCATATATTGTTTAAAATGTTTATATATTTATTTTGTGAGAGAGAGCACAAAGAGCCCAATGTGGGATGGGGTTCAATCTCATGAACTGTGAGGTCATGACCTGAGCCAAAATCCAAGAGTCAGATGCTTATGTGACTGAGCCACCCAGTGCCCCTCAAGTGCACATTGAATGTCTGTTTTGAAAAGGTGCTACAGAGACAGCAGTGGGTGTACCAGTTGGCCATGATCCCCTACTATGTGGTGGTGCAGACCGGCGTGAGAAATACAAACATGATGAGTGCTGCAGAGCTGGAGGACAGGATGCCATGGAGTGGCAACCTCATTTGGGGAAGCTGAAGAGGGAGGAGAGACCTGGGGCTGGACAGTAGAGATGGGCTGGGGTGGAACATGTGAGTGAAGGGAGAAGAGCTACCATGCTGCCGATTTAGGTGTGGGCCAGATCTTAGAGGGACTTAGAAGCCACTCTGGGCTTAGAAGCCCAGAATGGGCAGTAAATAGAACCCCACTGGTGCATTTTAAGTAGAGACTCAACATGATCAGAGGTACAGGTTAGTCCATTCTGGCAGCAGGGGAAAACACTGGCATGAGTTTGTGGGATGTGGGAGGGAAATAGTGTTAGGAAGAAGCTACTGATTATTAAATCCTATCTTTTGATCAAAGCCTAGACTTAAAGAGGAAATAAAATCAGTTTGAGATTTATACCAGAGGCAAAGTGACATTTAGAATTTCAGTAGCCTAATTATGAGCCTTCTCTTTGAAGCTGTTTATTTTCCAAGGTTAAACTTGAGGTTAAATGCAGAGTCCTTTGGTTAAACTTCCTCCTTTCATCTGCACATGTATCATGGATTGCAAAGAACAAAGTGCTCTATTTCAGAATAGTTCCTTTCTCCCTCCCGCTGTGGAAGCTTAAGGAGATTTTTCTCCAGTATTAAAAAAATTTTCTTAATGTTTATTCACTTTTGAGAGAGAGAAGGAGAGAGAGAGACAGAGCACAAGCAGGGCAGAGGCAGAGAGAGAGGGAAACACAGAATCTGAAGCAGGCTCCAGGCTTGGAGCTGTCAGCACAGAGCCTGACATGGGGCTCCAACCTACAAACTACGAGATAGTGACCTGAGTCGAACTCGGATGCTTAACCAGCTGAGCCACTCAGTGACCCATCTCCAGTATTTATTATTATGGGAGCCTGGTCAAGCTCCTGGAGGTACTCTCATAATATTGTGCCCCTACACTTCCCCCCCTCTCCCCTCCATGACTGTGTCCTCTGGAGTTTTTGTCCACACTGAGCCTCTAGCAATTCCTCAATTACAATTTAGGAATTCCTACCTAGCACTGGTTCCTGAGGTGGTTTCCATTCGTGAGTCTCTGTTCAGGTAAGATGTGACTCCTTTACTTGCTTGCCTGTCCCTCTAAGCTTGGGGGCAGTAGTTTGCCCTGTGTCCTCCCCTCTCTTATGGATCCAAGAAGAGTTGTTTGTGGTTTGTTTTTCAGTCTATTCAACTTATTCTTCTGCTAAGGACAAAGTGGCTGTTTCCAAGTTCCTTACATGCACACTAGGGCATACACGTTTTTTTTTTTAAAGTTTATTTATTTTGAGAGAGAGAGCATGCATGCAAGTGGGAGAGTGACAGAGAGAGAATCCTAAGCAGGCTCTCTGCTGTCAGCTCAGAGCCTGATGCAGAGCCCAAACTTACAAACCTCGATGCAAACATCAATCATGACCTGAGCCAGAGTCAGGCTTAATCAGCGGAACCACCCAGTGCCCCCAGGGCACACACTTATGAACAAATAATTATTTTCTCATGAGTCTTTTCCACTTCTCTCCTAATTAATTAGCTTCTTGAGGTCTCCTATATCTGTGTCTGTAGTGCCTTGCATGGTGCCTAGCCTGTAGTAGATGTGCAGAAAATTTTAATTGGTAAGTGTTATGTTCCTGGAGATGAGAACTTTCACTTGTGGTTGTACATGATTGGAGTGACCCGGGTGGACTTGGGGTAAAATGGGAAGTCTCTTCCAGGATGCTGGCAGGGTCATTGCAGAGGTGATCGGAGGCCTATGCCACCACACACACTTGACATTGTTGCCCTGATGTTGGCACTTTCTGGGTTGGTTATTGAAAAAAGAGATAAGAAGGATAAGACAGATACTCAAATGAAATAAAAGGACTTCATTTGCTTTTGCTTGAAGTATTAATAGTAATTGAGGTTTGATCCTGTAGGTTGATTATCTTGAAATTTTAATCTTTGCCTTTGTTAAAACAAATCTTTTTGTCTCCAGTGTCAAGAACTAAGAGAGTCTGGTTGGTTTTCTGCAATTCTAGACTAGTATTTCAGAGAAAACTCTTTAGTGGTCAGAGGTGAATTAGCTGCTGGCAGATTCAGTGTTTGACCAAATTCATTTAGTCTGTGACCAATAACCTATTACTATTTCATAATGTATTTATATGGAACTGTACTAGCAAGTAAGAGCCTGTATAACTTAATTGTGATAACTGTTGTTTAGTTTTCTGCCTGACAGAATGAAGTTCTGTAAAATTTGGCTATTGAAAGTTTTTAGTGGGCTAGCACCCGATCCCAAAGATTAGATTAGTCTCTAAGCTCTAAGCTCAAATATCAAGTTGATACAGTCTGCTGTGTGGTGGATGCTTAATCAGTATCAGCTGAATGAATATTTAGGGGTTCAGAAAGTATGTATGTTTCTATTTATTTATTTTTAATTTTTTTTTTTTTTTTGAGAGAGAGAGCACAAGCAGGGGAGGGGTAGAGAGAGAGGGAGAAGAGAATCTCAAGCAGGCTACACACTGTCAACACAAAGCCCAGTGTGGGTCTCTAACCCCTGAATCTCAAGATCATGACCTAAGCTGAGGTCTTGATGCTCAACCAACTGAGCCACCCAGGCTCCCTCACAGAGTATTTAAACTATAAAACCCACCATCCCACGTTCTCCATTTATCCCCTCCCTGAACAGTGGACCGTTTACCTCCTGTTTCATGGCAGTAATCTGTTTTTCCCATATTGGATTTATTTCTGTTTGGAGGTCATTCAGTCTCTGGAATGTTGAAGCTGGCTGTCCTGAGTATTTAGGGTGCTATTGAATGGATTTTGTACTACCTAAATATGCATGTGTGTGTTCTCATGGATTTTCTAAAGAAATGTAATTTGCTTAATTGGCTCTCCTCGTTATTTAGAAAAAAGATATTTTCTTTTTAACCAGTCTTAAGACAATTCCTAATGAATCTAACATCCTCCCCATTGAGCAGCTGACAATGTTTTGTCATATTTACCATACCATAGATACAATAATCTATGTCACTCTGTTAATGTGAAAGTGGTAAATTTTTAATTAAAAATTTTTTTTAAATGTTTTATTTATTTCTGAGAGAGAGAGAGACAGCGTGAGCAGGGGAGGGTCAGAGAGAGAGGGAGATACAGAATCTGAAGCAGGCTCCAGGCTCTGAGCTGGCTGTCAGCACAGCCTGACACGGGGCTCGAACCCATGAACTGTGAGATCATGACCTGAGCCAAAGTTAGACGCTCAACTGACTGAGCCACCCAGGCACCCCGAAAATTTTTAATATTTTAAAATGTTTTAGGTATTTTTGAGAGAGTGAGCGCGTGCCAGGAAGGGGCAGAAAGAGGGAGACAGAGGATTTGCAACAGGCTCTTCGCTGTGGACATAAAGCCCCATGTGGAGCCCGAACTCAGGAGCCCTGAGATCATGACCTGAGCCGAAATCAAGAGCTGCTCAACGGACTTAGCCACCCAAGCACTCCTGAAAGTGGCAAATTTTAATGTGAAAGAAATGAGTCCAATAAAAATATCTTTTCTTTATCTTGGAGGTATAAATTTTAGACAGATGACCAACTTAATAGGTAGTCTTAAGTTATGTATTATCATAAATTTTTAAGCTTGATATTATCTTAAATATACAACTTAATTGGTAGTCTTAAATTCTGACGGTTTGTATGTTATCTGATCTAGCTAGAAAAGGAAAATATATATTTCTCAAGGTTATTAAGATTATATCTTAATTTATATTTAACAATTTAGTGAAATAGGTTAAGCTGCATTGCCACAAAATTTATATTGTAAAATAGGTAGAATATTAGTTTTTTACAATTATAAGTATAATTAGAAAATATATATCACAACGTTATAATGATAACATTGAAGATGATAATATATAATCTACATATACACACGTAATTTTGTAATATTACCATTTTATAATCTGACACTTCATTTTTTCCTTTCTGAGGAAAGTTTTTTCCAAATGTGGCCTTCATCATTTGTGTTCTATTCTGTGGATTTTCTTTTTTGTTGTTATGAAGCTTAAAAAATGCAGAGCTTTTGGCCTGTTTTTGGCACTCTAAATTTATTTATTTTTGAAAACTTCCTGGTGGTTTATGACTTACTTGTGTGTGTGGGCGTGTGCACATGCATGTCTATATATACACTAAGGATTCAGAAGCTGCATAAGACTATGTGTGTCCACAGCCTTTCTTTGGAATACTACTTGACAAATTGGAGCAGGTACGAGTGTTACCCATTCAGTGATACTACGTTCAAGCAAGCTGACAAAGGCTGATGAAGGTCCCTGTTTTCTGATTGGGCCTCTTGTCTTTATCAACATTTTATCTCCCTTTGCTGTTGTAGTGAGATCTTCATTCAGATGCAGATACACTGTTTTGTTCTGGCTGTTAACCTTTCTAGGTTTTCATTCTGGTGAGGATTAAAGGTGTGGTAGAAGTTTGATTTTGTATCCGATTAGATGAAGTGTTGTCTGCCTGCTCCGAAGATCGAAGATCAAGGCTGCCGAAAGTACTTGGGAAAGTATGTTGCACTTAGATCTTTCTCTTACTTAGTAAATTGGATTAAGGTGATTCTGGAAGTCTTCCACAGGGTTATTTTAAGCTTGGAATTGCACAATCTATGTTGGGTTAACTCAAGGTGATGTAGGCAGTCTGGGCCTGAGGACCCAGAAGGGTCCTACAGGAGTGGCCAAGAGGGTCCTTGGTTGGCTTTGTGCGGGATAGAAATCAAATGTGAGCTGGTAGGAAGTAAGAGCAGAATTTATTGAAGCTATAGAGAGAGCAGATACAGACGGAGCATCTGGGAGACTTGGAAAGGAAAAGCAGAATGAGTCTCATCATTGCTTGGTGTGAGAAATGAGATGATTCATTTTCAAAAATATCAAATAAAAGCTGTGCTGTCTAGTTAACAATAGGTTTACAATCTATTGGAAATATGTATGAACCCCTCCCCAAGCACACAGTGGAGTCCCAAACCCTTTGACATTTCGCTTCCTGGTTCTTCTTCCCATCTCCATTTAGTGGGCTTATTTTTCCCGGGCTTTGCAATGAGCATGTGCCAAAAAACTCAAGTCTCTGCATCACCTCAAGGAATATCCATTTGTTCCAATCAGACTACTTTTCAGCCTTACATGGGCATAGGCAACTTCTGGGTAATACTGTACCTCTGTAGTACTCATTCAATGAGGAATCAGGGGAGGGACTTCATACGAGGACATAAATTGCATGCTCTGATCAGACACCCGCTCTTGCAAAAATGTTGATTAAAGCCTAGCTTCACTGCTCGGAGTCTCTGTGTCCCTCATTTGGTTGGGGCAGTGGGCTTATTTGTCACCATTGGGGTCTGGGGTTTTAATTGAGGGTGGTGGTCTTGTGTCCCTGTCCTCAGGCATCCAGGAACTGCTCAGAGCTAGGAGTGCTCCCGTGTCCTCCATGAGTCACTTATGCCCAGGAGTCTTGCTGTCAAGGTGTCTGGAGTCAGTGGTCTTGGAAAACCTTCCTGACAACCCCACCCAGTCCCTCCTTAGATGTTATCTATTGTGCTAGAAGACGGCAAAGAAATCATTAAGTCCTTGACCTTTCTAAAGAGGGCATATTAAGGCATACGTAAGGGAGGGGTTTAGGTCTTGAGAAGAAAAGCAGTGGCAAAAAAGCGGTCTTTGTGGGGTCCCCTCAGTCTCCGTGTCTCAAAGGTGTTCTCTCAAGGGGCAGAATGTCTTCTAACATTGCTTCTGCTTTAGTGCAGTACCTTGTCTCCCACTTGGATGATTGTCACAGGCTCCTTGACTTTCACCACACCAGCCCAATTCACGGTGTGGTGGGCATGTGACCTGTGTACTCACACAAGGATTTGCACTTAGATTAATGCTCTGCTGTTGGCATTTAGAGTCTTTCAATTTTTGAACAGGAAGGCTCCATATTTTCATTTGTACTGGGCCCTGTAAATGCCGGTCTTGGCTGTGGGAATGGCATTTCTAAAATTACCTGTTAAAAATCTTTCCCACCTGTCTAGCTATATCTCTCATGATATGCTTTTCTCTGTACTTGAAGTTCCTCCAGGTACACCAGGCAGCCCCTTGCTTCTGCATTATTGACTCATGGTGTTTCTTTCCCCTCATTTCCCCTACTTGACCTAGTTCATTTCTATATATGATTTAAAATACTGATGAAATAAGACTGAGCTTTGAAACCTGACATGGCCATCTCAACTAGTACTGATCATACTTTGTCTCATATCTCCCTTGAAAAAGCTGATACCTGGCAAGGTTGAGCCATATTTGATCTTGGGATCGTGGTTCTATCATAGATATACAGAAAGATCAGATTGATTTTTGCCAGGGGTGGGAGGAAATTATCATCTTCAAGGTGTTCATTCATTCTTTCATTCATTCATGGAACAAATTGTTACGGAGTATCTCATACATCCAGACTATATTCTAAGTACTAAGGATATGGTATTGAACAAAGTATTTCATTTTTTCTGAATGAATTAATAATATTCTGGTGGGGGGAGGTAAAAAGTGAACTGACAAATACATCGATATGTTGGATCTGGGTTTGTAGAAGACAGTGCAAAGCAGGATAAGTAAGAGACTAGAGGGTGATGGGGATGTGTGTTTGTCCTTGTGCTATTTAGATGGGGTGGAAGGCCTGTTTGAGGTAAGACTTATCAGAGATCTGAATGAAGTAGGGGCATAATCCAAGTGAAATTCACAGGGAGAGAGTGTTCTTGGCAGAGGGAGCAACAAATGAAAAGTTCTGAAAGTGAGCACATGCTTGTGATTGTCAGAAAACTACAGGGAGGCTGGTGTGGCTGGAATTAGAGTGGGCAATGGAGAGGGAGCAGGAGATGGCGTCAGGGAACAAGGGCCTTTTAAATCAAGGTGAGGACTTTGGCTTGTACTCTGAGTGAAATGGGAAGGCACTGGAGGATTGCAGTTGGCTAGCATTTTCAGAGGTTCACTTTCCTACCATATTTATGCAAAGGAACCATCTCAGATGCTACTGAGAAGTGAAGTAAGCTAAGAATTGAAAATTGGCTGTTCAAGTAATATATGATTCTTTGGGTTGACTTATGTGCAGAAGAACCCGGAAGCAATCTGTTGATTTTGTAGCAGGTCACAGGACTGAGTAAAGAACTCCCTTTGATCTTAGCTAGGAGATCCTTTATCAGTGTGATTGTTTGGCCAGTTGTCTCTTTTTCACTCTGTAAAGATTTGTGAATTGGTCTTGGAGTGTAACTCATTGCTTTATTCTTTTAGCTCTGCTTTTTAGTAAGCTGTGCCCTCGGGTTAACCACCAGGGCCATGGGGGCGGGGGAGATCGTGCTTTCTTTCCTCACAGTGACATCGCTTGCGCTGCAGCCATCTTCACAACAGTTACTGTTGCACTTTCACGTTTTGATCATTTGGCTTGGATATGACAGATGCTGTGGAAGTGTAATGGCAGGAACTTCATGTTCGATTAGATACGAAGAATGGGAGAAGTCCAGAAAATCAAGACAAGTGGTGTTTACTCTTATGTAACATTTGAGGAGAGTCATGTTATTGATTGAGTGAAGAAATCCCAGGGCAAGAGCATTGTGGGAGGGGAAGGTGTGATTTTGGCCATGATAAGTTTGAGATACTAGAGGGTGTACATATTGCACCATCTAGCAAATATTTAAAGGCGTTGGGGCCATCATTTGGCTACTGTTCTGCATTAAACTCCTGAGTCCAAAAGTATCCCAGTACCATAAATCCTGATCTAAAAGGACCTTAAACATTAAGTGGCCCGATCCCCAACCAGTTTTCCGAGTGTCTCTATAATATCCCCTCTTAGGCAGTCTTTGAATTTCCATTCAGACATTCCTTAGGCCATTTTTTCTCTGTCCCATTTGTAATTCCCATAACTAGGCCTAATTGTGAACTCTGGGGTTTGAGTAAGATAATGCCATTTCCATGTATCAAGTATCAGGATATGGGCAGATTGTTTTCATGCCCTTCTCTGGGTCTTCTCTCTTCTAAATAAAATGTTTCCTGTGCTTTCACTGTCTTTTCATGGGATATTTGGAGCCAGTTCACGTCTTGGTCTGTCATCTTGGAAGATGTATATATATTTTGTTTGTTTATATCTATCTTAAAGTTTGGTAGATGGGACTAAGAACAGGGCCCTGGGGTTGGCCTGACCATTGCAGAGTCGGATGGCACCAATCTTGTCAGTTACTCCAAGCATACTATCCAACAGTGATTTTTCCGTTATAAAACATGCGTAGTATACAGATATTACCAAGAGTACGGAAGGCATGTATTCACACAAAAACCTGTACATGAGCATTCATTGTAGCGTTATTCATAGTAGCCAAAATGTGGAAACAATGCAAATGTCTATTAACTGATGTATATAAACAAAATATGGTGTGCCCATACAATGGATATTCAACCATGAAAGTGGGTGAAGTACTCCTTGAAAACATTATGCCAAATGAAAGAAACTAGACACAAAATACCACAAATTATATGATTCCATTTATATGAAATGCGCAGAATAGGCAAATCTGTAAAGACAAAGTAGATTAATAGTTACCAGGAGCTAGATAGAGGGAGGAGGGGATGGAGAGTGATTGCTAACAGGTACAGGATTTCTTTCTGAGGTGATAAAAATGTTCTGAAATCAGGTGGTGGTGATGGTTGCACAACATTGAGAATATATTAAAAATTACTGAGCTGTACACTTTAAAGCGGTGAATGCTATGGTGTGTGAATTGTATCTTGGTAAAGCTGTCATAAATATGGGTATTCCTATCTGAAGGTGAGGATCTTATGAGGATGAAATGAAAAAACACATACAAAGTGCTTATGGCACAGTGCCTGGTATAATATGTTTCTTAGTATGTTAACATAGTAAGTTACTTCATTAGTGATTAATATTGTTGCTCTACATGAAAATAGCAGTGCTTAAACATTGGTAGGTAAGCTGCAGCTTCTAGTCACTGCTCCCTTTGTGCATTATTACCTGTTACCCAGTAGAGAGGTAATAAATACTTTGTGAATGGATGTGTTTTTGTGCATATGCATGTTTAGCCACATTCGCCAGTGTGGTTGTCTTTTGGTGTTGTTTCTTGCAGTATGTTACTGAATCAGTGTCATTGGATCTAACTTTGAGCTAGTAGTAGTAGTATTCAGAGCCAATAATTTTGAGCCAGTAGTAGTAATCAGAATGATATGGAGCTCTTGACAGTCCATATTTCAGAGTTGCAGTTAGAGGAGTATTGACTCAGTTCGGGGAAGGAAAGGTTCTACCTTGAATTCAAGGTAAAAGTAGGGACATAGTGTGATTCTTGAGCTTTTTTTTGCAGCAACACAATTCTGTTTCGTGTTTTTATAAGAACATACTTGGCCTTTCCTGAAGTCATCATCAAATATAGGCAATATGCTAGATAACAGTGCAGTGAATATCTTCTCGGGGGCACTGTTGGTTGAAATTGTATCAGTCACTTGCAATGTAAATTAATATTTATTATAAAGGAGTAAAATATGGTCCTATTTAACAATTATTCTGAATGTGGCCAACTGAGTAAAAACAGTAAAGTTCGAATAAATGAAAAAAAAAAAAAAACATAATTGGCCTGTCAAAAATTTGGTTCTTAATGATTCATTTTCAGTTCTCTGGAGACTAGAGGACTTCATTTTAGTTTAAAAAAAAATTAATTCCTAGAAACTTAACAGATTTAAACTGCTGATTGTTCCAATGAACCCAACACAGTTTCCACATATAAGAAATTGTTATTTTAAAATAAGATCGAGCATTTCTTCTTCGAAAAAAACTTTTTAAAAATTCACATCCTTTTAATATACATTAACTAACTTGGATGTAAATTAAAAGAAATAATCATAAAAATAAATTCACATTCTTTTATAAAGTTGACATTCCACTAATAACACTGAGTTGCTTTTACAGCTGTGTCAGCAAGGTGCCATCTACTTACATTGAGGCTCATGAAAAGAAGTTTTTGTTTGTATTATCCAGCATTCTTTATAGAAGACCAGTGGAAATGTTTTCCTTTGGTCTCTAAGAAATGGTTATGCTTCTCCGCTTCCATTAGCCTTATACATCCCGAGAACCATAGAGTTGATCACACGTCCTTGCTGTCGTAAACCTTTGGGAGGCTCAGTGTCCACTTTGCACCTCTCACCTCTGGGAAATTCCAGGACTTCTGTCCCGGCCTTTCGCGAATAACCCTCCCTCTGGACTCCAACTTTGTTCCCTGTTTTTATCTTCTCTGCCTAATTTATGGAAATACTCTTTTATTTTTATTTCTGTTTGTGTATTTCTTATTTATCTTCAAAACCTGCTTTTATAATTCTTTGGGAGACAAGGCCACCATTATTGAAACCAGTATTTAAAAAATCACCCCCAAAACATCTACCCTTTCCCCTCATAACTTTCCCCTCATACCAATAGGGAGGAATGGGAGAGAAGGCAGAAAGAGTTCATAAGCTTTTCTTTTTTTGAAGCTTTTTTGAGTGTCTCTTTTTCCTGTTTTTCTTAATAGAAGTTGGTGATATGGCCAAGCAGTACATAGAGAAAGGTCTTTTGGTTCCAGATCACGTGATCACACGCCTAATGATGTCGGAGCTGGAAAATAGGCGCAGCCAGCACTGGCTACTAGATGGTGAGTTGAACTTGTGGGTAAGCTGGATTTCTGTGAATACTTGGTTATTGACACTCCCTTAATTTTTGACACATTGCAAAATACCTTTTCTTAGAAGCCTTCAGTCATTTATTTAGGCATATTCCAATTTGGCCACATGATAGAAACTCACTGTGATAAAATCTTTTCATTTCTTTGTCTCCAGACTACCATCTCTTTGACTTGACTAGAGCCAGTGACTTGAAGCAAACCTTTACTGTATTCCCATTACTATTTCAGTTTCGATGGTGCTCATTGTTTCCATGACTATGTTGTCATAAGTACAACTCATCTTAAATCAGAGGTTCTTTGATTCATAATAGGCCACACAAATTAATACCACGAGTTACCATTTTTCACCTCTCAGATGAACAGAAATAGAAAATCTGAAGATCTGTTATTGAGTGTACAGGAAATAAATATTGTTGAGAGTATAAAACAGGCAGGCATTGGAGGGCAGTTTAGCAATCTTTATACTTTATTTTTTAAGTTTATTTTTGTTTATTTTGAAAGGGAAAGAGCGAGCATGTGCATGCGAGAGTGTAGGGGAGAACAGGAGAGAGAGGCAGAGAGAGAGAGAATCCCAAGCACATTCCAAGCTGTCAGCACAGAGCCCAACAGGGGGCTTGGTCATGAGATCATGACCTGAGCTGAGACCAAGATTTGGATCTTTAACTGACTGAGTCGTCCAGGCAGCCCAGCACTCTTTGTATTTCTGATTCAGCAGTTCCGTGCTGGATTTCTTCCTAAAGGTATATTGGCAAGGTTGTCTGTTCTCATTACTATTTGTAACTAGCAAGACACTGATAACAACCTAAGTATCTATCACAGGGATGTCTGTTAACCAAATAAGTGTACCTATGTGTTGGCATGGATAGATCTCTAAGATGCACTCTTGAGTGAAAGCAGCTAGCTGTGGTAGAGTCTATATCGTATACTATTATTTATGTAAACATGGAAGGATGCTGTGGTATTACTATATCCACGTAGAAATATATACATAAGCCATCTTTGAAAGGATATTAAGAAAATATACTCTTTGATACTGTTTGATTTTTGTTTTACATATGTATAAGTAATACCTGGACCTTATTTCAAACCTCTATTAGTGGTTCCTAAACTTTTTAGGTAAATGGGCCCCTTGATGACGACCTTGATATTTTACCTAGAAAATACATGCAGATGCTCACACATAACATATTACACAATTTTGTTCTCCATGAAACTGAAATTAAGGATCTTCTACTTTAAGTTTGCCCATTATTAAAGGAAAACAATGGACTGGGTGAATTATTTGTCTTATTCTTGAATAGCAAGATTCCTGGGTATAACGCAAATAGAAACTTGATGAACATGGCTACTTTCTAGGAACACAAACTGGCAGAGAATGAGAATTCTCTATAAGAAACTCCTTTCCATTGCAGGGCGGTTTTTAGTTCAGACCAGGCAGTCAATCCTGTCTTAATTTGGTGAAACGGAAGCTTTAGGAAGTTGTGACAGTTGAAACCTTGATGTTTGCAAGCCATAGAGAAGCCAGTTGAATTGCCTACATTTAAACTATCAGATTGGCTATATTTCTCTTAAAGTCTAGAGCCATGAATCTCCAAAATGACTAGTATGGTGGGGTCCTTATTGTATAAAGTGTTTCTCAAGTGTGTAGTGTGCAGTGTTAGTAATGACTAGAAAAGAAAACAGATGTGCCAAGTTAAATATTAAAAATTGCTAGATTTATTGAGTACTTACTGTGTGCAAGCATTGTTTGGAACACCTGATAGTTATTGTTTCAATGAATCCCTACAATACCATAAGAAGTAGATACTGTTATTCCCATTTAATAGATGAGAAGACTGAGGCAAAGTAGGCTTTAGGTAACTGCTCAAAGGTAGTAAGTGCCAAAGTTAAACATGTTTTCTTTACTTCAGGACTTTATTGAAACTTTAATATAATGCACTTTAGTTCTTCACAATGCAATTTAACTCTTCACAGAAGGAGACATCATGAGGCATTTTCTGAGTTTATTTGATTTTAGAATCTCCCACTTCATTCCCAATACCCACCACGAACCTACAGGATTTGTTCTGTGGAGCATTCATTGTGAACTACTATTTAACATATATTCGTAACTTTGTAGTATTCTGAAAAGTTGACTATAAAGTAGATCCTGCCTTTCTAGAATTCGGATTTAAAAATTTGGAACTCTGTTCTCATGGGACTAGAGGGAACAGGTGATCGAGATAACAACTCTGGCTAAGAGAGGCTACAATGGCCTATGTATGGAAGACATGCTCTTACTCATTAGGAAATAACGAATAAAGCTGCTCTTGTGTGTCAGAAACTACTAGGTGCTGTATTTTGTGTGTTTTTTTTATAAAAATTTTTAAATGTTTTATTTATTTCTGAGAGAGAGCGTGAGCAAGGGAGGGTCAGAGAGAGAGGGAGACACAGAATCTGAAGCAAGCTCCAGGCTCTGAGCCAGCTGTCAGCACAGAGCCCGACGCGGGGCTCGAACCCATGAACCGTAAGATCATGACCTGAGCTGAAGTTGGACGCTTAACTGACTGAGCCACCCAGGTCCCCCTACTAGGTGCTGTTGTTAAAACGCTAAGACACTGTTCCTATCACAGTAGGGGAATCAGGTGTGTAAAATAGTAGTTACTGATAGCAGAATAGAAGCACATGTATGTGGTACCCTGCAGACACAGAAAAGAAAATTATGTTCTGGCGGTGGGAGGAAATATTGAAACAACTTTATGGAAAAAGAGATGAATGGAGGTTCTGCAGGTTGGTGAATGGGGGTTGGAAGGCAGATGTTCTCCGCAGAGGGGCATGTGAACTGGGTAAGAGAAGGATGGCATAGCTTAGTATTTTCCTGGGCCTGCAAGCAGAGGCAGGCAGGGGAAATTCTGGAGTGGATGGGGTTTGATTCAGTACAAAGATGGTAGAACTGGAAATTGTTTGCTACCAGGACCATTGAAAAGTTGTCAAGCAGGGCCATAACATGATCAGATTTGTGTTTCAGAAAGACTGTTCTGTTAGCAGAGGAGAGAGTAGGTGCTGGGGCAGGGAGGAAGTGGAAGCTAGATGCCACATATGAGACTGTTGGAATATTTGGACCATGGGATGTTGAAGGCCTGAATTTGGGCAATGGTAGTAGGATGGAAAGGAGGCACCATCCAGGAGAATGGATTGAGGGAGGAAATTTTATTTTTTTTAAGTAGTTTATTGTCAAGTTGGTTTCCATATAACACCAGTGCTCATTCCCACAAGTGCCCTCCTCCATGCCCATCACCCTCCTTCCCCTCTCCCCCACCCCCATCAGCCCTCAGTTTGTTCTCGGCATTCAAGAGTCTGTCATGGTTTGCCTTCCTCCCTTTCCCCCACTATTTGAGAGAGGAAAGGAAAATTGACAAGAGTTATGAGTGAGGTTAGCTACTACAGACAGCCCTGTGGTTTTTTCTTTTTCTTTTTTCTCATTCTCTTTTTTTCTTTTTTCTCATTCCCTCGCTCCCTCTCCCTTCCTTTTCTTCCTTTTCTTTCTTTCTTTTCTTTCTAGTAGTCTTCATACTGGGCTTTAATTCAAGAAGAGTGTGAGATCAAGACCTGAGCTGAAATCAAGAGCCAGACTCACTTGACCAACTGAGCCACCCAGACACCCCTGGGGTTTTCTTTTCTTTCTTAAAGATTTTAATTTTTTAGGTAATCTCTATACCCAGTGTGTAGAGATATACCCAATGTGGGGCTCGAACTCACAACTTGAGATAAAGACACCGCATGCTCTACTGACTGAGCCAGCCAGGTGCCCCCTCCCCTGGCTTTTATTGCCCGCGGAGCTTTGAGCTTTTTATTTGTTGACAGTCACCACCTCCTTTACTCTTCTCTGGGCCACTTGAATTTCTCCTGGTACTATACATTGACTCACACCAGGTAGTCCTTCACAGTGTGTAGGTGTTTGCTATGATGGGTAAACTTTGGCTTTGCCACCACCTGACTGTAATTTCTCCGGTTTAAATTCTTTAATTGTGAAAAGCTTGTCACCTTACAAAGCAAACTTGTGTAGATTTAGTCTAAACTTAAAACTTTGTTTTAAAAAAGGATCATCTAGGGGCGCCTGGGTGGCTTAGTCGGTTGAGCGTCCGACTTTCGCTTAGGTCATGATCTCGCGGTTCGTGGGTTCGGGCCCCGCGTCGGGCTCTGTGCTGACTGCCAGCTCAGAGCCTGGAGCCTGTTTCAGTCTGTGACTCCCTCTCTCTCTGACCCTCCCCTGCTCACGCTGTTTCTCTCTCTCTCTCCTAGAAATAAATTTAAAAAAAAAAAAAAAAGGATCATCTATATTAAACTCCTTTGGAAAGGTGGTTAGTGTAATAACCACTAACCTCACTCAGGTGCCAGACTGCCTGTTTGAAACCCAGCTCTGCCATTTTACTGCCAGTGTGTGACCTTGGGCAAATTATTTTACCTCTGTGGGCATTTTATTCCTCATGGAAAACAGGGATTAGGAAAGGGTTTGTAAGGATGAAGTGAATATATTAATGTTCTTAAAAGAATGCTTGCCATATAATAAGTGCCATATAGGTATGCTATTTTGTTATTATTATTGATCCTACATCATAAAAAGGTCCTGCATTTTTTTTGTTTTTTTGTTTTCATAGTGACTATATGAAGTGTTAAGTACAGAAATAATTTAAAAAGTATTTAGCCATATGAAGTTGAAAGTCAGTTTTAGTTATGGAATGCTTTATGTGCTTTGCTTTTGCCATAACTTCTCCTCTCAGGGCAAATAACTAAAGTTCTTTTACATCACAGGCCTGTTTTTAGTGAAGTACGTCAGTATCATGGCTGATTTAGTTTGTATCTTTCTCCTTGAAGACCCATCTGGTCACTTTTTCAGTTGTGATTTTCCTTTAAAGCTCTGGAATAAATCCACTTGGCAAAGCGAGGAGTGTTAGGAATGCTTCATTCTGTGTTCAGCCTTCAGCTCCTTATGTTACAGGGCACACACTCTGCCGAGGACGTGCCTGCTGAGTGTGCTAAAGGTGATTGAATGTGCAAAGGTCAAGAAAAGAATTCTGGATGACAGATGACTCATCATCTTGGTCCATATGTCTGTAGAGAGGCATCTGCAAATGGTGGGTGGAAACAAGTAGAGTGGATGCAAGCCAAGGGAAGGCCGGGGGNGGGGGGGGGGGGGGGGGGGGTGGGTAGATGGGGTGCCTGAGTGCTGTGTGGTTTGGTCAGCTATGTCCTTGCTAAAGATAGTTCAGCTCTACCTTACCTTTGCAGTGTCCTTTCCAGCTGGGTAAGAAACCCTAGTTTATGCGTTAATACTTGTGTACATCTGTGGGGATTGTCTCCTTTTTTCTCTCTCTCCCTCTTTTATTTCCTTGGGAGTTGAATGTGTGAGGACAGTTTTAAAAAGTTTTCTTTACTTTTTAAGACGAATATTCTACTAGAAGAATGGAATGTGTTGCAAGCTGTCTAATTTTGTTGTAAAATCATACATGGTTATTTTTTTTTTCCAGTTTCATATAAAGAAAGTATTTACTACTTATTAGGTGAAATAGCTGGAGAACAGTAACCGTCTCTTTAAAACAGATATAAATTCTTCACTTTTTAAAAATAGGGCTGGCAGCTGGGTGGGACCAGTAGGGAGAGGTGTTAATAATAGAGGTTTTCATTTCTAAATTTGACTGCCAACCTGTGTATTTAAATAGTAACCTGCAAGTTCTCAAACTCCATCCTAATTTATCTCCAGGTAACAAGAACAGAATTGTCTACCATATGATCTTAGGTGAGGCATCAAAATAATTTAAAATTTGTTGTCAGAGTTTGGTTTCATAAAAAAAGCATTAAATTTTGGAATTATGAGTGGAATATTCAATTTAAGCCTTTCATCAGAATAAAGATCCCTTTGGAACGAGAGTTATTATTCAGTCTGTGGTTGTATGTTTCATTTGTGGTTCAGTGCAGTGTTGAATGCTAATAACTAACTGGGGTTTTCTGTAGATAGTTCTGTGATTTTTTTTTTTTTTTTAAGCAAAAGTCACAGCTGCTTGAATGTACGGTGTTTGTGTGTATTTGTTTTCTCTGAGAGTTAAATGATCTCAGATCTGCAGTATTTCTAAGGTACATACTTCCTCAGAGCCCTTGGTGACCAAGTAAATGGTGGATGCTAGGAAACCACGCTACATTTGATAGCCATCATGTGACCATAATAGTCATCTCTGGAATAGAGCATCTGCAAATTTCTGTTTTAAAATAAACTTGACATTTTTTATCATCTTCTTGGAAAAAGAGATTATAACACCTGCTCTTGATTATACTTTGTAACATGATTGTTAAATATTCAGATATTCCTAAATGGAAGGATTTGTAGGCATGTAATTAATTTCAGGTTGAATAGTGTACTAGGGGAGAACACATGACTTCACATTGCCCAGGGGAAGATGGGCAATAAGAAGAAATGGTATCTATATATACTTTAAATGAAACGAAACAATATTATTGGTTGAGCTACACAGGAAAAGACCATCACTCAGCAGGGTTAGGTTATGAAGAGTCATTTTGGTCACTCCTGACTTGAAATTTAGCACACTCTCATCTTGTGATATAACATCCAAAGAATAGAGCCTGTTCAGACTTTATGTCTAGCTAGTGATTCCATTAAAGCTACTGCAGCCTCTTTGTTAATGGTCCCATGCGATTGTGAAAATTTCTTTTGGTTCTAAGTATTCATAATTTTTCCTACAGCTGAGTATTTATTGAGCACCAACTCTGTGCCAGGCACTGCCAGGACACTACAGTAGAGCAACATGCTAGTTGGACCTGGCCTTCTTGGCATTTAGAATCTAGTGGTGATTCAGCTTTTGTGCTGCCCTAGGCATTGAGGACTGTCTTTGGTTTCTGTGATTTAAATGCAACCTGTAAGAACTTTGTTTTTATCCTGGGACTTCCCTATATTCATTGTCCTTGGTGTCTGTATGAGCTCAGAGGATCTGACTGAAAAACATGGTAGAATAAAGCCTTAGGTATCGTTTGGTTGGATTCTCTCCTGAGACCCTGTTCCAATGTCCATTTCTGGTGGCTTTTTTCTTCTGATTGATCTGACTGCTGTCTTGGGATGAGGAACAATTTTAATATGATAGGCAACTCTGACTTTGTTTATTCCCTCTGTGTTTCAGAAAATGACTAGATTTTAACAAGCATTAAGGGCCATATGGAAAACATATGTACACAGATATTTGAATACACCCTAGAAAAACTTGGTTCAGAGATCAAAACGCCAATTGAGTATACATTTTTGGTGTGTCTTGACGAGCTTGGCGTTGGTCTGTCCGAGGAGGGAATAGCATATTTTCTGAGCTTAGTCCGGGAGCAAATGCTGAATGAATAATTGCAGTCTAGGACCTTGGGAGCCCCAGTGGTGGAAGTGAAAGGTGAGAGGTAGCACCGAAGAGAAAGGAACTGACCCTATCTTAGGGGTGAGGGGTGAGGGAAGGGAACATTGCATGCAAAACAACATGGTGTGTTCTGGAAACTGTAGGTAATTAGATAATCCTAGAGCTGAAGATATGAGCATATGAGGTCAGAAGGGTGTGTGAGGGCAAAAGTTAAACACTTCATGAAATTCAAATATAGGGCATTGAATAAATGCCACAGTTAATATTAGAAGTGAGTTAGCAAGCTTAAAATGTAAAACTTGCAGTTTGAAAGAATAACTTATTTTTTAACTTTTCAACCAACACTTTAAAATTAACTCAATTTTTAACATGTTAAATTTAGATCTACTTTAGATATTTAACTATGATTTCTCTCTATTTGGGCATGTCTCATACGCTTTGAGATACACTTAGCCCCTTTGCTGTTGCCACTTAATTAGAAGTTTATAATGTAAGGCATGGGATGAAGCTGTCTTCAAATCCTAATTTTAGATGGTAGAGAGCCTCCTTCCCTAATTTATGAAACAGGTATCTTGGGAATTAGATGCATTGAGAAAATTCATTGCAAAGCTTCATCCAAAAGTATTCTGAGGCATACTTTGCTAGTTTTTTTTTTTTTTCAATTTTTTAAAAGTTATTTATTTATTTTGAGAGAGCAAGAGCACAAGTGGGGAAGGCGCAGAGAGGAGAGACAGAATCCTAAGCTGGCTCTGCACCATCAGCACAGAGCCCGATGTGGGTCTCAGACTCCCAAATTGTGAGGTCGTGACCTGAGCCAAGATCAAGAGTCAGATGCTTAACCCACTGAGCTACCCAGGTGCCCCTTTTTCTGGTTTAATAGTGAAACAATTACTGGCCATTTACTAAATACACAGCACTATATGAGAACAATCATGTGGTGGAAAAAGCATAGACTTACCCTCATAGCTGAATATCATGTAATTTATTAGCTGTGTAGTCTTGAGCAAGCAAACTTAACCTTTCTTGGATTTTTTTTTTTCCTCATCCATAGAATTAGTAGGAGTATGTATGGCATAGGTTCCTGAGGATTGGCTAACAACTATGAAGCTCTTAGTGGAATCCTGAAACATAAAAGGTGGTCACCTGATACTACGTGTTATTGCTGATACATATACATACAAACAAATGCTGCTGCTGATACAGATGTTAGAACGTAGCATTTCATTAATAACGTAGCATATTATTAATTAATAAATAAATAAAAAAGTAAAGATCATCATATTCATCCCTCATTAAGTACATCTGGGGAAAGTACAACTGAACAAAATTCCTCAGCCTCCATTGAACCTTACCTACTAATACAAAACAAAACAATGTAAAACTCTGTTGACTGTCCTAGCACAAAGAAGAAAAATCCGGATTTTGTAAAGATGAACAAGTTGATTGGGGTTAAGAGGAGAGTAAGATGTGGGAAAAACGCAGAGAATTTTATCATTTGACACTTCTTTATAAAAATGGTACATGATTACTATAAAACATTCAAGCCATATGGCAAAATATAAGGGAAAGCAACTAGTCACCTAAAATCCTAGTAGCCAGAAGTAATCAGGTTAACAGTTGAAAAATGTCATTCTAGACCCCTCCTCATGCATCTGTGTTACCTGCAGATGTGTAAGGGCAACTCCTATACTTTATGTACTTTAAAATATATTTAATTTTACTTAAATTGAATAATGCAAAGCTGAAGTGAACCTGAAGGAATTATTACTGAATTTCAGGTAAATCTTTCATCATCACCAGGGATATTCATTCTTGCGGGAGCTCTTTAAGATTATGAAAGCCATTAGGAGATAGACATATTTGGTTTTTTATTTCACACTTCAAATTGAGACAGAGAGACATTGTCTTTCTGCAGCAAACAGTAAGAGGATTAATGTACTTAGGCCTCTTCCCACCTCCTCTCCCCTCCCTCCGACTCAGTTTTCAATGTTTTTTGTTGCTAAAATCTATTATAAGTTTTCTTCTGTGACCTGAATTTCCAGGGTTTTTTTTGGTCTTATATCTAAAAGATTTAAATGAATTCTGTGGCCTGGTTTTCTCACCCAGTACCACTTCTCTGTTTCTTTTATTTTGATGATTTTTCCGGTTATTTCTCTAAATAGACTAGACACCATCAAGTTATACACTTTAAATGAGTGAATTGCTTGGCATATGAATTGTATCTGAATAAAGCTGTGCTACTTTTTACCACAGCTTTTCCATTCATCATTACCTTGGTTGACTGGTTCTTGTTGGGCGATTTCCTCCGACTCTTCTCTCCTTCCTTCCCTCCCTTGTAGCAGAGGGGCTCATGTGGTGCCCTCTGCCCTGAGTTTTCATGTCTGAGAATGTCTCCTCACCGTTTGGCGGGTTCATCTGGCCATGATGTTCCTGAGTGGCCCCTGTGTCCTTCGGTGCTTTGCAGCCTCTGTTTCGTCTTGTTCTGGCCTGGATTATTGCTCCGCAAAGCCCTAAGGCCAGTGTGACTTTTGACTATGTTTTTTTTCTCCCTGTGAGACTTCTTGAAGAATTGTTTGTCCATACTTGAAGTAAATAGACCATCTCAGTGTTGCTTTTTGTCTTCCCTCCTATAGGGACTATGTCCTTTTGATCTACAATTCAGTTCTTTTCCTCTCAGGGCGGTCCTCCTTCTGTGGTCTATCTTTTTTGTCCTTTTGTTCAGGTTTTCTATTTCAAGAATGCCACTTACATTGGATGTTATTGAATATTCTTTGTCTTTCTCATATTTAAACAAAGTTTCATGCTTTTGTGTTTCCTTTTGCCTTCATCTGTGTTCAGACCTCTTTTCTTTTCTTTCTTTCTTTTTTTTTTTACAAATAGTTTATTGTCAAATTAGTTTCCACATAACACCCAATGCTCCCACAGGTGTCCTCCTCCATGCCCATCCCCCCTCCCCCCCACATCCATCAGTCCTCAGCTTTTGTCAGCATTCAAGAGTCTCTCATGGTTTGCCTCTCCCTTTCCCTCACCATTTCCGCCCTTCTCCCTCTTGTTCCTCAGTTAAGTTCCTCCTAATCCTCCTATACGTGTAAACATACGATATTTGTCCTTCTCTGCCTGACTTATTTCGCTCAGCATAACACCCTCAAGGTCCATCCATGTTGCTACACAAGGCCAGATTTCATTGTTTCTCATTGTCATGTAGTATTCCATGGTATAGATAAACCACATCTTCTTGATCCATTCGTCCGTTGATGGACACTTAGGCTCTTTCCATGTTTTAGCTATTGTGGAGAGTGCTGCTATGAACATTGGGGTACATGTGCTCCTATGCCTCAGCATTTCTGTATCCCTTGGGTAAATTCCTAGCAGTGCTATTGCTGGGTCATAGGGGAGTTCTATTGTTAGTTTCCTGAGGAACCTCCACACTGTTTTCCAGAGGGGCTGCACCAGTTTACATTCCCACCAACAGTGTAGGAGGGTGCCCGTTTCTCCACATCCTCGCCAGCATCTAGAGTTCTCTGATTTGCTCATTTTAGCCAATCTGACTGGTGTGAGGTGGTATCGCAGTGTGGTTTTGATTTGTATTTCCCTGATGAGGAGGGATGCTGAGCATCGTTCAGACCTCTTTTCTTGAGGGCAGGGAGAGCAAAACTTTGTTGTTATTCCCTAACTGCATCACAGTTTCCTTACTCGTAAGTGCTGTATGTGCTCATGCTGCCAGGGGGGCCCATGTGCCCTCCACCTGCAGTGCCGTGCCTCCAGGTGGTCATGAGGATTGCTCAAGTGTCCCCTCCTCGCTGAGTCCTTCCAGGACCATCCTGTGTACCCATTTCATTCTTTCTTCTTACCTTATAATCATGTGACTTACAGACTGATCTGCATGTTTGATATTTTGTACCTTCCTGTACCTACAATTATATTTGACACGTAGAAAATGCTTATTGATACTTGTCTGGTGATAGAGAGGTCTCACCTGCAGCTGGGAGCTGAGCCCATGGTGGGGCCATACTTGGCCTCCGTTCTTTTATTTGGGGCAAAAATATGGGCCTGTGGTTAAATCATTTACAAATTCCTTTTGTCTCAAGTGAGATACAGTGGAACCAGTTTTCCCCTAATTTGTTTATATTGGGACTTGGGTTCAAAGAAGAGGTAAATGGAATTCTTAAAGAGAAGGAACTTTAAGCAAAGGACTTACAGTTAACAGCTCGTTCCTCAATGCAGTATGCATTTTCCTTTGTTGGGAAAAGGGCTCCATAATTTTAGTATAACTTGTTTAAGAACACAGGTTGTACTCCCTCTCTCTCTGGCCCTCCCCTGCTCATGCTGTCTCTCTATCTCCTAGAAATGAATAAAAACATTAAAAAAACAAAAAACAAAAAAAAAACACACACAGGTTGTAAGCTGTGAGTTTCATCTATATCCTTAAACAGGAAAAATCATTGCACTCATGCCAGAGGACCTCAACACCATTTGGGGATTTCCCCAAGAATCCCTGCCTAATAGGAATTCATCTTTTATTTGACTAGGCCACGTAGAAGATTGAAATTTATGGTTTAAACCCACATTTTCTGTAGTGTCTGTCTTCTCAGTGAATCCCTAAGTAGTGATTATAGCATGTCTAGATTTTGAAATCATTTACTACGAGCCTATGAACTCCTTGAGAGCAGGAGCTATTGATTACAAATCTAGGATAAACTCTAAGATGTATAATAGAAGAGTTCCAAGTGTCCCTGGAAGATTTCAGGAAGTAGGTCTGCTCTCAGCACAGTGGGAACTGGGGAGCTCACGAAGTGATATGATGTAGCTTAAGCTCTTGTTTGCCAACATCTGGAGCACAGCTGTGTCTTACTCTTTTCACCATCTGTTAATAAAAGCTGGATGAAGTGCAGTATGGAGATCTTGGATACACACACAAATAAATATTGGGCAAACAGATAAGGTAGTTATAAGGTGTAAGACAGAAAAGGCCTTCATAGAACAGGTTTTGACGTTGATTATTTTTAAGTTGCTACTGCGGCTTCTGCTTGGTGGTATGAATAGTTTGAATGCCCCTGGGTTAGGGAAGACTAGGGAAGAATAACTATCTGCATTCAGCGTCAGTTAATCATTCAGTGATTAATTGTGATGGACAGTGGCTTGCATATTTGTAACTTGGTTCTTTCTCTTTCCAACTGGGAAGAGATGGCTAGTCAGAAGCAACCATGTTGGCCCCAGATCCTAACACACATAGGAAGGGGGCCTGGTGTTGTGTGGCCTTTTCATAAGTTGCCAGTCCGCAGCGGATGTTAGAAGCTGCCCTTTAAAAGTGTGCTTTTATTTCCATCAAGCAGAGGGCTTGCTTTTCTGCCTGGGAATGTGGTGGTGGACTCTGGCTCTCTGCCCTTCCTCTGGAGTGAATGCACTCCAAATTAGAAAAACAGAAGTGTCCTAGTTCCCTGTTCCCCTCCACTGTCTCAGCTTGTTGCTGTGGCACCTCCTGCTTCCCCGGCCCTCCCTCAGGCTCTTGGCACAGCTGAAAGGAGCAGGTGCCAAGGCCCAGTGGCTGGCACTGCTGGGAACATACCACGTCAGGGATTTAGCGATATCTTCCTGCACCTGGTGAATCTTTTTGGGGAGGGGGGCTGTCTAAAAAAATAACCTGTAGGAACCATAATTAGTGATAAAGCACGATGGGTTTTGGGAGAAATTTAACTACATAAAATTTCAGCTTTCAACATGGATTGGCTGTTGGATTCAACAGGACATGGTATCTTTTCTATGCTGGGTTAGGAGAGGAGGGAGAGGGATAGCTTACTATGGAAGCATGAGGTTTTCTGTACTGGTGAGAAACCACGTGATAGAGTGAGCAGTCTCATATGTGTCATTACAGGGAGGAAAGCAAGCTCTCTGGGCTTAAATGTGTTCATTATTTTACTTTGTCTGTTGGATTTTCTGGTTTCTTCAACAATTAATGGAATATATTCACTTGGATTAGGTTATTTAGGGAAGGTGGAATTCTACTTGTTAGTCATTTAGAAAACATGCGTTTGAGGATTACTTTTAGTAAAAATAAAAGTATACCACAGTTTATTGCAGTTCTTCCTAAATTGAAGGATTATTCATGCTGCCACCTGTTGACAGAATTTGAGTGTACATCTAGTCCACTTGCCCAGTAATCCCTGCCCACCAGGGTTCCAAATCCACTCGGACTCTGACTATTCTGTGGAATCTCACTGTTCCACATGGACTATGACTTCGGGAATAAACACACTCCCACCACTCAGGGAACTCGTAATTTTTAATAGGGACTATGCCAAACGTGTTTAAAGAATACACACCCACAGTTAGAGTGGCAAATTCTCTTGAGCCCACCTGTGTAACCATAGCCTATCTAGTCTAAATCACTTAGAAGATAACCTCTTAGTCACAGTGTACTTAAATACTTTATGTGTGCGTGCATCTAAGTACTTTTATGTCGACAATGGTTATTCTTATCAGATGCAGATTTTCCATGACAAGAGTTCCACGGATCATGCTTTAAATTCCACACATTTGCTAATTATTTCTTTCCTTTCAGATTCCAATATCCTAGTAATTTGAGGTACCAAGGAATTAAATCTTATACCATGAATAGATCTTCGGAAGAGAAAATGGATAAGTGGATGTCAGATGTTAATTAAACATATTTAAAAAAAATTTTTTTTTTGTTTTATTTATTTTTGAGAGAGAGAGAGACAGAGCACGAATGGGGGAAGGGCAGAGAGTAAGGGAGGCACAGAGTGGGGGGAGGTGTGGCAAGTGGGGCGAAAGCCAACCCTGGGGGAAAATGAAGGCCACGTGGGACTGGAGGTGAAAGGACAGACAGCAAGTGTGATAACCAGAAAGACATGATGGGTGAGTTTAAACCTTTATAAAAGTATGAAAGGAGCTGTGGAGAGACAGAAGAGTGCCACCACCATCACCCAACGTGGTATGGTCACACAGAAGAACAAGTCTCCTCAGTAACAGAAGAGACAGGAAGGTCACACCCTAAGGGGAGACCCAAGGTTTTCTTTAAGGCAGAAGGTGGAGAGAGTATTCTGCAAAGAGTCTGAGAAGATGTGAGGAGGAAGGTGGAGAAGGTTATAAGGAAAGAGAATCCTAGAGGGTACAATGGAAAAGTAAAGAATTAGGGGAAAGGAAGAGGAGAAATCAGTAATGGAGAAAGAGAAAGGATAAAGAAGAAAACAGGACAGAGGGATGACTTACCTTTCCCTTAATAACCGAGCATCACAGACATAAAAGGCCCAGTTGGAAGTGACTAGCTTCAAATAGTGGAATTGTCAGGGCAGGTGAGGTGTCCTACCGTCTGAAGATGTCACAAAGGCCCTGGCAGAAGTCTGGGGCGCAGAGTAAAAAACCTGGGGGATCAGAGGTCCTACAGAGGCGCTCTCTGTCGCCCTGGTCAGGCAGGAGGCAAAGGGTCCATGAATTGAGGAGCAATGGTTATCTGTCTACCAGACTCTTAAAATATGAATATTTTCAGCTTACGTATGCATAGAAAACAATCTCCAAGATCTAGTAAAAGAAGAAAGCAAGGTGCAGAACATTTGCATATGTGTGGAGAGAACCTGGCGGTCTGTGCCTGCAGCCCCAGACCAGGCAGTGTCCCTGAAGCCGCGCAGGATTTGGATTTCTCTGGTTGTTTTGTATTCTGACTATTGCCGCCATCACGAGCAGGGTTTCTCATAGGCTGCACTTTTCTCCGCGGCAGGAAGACAGCGTTGTGTGGCACATGGCGTGCAATTCTGGAGTCAGCACTTGGTTCTTAAATGTGTGGTCTTGGGCAAGTCCTTAACTTTTCTGAGCCTCAGTTTTTACAGCTTTAAAACAGGAATGGTACCCATCTTGCAGAATAATTGTGACTTTTCAGATAATAATTTATTCATTCATTCATTCAACAAGTATTTATTCAGGACCTAGTATGTGTCAGACACTGTTCTAGGCACAAAGGACGTAGCAGTAAACAGCTTTAACGTTTCTGCCCTCATTTAGCTAACATCCTAGTGAGAATAGAAACACAAAATAAAGTAGATCTTATGCTATACAAGATGTTGAACTCTATGAAGAGAAAACAGAAAAAGAAGGGTGGGTGAATAAGGGTGCTATGTGTGGAGTGCAGGTGCAGTTTAACCGGATGGTTAGAGAAGTTTTCACTGACAAGGCACGTTTTCAGCCAAGATTTGTAGGAGCTGAGGGCACACGTAGATACCTGGAGTCAGAGTGTGTCGCGCCGCGGGAACAGAAGCTACTTGTCCACAATGGGAGTGGACTTGCCAGATTGAGAACAGCAAGGATGCTGGCGTGGTGGCACGGGGTCATGGACAGGGACGCGAGGTGAGAGACGTAACAAGGAGCAAGAGTAGCCCGTTTAGGCCCCTGCACGGTTTCAGCTGTCTTCTGCATTATATCTGCCTGGCACAGCAAATCGTGGCTGTGATGAGGAGGCTGCTGCCAGGATGCCCTTGTGCTGAAGCAAGATAGATGGGGTGACACTTAGGAGTCTTTTAATAGTCATTTTTCACACCCATGGAAGAACAGCGTGGTGGAAGGGAGAGAGCACTTGCAAGACCAGAGACCTGATACTCAATCCTGGTCTGCTGCTCACCCTCACTGAGCGCCTGCCTCCTCATCTCAAAAACTGAGGGCGACTGCCCCTCCCTGCCCGCCTCAAAGGGCCGATGCGAAGAACGACAGAGAAGTAAATTTCTATAAATGCATTGTAAACAGTAGCCTATGATACATAGGAAGCACACAGGGTGTTTGCCGAATGGACATAGACTTGGGACCATGGAGTCCAGGTTCTCTTCTAGCACAGTAGCCTTGTCTGTGTGAATGTTCCCCCAAATGAGGCACTCGCTTGATGAGAAAGACTGCACAGCTGTCATATCTTTTTTTTTTTTAATGTTTATGCATTTACTTTTATGAGAGTGAGAGCGAAAGAGAGAATGGGTAGGGGAGGGGCAGAGAGAGAGGGAGAGAGAGAATCCCGAGCAGGCTCAATCCATGCTGTTAGCACACAGCCCAGCGCGGGGCTCGATCCCACACACCACAAGATGATGACCTGAGCTTACCTGACTGAGCCACCCAGGTGCCCCAGTTGTCACATTTCTTCACTTGGATTCTGTGTTATAGTTAATGCAGCCTGCAAATAGATTAGTCCCTTGGAACTTAATGTCATGTTGCTGCGTCAGGGTACACTTGTGTTGTCCAAGCAGCTTAAGACTGAGCCTTTGTGCTGAATTACCAGTCAGTTTCACTTTAATCCAGATCAGAGCTCACTCATCATGATGATGTATTGAACTGGATCAGGAAAGTAGAATTAAGGTGCTTTACTATTCAAAAAACGAGGTAGGTGATGACAGGGGGAAGCTTCTGGCAGAAGCAACTATGCTGTGCCAGGTTCAGAACTTGCCTTGTGTGAACTCCCTTTTGATGGGTGGGGACCAGAATGTGCAGTCTCCGTGGCTAATAACTAGAGATGCTGAGCTCTAGGTGGTAGAGAGCACAGAGCACCAGTGACTCCCCAAACCAGCAAATCTCAGAAAAGGAATGAAATAGAGGCGAGCTGGGGGTGAGGACCTTTCCTTCATGCTGAATTGGGGAACCGGTTCAGCTCCCTGGAGAGCTCTACCAAGAGCAACAGCAGCCGTTTATTGAGTGCTCGCTCTGTGCCTAACACTTTATATCTTAATCATTTTAGAAAGATGACTTCTTTTAATACTCAAAACAGCCATGCTGTAGGCATTACCTTCTGTTATGGGCTGAGTTGTATCCCCCACTGCCTTATATTCAACTGTTAAAGTCCTAACCCCTAGTACCTTATACTTTGACTCTTTTTTGGAGATAAGGTTACTAAAGAGGTAATTAAGTGAGGTCATGAGGGTGGGCCCTAATCTACAGTGACTATTGTAGTGTCCTTATAAGAAGAGGAAATTTGGGCAGAAGAAACCAACCCTCCCTAACACCTCAATCTCAGACATTAAATCTTGCTGTTCAAGCCACCTGTTCTGTGGTACTTTGTTACGGCAGCCCCAGCAAATTGATACACCCTTATTTCCTGTCTGGGAAGACTAAGGACCAGAGAGATTACACAAGACTGGTGGAAGTGCTTGCGGTTATGGCTAGGTAGAGCTGGGCTCAAAGTCCAGGTGTGTCCGGCTCCAGAGCCTGTGCCCACAACTAACACGTTCCACCAAGCCCTGAGGTTTCTGGCTTACTGCAGCTTCTCCTCAGTTGTGAAACCACAGCTGCCGCCCAGCTCTTTGACTGGCCCACTATTCTGTTATTTATACTATACTTTCTCCCCTGCCACACCACTTCCTTTACAGGTAAGATCCTGGACAGGAATGACATAAACAGGTGGCCTGAGTTAGGGGCTTAGTGAATCTGGAAAGATTTGTCTCTGGGAATTTCCTTCCCATTTCTCCTCTTGCCATGAAACTGAGGTAAAGAGGATTCTCTGCAAAGTGTTTTGTACCTGCTTAGAAGAGGTGTCGAACCTTCCGCCGAATGGGATAGATGTAAGTGGTAAGTTTTGTACTTCCACCCTTGCTGTTACTGAGAAGTTTAGTGGTTCTTAGCCAGTCCAAGTCACCTAGATAATTAAAAACAAAACAAAACTAAAATGAGCAAATCAGAGGACNTAAAAAAAAATTTTTAAATTAAAAAAAAAAAACCTAAGTCCTGCTCCTGCTCCTGCTCCTAGAAGTTCCATTCTAGGAAGAATGGTATGGAATCTAAGCACCCATAAGCTCTCCCCCACCCCCTTTAAGTCCTCCCTGATAATATTGATGTGCCCCGTCAGATGGAGGACCCTTAAAGTTATGGAATGACTTATTTCTTGTGTTGGTAGTTCCAAACCATAAACATGGTTGCATTCCAACATTAGCATCTTAAAATATAACTCCTACTAAATTTTAGCTTTTGTCATAGGCTTCTGTATTTTCCATGGTTCTTTCAACTTCAACCCAATTTGAGAATGGGAGGTTATGATAGGAGCCACTGTCTTAACAGAAGACCTCTAAGCCACAAGAATTAATAATTCTCTGGTCATTTGTGGGTCTGGATGTGAAAGCCCTGAAGGTAGACACTACCTAACATTTTCTAAATCTATTCCTTCTGAGTTTAATTTGGTATACAGTTGCATTTTCCACCCATTCCTCCAGAGGGCACCAGAGTTCAGAAACAGTTGTGGGGGAGTTGAAGAGAGTTGCCTCTACCCTTTAGACTAGAAACTTTAGCCAGTAGGATTTGAGCTTTTATTTGTTGGAGGAGCTGTTATATTCTCTTTCAGAGCTTCCTGTTCTTTTCTGCCACTTTACTCAGCTTCCATCTTTTATCCAAAGGATAAAGAACAGTATTTTCTTATCAGGGTAGTGGCTACTGATGCTGAGAACCCCAGTACGGGGACTGAGGCTGAGAACTCGGCAGAGGAGTGATCTCTAAAATTCTTTGTGCACACTCCGCAGTAGAAACATTTTACTTTATATCTTCAGTATATGGATATGTGTGAATTATGTGCACATACAATTTTATTACCATATACCTTATAAAAGGTACCCTCCAAACTAGACGCTGAGAAACAGTAAGCAAAACAGTGCAACAGAGGCTCTGTTTTCTTTCCATACTCTAGCGAGGGTCCTTTTGGAAGCCACTGATTTAGAAAGTGGCTTTTCCTTGAGAAGGGATTTGGGGAAAGCATAGAGATTGATCTTGGGGTTGTTTTGGCTGCAGTCATCTAACTCCAGTTGCCAGTTTGAAAAAAAAATTTTTAATGTTTATTTATTTTTGAGAGTCAGACAGACAGACATAACACGAGCAGGGGAGGGGCAGAGAGAGGGAGGCTTCAGACTCCTGAGCTGTCAGCATAAAGCCCGACGTGGGGCTCGAACCCATGAATTGTGACATCATGACCTGAGTCAAAGTTGGATGCTTAACTGACTGAGCCACTCAAGTGCCCCTCCAGTTGTCAATTTGAAGAAGAGCGGGCTCTGTAGAGAAAGCTAGGACCTGGCAGTCAGTGAGAGAGTGCCAGGGGAAGGCTCCTGGGGAAGGCTCACTGCCCTCACTTTGCTGGACTTTAAGTTTAGAATGTCCCAGGCACAGTGCCAGAGAATAACAAAGAGAGTAAGACATATCTTAAATCCCATTTCAGGAAACCCATCATCTAAAGCAGACTGTGATGCACAGTGTAGGGGAAGTTAGGCTAAAGTTGACGAATAGACTTAGTCTGGGACTCCAGGAGAGTTCTCTCTGCTGCGTCCCCAGTCTGACCTACAGTGAGCTGTTGGAGAGAGGGAGGCGGAAAAAAGGATCTGGTTGAGGGTGTGTGTAGTATTCAATAAGGAATTTGGTGGAAAAGATATGGGAGGCGTGGTTTTATCTGGACTCTTCTGAGACTCCTTGCCTACCACCCAACCTATGTAGCCATAGATTGAATTGAGCCATGAGGGCCCATATGGGCCAAGTCTTGCTCCTTGGTGACCCAGAGAGTATCACATTATCATCTGCCTGGTAGTTATCACATATTTGAAGCTCCAGGATACATCTAGGTGCTGTGAAGCCCCAATTCTAAAATTAAGTTTCTTTTGAACTTAATAATCAAAAGAGAGGTTGCTTAATAAATGGATATGCAAGCAGTCAAACCATTCCATAATACAAAGAAAAAATTACATATTGAGTTTACAGAGCTTGACAGAGTCGTATAATTTCACACAGTTAAATTGGGATTTTAAAGTAAGACAAGTGGTCAAATAAGTATGGCCACAGAACAGAAGACTAGAAGACAGCTACCCTAGTGTTATGTGGAAATGTTTGCCCATGTATGCCAGGCATTGCTCTCTTCCAGTGTTAAGGCCAAGTATCCGTAATGTGCTTGGCCTTAGGCAGATATAGTTTGACCTTTCATTTTCCGAAATGTCAAGTAATCATAATTTGGTCTAACAAATTATATTGAGATTTGAAAAAAAAAAATCTACTTAGCAGCTCGTTATCTAAGGGCAGTATTTTGTTTCCATTTTGAAAGCACTGTATGCTCAATTAAAAAAAAATTAGAAACTAGAAGGATATAAAGGAATTCCCCCATCTTCCACCACAAAGAAAGCCACTGTGAACGTACTAGCATAATTTCCCATGTGTGGGTACCTTTTTTGTGAAGAGGATGTTTAGCTGGAGAGTCACTGTGGGAGGAGGGAGACAATGCAGGTGGCTGGGCTGTTGGCCCAGGCAACACCTGAGCTACAAGGTTAGAAATACCTATTTCTAGGGACGCTGGTGGCTCAGTTGGTTAAGCATCCAACTTCGGCTCAGGCCATGATCTCCCTGCTCGTGGGTTCGAGCCCCACGTTAGGCTCTGTGCTGACAGCGTGGAGCCTGGAGCCTCTTTCAGATTTTGTGTCCCTCTCTCTCTCTGACCTTCCCACACTCATGCTCTGTTTCTCTCTCTCAAAAATAAATAAATGTAAAAGAAAAATTAGAAGTAACATATTTCTCTGTTGAAGCCAGTCCGAATGCATGATGGGTCATGGAGAACAGCACACAAGAATGTGAAAGCAGGGGTGCCTGGGGGCTCAGCTGGCTAAGTGTCCGACTTTGGCTCAGGTCATGAATTCACACAGTTCGTGGGTTTGAGCCCCACATCGGGCTTTGTGCTGACAGCTAGGAGCCTGGAGCCTGCTTTGGATTCTATGTCTCCCTCTCTCTCTCTCCCTCCCTCACTCTCTCAAAAATAAATAAAAATTTTTTAAAAAAATGTGAAAGCAGTTTCTTCTGGGAACCTGTGATTACCTGGGGTTAGCCATGTGATAGCCAGTGAACTGAGATCTGCCCTACAAGATAAGCTTTTTCCTACCTCTGTTTGGACTTGCTTTTTCTTTCCCTATCATAAAAATAGAGTTGAACACATGCCCCAGGTTTGGTGCTCTTTATTCTTGTATCTTTTTGGAAGAGATGTAACTCCATCTTCTGTAATAAACAACCTTCTGTAATAAACAACATCACAAGTTGGATACTGCGGGGGCCATTGGATAATTTTCCTTATTGGAAAAATTAGAAAGTAAGCTCCAAGGGAAGCCTAGAACAAACTATCTCTAGTGAAAGTCCAGTTTCTTTTGTTTTCCACTGCAGAGCAGCCCTTTTATCAAATATAACAAGAGCAAAAATTAAAAGAAAACCACAAATTCAAGCATAAATTTTAGATTTAGTAGGCTTAAAATTACTGTGGAATTGCTATAACATTCCTAAATGCTTTTTCTCATTTCTGTGGTTATTGTATTAGATTGCAGACCACATGTTGAGTTTTGTAAGATGTAAGGAATGGATAAAAAATACATATACATGTATATATAATTTTGGAAATAGCCTAAGAGTAATATACTTATCAGCTGTTAAAGCTATCAAAGGACACAAATATAATTTTGTCGCTTCACTTCTTTAACAGAAGAGGAAATGGAGGTGATATAACTCGCCTAGGGTTACGTGAGTAGTTAAGAGCAAAGCTAGGACTGGTCTAATGATTTTTAGTTTAGTGTACTCTCCACTTGTATCATGTGACTCCTTAATCTTTCAGTGTCCCAAATGCCAAAACTGGGTTTTAAAGTAGCCTCTTTTCTTCTAGTATTAAATTTAAGGAGGTAGACATAAATCCCTGATGAAAGCTTCATTCTGGGTGGCATATGTATAGACTTGATTATTCTGTCACTGAAAATATTCCATTGACTCACTGGAATTGGGAAATGTCTTGCATTTGATATGTTTTGTTTTTGGCATTTAGGTTTTCCTAGGACGTTAGTTCAAGCTGAAGCCCTGGACAGAATCTGTGAGCTGGATCTAGTGATCACTCTGAACATTCCATTTGAAACACTCAAAGACCGTCTCAGCCGACGTTGGATTCACCCTCCTAGTGGAAGGGTGTATAACCTGGATTTCAATCCACCTCATGTGCACGTAAGACTATACAGAGCCCTTTGAGAGACTGACAAGAGGCACAACATTTCAGCCGTAAAGTATAGGAAGGATATGAATAGATGATTCAAAAAAGAGCAGATCTGTGTGGCCACATGTATTTGAAATTTCTCATTCACTAGTGGTCAAGGAGCGCAAATTCAAGTTTATAACATCTGTTGCTGGTGGGGATCAGAGAAAAATGGTATTCTCATCTTTATTAGGCATGTGAAGTATTTGTAGTCTTTTTAAAAAGCAATCTAGCATTGTACATTAAAATTTTTAGGGGCGTCTGGGTGGCTCAGTCGGTTAAGCGTCCAGCTTCGGCTCAGGTCATAATCTCAACAGTTCGTGGGTTCGAGCCCCGTGTCAGGCTCTGTGCTGACAGCTAGCTCAAAGCCTGGAGCCTGCTTCAGATTCTGTGTCTCCCTCTCTCTCTGACCCTCCCCTGCTCACGCTGTCTCTCTCTGTCTCTCTCTCTCTCAGAAGTAAATAAAAAACATTAAGTAAAATTTAAAAAAAATTTTAAATACATATTTCATTCAACCCACCACTGGGAGCATAGGTTATGGAAATGAAAGCACTAACAGGTAAGATCATGTATACAATTATGCTTATTCCAGTGTTGATTTTAGGGAAAAACAAAACAAAATCTGAAAACAAAAATGATGCTCATCTGCAGCAGATGATAAAAGGAATTAGAGAATATCTACAGTTGGAATACCATGTAGTTAGTAAAAGGAAAGACTTCGTGCTATAGTCTTTGACCTGAAGAAACATTTCCTCCAGGTATTACTGAATATGAAAAGCAAATAGCACAATAATTCCAGTTTTGTAAAAAGTGACTGTCTTTCTTTACACATATCTGTTTGTGTGTGTGTGTTTATATGTGCTCTCTGGCTTCATAAGAACAGGGATAAATGGTTAGCCCTGGGTCTGAATGCAGAACTGGGGTCAGAGTGGGCAGGGTCATGGGATTGATGGGAGTAAGGGTGTAAAGGGGGAAGACTAGAGGAATAACAAGTTCAAAAGAATAACGTTTATATAAAATAAGCATAGATAAAGGTATATGTTTAAAGAAACTTTTATTTTTTTAAATGTTATTTGTTTTATTTTTTGAGAGAGCGTGTGTGCAGTGGGTAAGGGGCAGAGAGAGAGACGGAGAGACAGAATCCCACGCTGGCTCCATGCAGTCAGTGTGGAGCCCCAGGCAGGGCTCGAGCTCATCAACTGTGAGATCATGACCTGAGCCAAATCAAGGGCCAAACACTTAACTGACTGAGCCACTTGGGGCCCCAAGAAACTTTTTAAATTAACGAATTCATTTAAAAGAATTATTGTTCTTTCTGGTAAAGATACGAATTAGTTCAATTTGATTCTTAACTCTAATTATTGGGAGGTAGATCGTATTATTTGTAATCCTCCAAATGTGAAAGAGGTGACAGTTGTATCTTATTGAGTAAATGTTTATGGAATAGGTAGACCTGAATATTGATAGTCAATAATTACAACAGAAAACCAGCTTCAAGAGGGTAAGGATGCCATCCCAGCTCCTGAGTGCCATAGATTTGAGAAAGTTCCAGGGAGTCCTGTTCATTTGGGCTAAGCACTAGTTGCCTTCTGAAGTCTTTTTTAAGTTTATTTATTTTTGAAAGACAGAGCATGAGTGGGGGAGGGGCAGAGAGAGAGGGAGACACAAGAATTCGAAGCAGGATCCAGGGTCCGAACTGTCAGCACAGAGCTCGACTCGGGGCTCGAACCCACGAACCGTGAGATCATGACCTGAGCCGAAGTTGGTGCTTAACCAACTGAGCCGGCCAGGTACCCCAGAAGTCTTTTTAAAAATATAATAAATACTTCTGGAATTCCTTTATTAAGTCCCTTCTTTCTTTCTCAAGAAACTAGTAGAGGGGACAAAATGGAGGGGGAAAAAGAGGGTTCTGAATATGCACTGAAGTCTAACACAGATGTTTCACATTTTAGTTCCGTCTCGCCCTGCTGAAGCAGGTTGTCTTAAAATTTGAGAATTTTTAATACTAAGTTACTTTCCAAAGAATAGATATAAAAGAACGCCCACAGTTATTACAGTGCTGCTCCCAAAATCAGCAGTGAAAGTGCTAGTCTGGGCCACCTCTATCAGCCACTGTGGCCAGGTTCCCCTGGAAGACGGGATGCTATCACCCCAACATCATTCTGCTCTGTCTAGAAGCAGTTGTTCTATTTACTAGTGCTCTGAGGTCCTGGAAATGACTTCTGAGCTTTGCAGTCATAAGTAAAGTCAAGGAGATGAAAGTAGAGGTGATGTACAGCCTTCTCCCACCCCCATCTCCCCTGTTGTGTCAGGGTAACAGCCATGGAATACACATGTGATATTATGGGGCTCACCAGTAAATCATAAGCATAAATTATGTACCCAAGGCCCTGAGCTGTAATGGAATTTTAATGCGTTTCAAATTTATAGCTGGTTTCTGATTATCCAGTTGAGTTGCCTGAACCTTTTGGTTGTGCTCTAGCCTGCCTTTTGACAGATTTATTTCTTGTGACTATCTCCCCTGGTGGGTAATAGCCATGGACACGGGAGGCAAGATCCTCGTATGTGCACGTTGCCATTTTTAAGTGGATATGTTTCCTGAGAAGGTTAAAATATGTCAAAAGTCAGGTTCTTAGAATTGCATCTTTTCAGTTCTCAGAATGTTTGTTCTTGATTATCATAGGTATATGATTCATGCATACTTTAATCTATCTTTAGGTAAGTCATTATGTGATCTAGTAAAATAGCCTGAGTAAGATTAATCTCAGAAAAGGTTTTGAAAGCTAGCACAGGTAGGAGAGAGATACCTTCTCCTAGATCAGTGTTTTCCTAAGTAAACAAGTTGGTTCTTTGAAATGACTTATTTTCCTTATTAACAACTCAAACTTTAGAAAGCAAGGAAGTTTCAGGAATATTTAGAGGCCAGAGTGACAGTGTCTAAAGGTTGTTTATTGTTGGGGGAGGCAGCAGGGAGTTTTAAATTATAAATTGAAAACATCATTTATCAATAGCACTGTAACATATTCGGAAAGATCTGAGAAGTTAATAAAGACTTCATGTCAGCTCTCAATGAGATAAGGTTAACATACTGTTAAGAGTGTGTTTTCTTTTTTTCAACTACTTTCACTATTACCATTGTCATCAGGCCTAATTCATTGTGTGAGAGGAGTTGAAGGTGAATACAATGGGTTTTGCACAGGAAAGTTTTTCATCTATGGAATGGCCCAGCTGTTGGCCATATTAACTGGTTTCTCTGGTGTTTGTAGGGGATTGATGACGTCACTGGTGAACCATTAATCCAGCAGGAGGATGATAAACCTGAAGCAGTTGCTGCCCGGCTGAGACAGTACAAGGATGTGGCAAAGCCAGTCATTGAATTATACAAGTGAGTGTGCGTCAGCATTTTCATGGTGGACAGCCGGTTAAAACAGTGTGGTGCCCGTTGGGAACGATGCTGGGCTGAGATGCAGTAGTGTTTCTTCAAGCGAGATAAACTCTAAAGACCCAGTTCCTCCCTGAAGGTCAGGTGAAATGTTGGGGGTTGTATGTGGGAGATGTCTTCCAGTTCTTTTATGCTGAGATTCCTGTAATACAAGGACCGAAACCTGATCCTCTCTGTCTGGTTGTAAGATTACATCTAGAGTTATTTTCATCTTTCATTTTAAGGAGCTAAAATAATGGTTTATATTTTGACACTCCCACATGTAAATATCTCATTTGGAAGATTAGAAGGGACCCTTTGACTAGCTATGTCTAGGAGGGAATTTAACCCAAAAAAAAGCTAAAACTATAAGCTACGGATGGCAAATTTAGATGGCTCCAGGGGGCAGGCAGGCATTGGAAATGAGTGTCAAACCTGGTGAGGGCTGTGTTAACCTGGGCAGGTGAGTGACAGTTGAAGCGGACAGCTGCTATGTGGCATCACCCAGTGATTACCATAGGGGCACTCAGGCCCAGAGTGGCTAGTGCCCATTGATTCTCACGAGAAGCAGAAATCTGGCTCTGTGTGTATATGGGGGGGAAATCCCAAGTTTTAAAAGTAGTCACAACAAGTAACATTTTTAACAGCATGCAAACCAAACAAAACCCATTTGCAGACAGCTGTCTACAGCTTCCGCTGTAAATCAATTTCTGACCTTTTAGCTCCCGAATAATCTAGCAGGCCTTCAGATCAGAAGTTCCTGATCATGTGATTATGATCCATCATGTGTTTTATGATCTGTTGTAAGTAATAAGGGTTTTATAGTACCAAAGTTTATTAGTGATCTGTTTTTTGAAAGTATGTACTGAGGCAAACTTGGTGTTGTCCATATAATGTTATTCTTGGATATGTTTTTCTTTTGTTGTTGTTTTTTGTTTGTTTCTTGTTTTTTTTTTTTTAAAGAACACAGGAGCCACAGAGAGGGGCAGAAGGAAAGAGAGAATGTTAAGCAGGCTGCATGCTCAGTATGGAGCCTGTCACGGGGCTCATTCTTACAACCCTGGGGTCATGACTTGAGCCGAAATCAAGAGTTGGATGCTTAACTGACTGAGCCACCCAGGCGCCCTTCTTTGATATGTTTTAAACAGGAGAAGAGGTGGCATCATGCCAAGCATGCTAGAATGTAGAAGCTGTGTCCTTATTTAGGTTTCCCTAAGTGGGGGTGTTGATACATTTGAGGGAGCTGCTTTGGCACTTACAGTGTATGTGGTAGGCCATGAGATCATGCTTGCTTTATACCCTAGACCTTCACCTGCCCTAATATCATGTTGAAAAGAAACCTAAGGGGCTCCTGGGTGGCTCAGTCAGTTATGCATCTGACTTGGACTTCGGCTCAGGTCATGATCTTGCAGTTTGTGAGTTTGGGCCCCACATTGGGCTTGCTATTGTCAGTGTGGAGCCCACTTTACATCCTCTGTCTTCCCTCTCTCTGCCCCTCCCCTGCATGTTCTCTCTCTCTCTCTCTCTCAAAAATAAACATTAAAAAAAAAAAAGTGAACCTAAAATGCCTTCATGTGTCGGGTTTTGTTTTTCAGGAGCCGAGGAGTACTTCACCAATTTTCTGGGACGGAGACTAACAAAATCTGGCCCTATGTTTACACGCTTTTCTCGAACAAGATCACACCTATTCAGTCCAAAGAAGCATACTGAGCCTGCCCAGTGAAGAACCAGGAAGATGTCATTCATTCAGTTGTATGTGTAGTACTGATGCCGTGTCCAAATTAGAAGCTAGCAGGGATAGCTTGCAGCGTCTTTTCTAGTCTAAATGGTGGACTGAAATGAAAACAAATGAGTAGAAGGAGTTCATGAAGAGGCTCTTCTCTGCCTTTCTAAAGAAGGGTCACACACACATGTCAAAGATGTCTGCACGTCTCAAGCCCTTCACAAGAAGCAAGTACAGGCTGGATTTCAAATGGTGTATAATCCAAAGTCTAGCTGAGTTCTGACCATCACGTTGTTGCCATAGTAGCCTTTTCACACGTGATTGTGTTGGCCTCTGGTTCTCCCCGTCCCCCAAAGCCTGTGAACCACAGCACCAGGTGGCCTGAGAATGTGCAGGGCAGTAGCCCCGGCCTTGTCCCAAGTTCTCTGGTATGTGCCCTTCCTGGTGACTGTGCGATTGAAGCCAATTGCTCTTTATGGTCGCTTCTTTGGCCCTGAGTGACTGTCCACAATTTGCTTTTTTCTGTTTGGAGTGATACCTTTTTCTGCAACCATGTTCTGTAGAATCTCTCCTTTTCAGACATCCTGGAATGAAAGGATCTGGCTTCTGCTATTTTTATTAGACTGTATTTTGGTACATCTGCTTTCTCCCTTCCTAGGCTATGAAGTAATACAGATAGTTACTGCTTTTATCTCTCAGATTCCTTTCTAAGAGCCAAGAGCGAGAGGAGGGTGTCCAGTTGCTTCTTGTACCAGGAACTGAGCTCTGCAGAGGGTCTACTTATGCTGCTGGGCTGACCTTCATGGGTTGACACTGCTCTTTTCTTTTATTGTGAAAAAATAAAATCCTCAAAGTCTTTGGGAGTCTTCAAAAAAGTGAGAGATACTACATAAATGTTAAAGGATCATATCTTGTGTATAGAAGTAATAAGACCATATGGAATTACTGCACTAAAAGAATAGTTTAGCTTTTTATTCAAGATAAAAAAAATGTATTTTGAAATGCTGCTAAATATTAATGCTGACAGTGTTTTTCTCCTGTGAGTGACCCAAACATATTATAAATAGTTGGTAAAGGGAATGGAGCCTGTGGGTTAAGGAAAATGTTGCACTAGCTGTCCCCAGACTGAGTATGACAGCTTTATGATTATGGGAAAACAAATTTAAAATTTTTTAATCTATTCCAAAGACGCTTTCTGTGGGGTGGCCATTAAGTCTAGAAATATAGATGATACAATTTTGTCATACTTTGTAATGTAATATCAGTAAACCGCTTATTAAAGATTTGCCTGGTTTCCAGACTTGGTGGCCACCTAATGTAATTCTTGCTCTCCTCTGGGAAGGACAATGAAATTTATTCCTGTTGCCTTAAAAATAAATACCCCCTCTTCATGCATCGTGATTGTCCCTAAGGAGAGTCCTTTGCTATTCCTGGGAGTGACTTCTGTCTAACCCTTCATACTGAGGAGAAGGGAAAAAAAAAACAAAACAAAAGCCTATTTCAGCACGCTTCTGGTGTTGCAATGCATTATTTATTTTCTGAAGATGTCCTGGAGAATCTCCAGTCAATTCCCTGGCAGATGTGTTCTGTATGGTAATGATTGCACTTCCGTACAAATGCTGCCCCGCTCATGCCAGTTCCCTCCTTTATACCTTCGTGTGAATGTTCTTTAACTGCCGTAGTAGAAACATAGACTGGTCTCCTCATTCTCTAAATCAACATGTTACTTTTTGGGTTTATGCAATGGAGATGCCCAGGTAGGTCTATGAAACATCAGTGCGTGATCTGGACTTCTAGTGCTTTAGAAGAGCCGTGTTTGAATGCCAGTTGGTGGGGCAGGGTGAAAATCAGACCTATAGGTAAAACTCTTCCTTCAGTTCTCTTTGTGTTTAACAGACTCCCTTTGGAGTTTTCAAGAGAGGTATGGGACATGGCTGGTCCCTGATGCCATACTCAAGTCCTCCATCCTTCCCTCCTCTCTTCCAGCAGAATAGATAGTTAACAGTCAGTGTGGGAGCCTCTCAGCGTCTCAGTGGCGCCTGCTGTCTCTGTGCTTGGTGAGGGCCGTGTGCTTGGTGAGACCAATAAAAAAGACAAACATGTTTTCCATGGGTCTTTCAAAGATGATACTTCATGTTCAGTGGCCTAAAAAGTTTATGTCAGATTTTCTTCAACAAGCTCTCTGGCATTTCCTCCAATAATTTTGTAAAAAAAAAAACAAACAAACAAACAAACTAAAATTCTCTTGAAAATATTTTGATAAAAGCTAAAGAGCCATCTTTTCTTAGTTTTCCTTCTGCCGCATGTACGGTTCCTTCAGAGTTATGCAAAGAGAGTAGTTTGGGTGTCTGTAAGATTCCTACCTGTACACACATTCTGTGATTCTAGCCAGTTGTGAATTAGTTTTGCTTCCCATTGTCTGAACAGGCTTCCCACTTAGAGCTTGGAAACATTGCTGTGTTTAATACCCTTTAACACTAAGGCAGACATAAAGTAAGTACCATTTACTGAAGGCCTTTGGGTGATAGGTGCAGTTCTAGGACCTTAGCAAACACTTATTTAATCTTTCAAGCATCCTTTGAGATGGGCATGAGGCCACATTTATAAATAAAGAAGGCGAGGGTCAGAGATCTGAAGCATCTTGCCCAGGCTCTTGTTGCCAATAGACTGTGCAGCCAGGACTCACACCCAGGTTTTCCTGATTCTGTAGCCTGAGTTTGCTTCTGGACGTTCACCATCGGTGTCCTGTGCTGAGCCTGCTTGATTTTGCTTGTATTTCTAAGTGGCCTCTTCAAAAGTAGAAGAGACATTCAGCTGTATATGGGACTGTCCCCACTCTCCCCCCGCCCCCCACTCCTCTTTGCTTAAGGAAAGGGAGCTGCTAGAGGAAGATCAGAGCCTTTGATCTTCCTTCATAACTCCTCACTTATAAAATGAAAGACTGTTGAAGTAGGCTGGGCTTGGTTCCAGGCTAGTCTGTGGAGGAGTCAGGTTCATGTTCCTCACCTCCTCTTCTGATGTCAGGTGTTGTACCCCTAAGGAACCTTTGCACTTCAACCGCCCCCCACCACAATGTCCCCTGTAGACCCGGGATTCTGGGAGTTACCAGATGCTACTTACTTTTCTTCCCTGATAACCAGGAGAAATCACTCCCTCACTTCCACCCCCAGATAAGGCCCTGATGATAAACATCCTTCCAGAAGTGCTGGCAGGTGATGGAGCCCCCCCACATAACATCTTCCCTGTGTCACACTGCACATTAACATGACCCCGAATGCCACATTCACACTTTTGCCTGCCATCTGATGTGGCACTGTTTCTCATGCACACTTCTGGTTGGAACCAGGGGAGATTGGCTTCCTGTCTTAACCGCCTTGCCCAGGGTCACTCCCTGCCACCCTCTAACAGCCAAGCCGAGATGAGCTCCAGCTTTACCCAGAGTGTGCCCCTCCCTTTGGTAGGGAAGGAAAAAGGTAAAAAAAAAAAAATAAATGGATGGGGCAGGGTGGGATTCTTGGGAAGAGGTACTGCTGTGGCTTCACCCACCTACCACTTTAAAATGTTGTTGAGACAGGATGACTTTAGATAGAAGGGTGCCTGTGCAACACCATAAATAGGACTGTTATAAAATGTAGTTCACTGTAAACTGATTTCAGTATTTGACTTTAACTGTTTAGCAGTCTAAACAGCTTACCTGCCCACTGGGAGGGCCTGTTTAGGTCATAAAGACTGCAAAATCCCAAATACATTAAGGCATAGGCATTCAGTAGTTCCTGTTTATTGGTACTTAATGCTACGTGCATCATGTGCATTTCTAATTAAGTCTTCAGTAATTACCGTACATAGTAGATGTTTTAGTTGTCCTGCCTCTTTGTATAAAAACTGCAATCATTCTGTTCACTTAAATTTGTATTTCCATGTACCTATAGGGATTAACCAGGAAATCCAAAAGGGACTTTTGTTTGCACCTTTTCCTCCTCCAAGCTCCCCATTCTAATTAATAGGTAAAGCAGTGTTATTTGATTATACCTGGAATCTCTGCTTTTGGCACTCTGGTGCTGAGACAAGAAATGGGCACTCAGTGGGTCCTGGTGGTAGCTGCACACTGTACTTACAGAGGGCATGTACCTCATCTGCGCTCTGCTGGGTGACAGCATCTCGGGAAACATTCATATCTACCTGATGAGTTTCATGTATTACCTTTCATTTAAAAGACACTATCTTTCCTTGCTGCACTTAATTTTGCCAGAGAGGCAAGTCATAAGGCCAAGTTGTGTTCTGAGTATGAATTGCTTTCTTTTCAATTCCCCTTCAGTTTTAGTAACTCCCTGGTCTATTTGGTGTCGCAAAAGGAGAACCTAGCAATCAGCCTTTTTCTCTTTTTTTTAAACGGGCGTGTGGTCTGGTCATAAGTTATCTTCCCTTTCCACATATAACTGATCTTGTCTGGTTTCTAGATGAAAAGTGTGCAAGACCCAGATGTTGGGAAACCATGAAGCTGTATTTCAACTATGAATAAAAATCTGCTTCCTGCATCTGCTGAGACATACTGTAGTTACAATTGTTCATAAATGCCATACCTTATCTTTCTTTTAACAAATTGCACAATTCTTGCCAAAATAAATGCCATTATCTATATGTGTCAGGGAATGCCCCCAATTTGATCTCTGTGTGTGTGTGTGTGTGTGTGTGTGTGTAGGGAGAGGGAGGGAGAGATGATGAAACATTTCCAAGTGGATAAGAGCCCTTGGATGGCATGGATGCCCATTCCTTTTGGGTAATAATTAGGCTATTCCAGGAAACAGCATCTGTCTTCCTGGAAATAAAAGATTTCCTGTTTGTAACTTTTCCAAGTTACACCAAGTGCACCTTGCGATTCTTCCTGGGGTTAGGGTGTGTCTAATTCCATTTCATAAAACCTTTCTTCATTTTAAAGCTTTGGCTGTGAAGTCAGAAATGTGCTAAATAAAAACAAACTTGTATTTAATTTAGTGAAGGGTAAAGGGAAGAAAACAAAAACTCAGTCTTTATGTAAGCTCCAAGGTGTTAGGGCTTAGAGGGTTTTTCTAGTTTTATGAGAATTTGTACTACTGATTTTTATATATTCCTGTTTTTGAGATGAACAGATCTCTGGGGAAATTGTTGCATTACAATGGCGTTTCACTGTGACCCCTCTCAAGCTCAAATCTGTTCTCGAAGCCAATGACAGCTTGTCACTTCGGTTTACTGTCCTGTGAAAAGTCAGCTCCAGTTTCCCAGAAGTTGTGTGTTTACGATGAGTCACTGCTTTTCCTCAGTGAAAGTTGTCAGCCCTCTTGATTTGGGCGTATGTGCTTAATTCAGACTATCTAAACCTGTAGTCTAATCTGTACATGCTCTCCTAACTGTTCATTGTTATTGACTATTTTGATTATCTTGCTTGAAGATTGATTCCTACTTTTTAATTTGATAGAAATAAAGTTTTTTCTCTGCTTATAACTAGTGAATTAATTTAACATTTGTACAGCTTTTTACACTTGAGAGTATACATCTTCATAGCTCTTTTCATTTATGCTATTCTGTGACTGCTTCATTATCAACAATGTTATCTCCAATTTGCAGATGAGGAAAATAGAGAACACAGTGTTGCCTGGATGAGGTGACAGTTGGTGGCAGAGCAAGATCATGAACGTAAGCATTATGATCCCCAGTCTCCTTTTCTGCAGCACCCTGTTGCCTCACTTTGTATACATTTAAGCACCTTATTTGTCTAGCACTTTGTTCTTTGCATATTTTCATAAACATCCTTTAGTTTTGTTCTTGAAACAACTGGATGATGTGAGTAGATTCTCCCCCTATCTTGTAGCTTAGGAGACTGGATCAGAGGATGTGAATCTAAGATCATAGTGTCCAGGGACAACTCAGCAGAAGCAGAAAACTCAGCAGACCTGGCTGGTGGATGCTAGCGTCATGGAGGAAATACAGCCAGCCTCTGCAGAAGCCTCCTTGTGACTGGGGGTGGGGTGGGGGGAGGCGATGGGGGATGCCCTGGCTTCTCCCAACCTCACATTCTCCTACGTCTCCTGCAGGGGCTTCCCCTTAGCTGGGTTCCAAAGCTCGCTGACCCAGGAGCCTGAGGAAATGTCCCACAGGCCTCCGTGCCCCTGGAAGGTGAACTGGATGTGGTGGCCATGTGGCAGATAGTATTAAAGTTCAAGCCATTCACCCTTTAGGAGAATTTTACATTTCTGCCCCATTGGCTTTATGTTTGGGCACACTGACTTGCTTTAGCTAATGAAATATGAGCAAAAATGAAGTGTGCCATTTCTGAGCAAAAGCCTTAGGAGCAAGAACATGGTCATCAATCTCTTTTCTTCTCCAATGAGACTGTCAGTCTCCCTGGGCTCTTCTTTCAACTGGGATCAAAATGGGTGTGGAGCAAGATTAATCCATGATGGATTAGTCATGTGCATGAAAAATAAGCCTTTGTTTTTATCATCCCCTGGGATTTGAGTGGAGTTTGGTACAACAGCATAATTTACTTCAAACTGACTGATAAAAAATGGGCCCAAGACTAGTATATCATTTTATCTAGCTATAACTTTAATTCTCTTATCAAAAACTATTAGGCTCTGGGGATGCAAAGTTGAATAAGACCCAGTTTTTGCCCTTGGCTTCCTTAGTCTCCTGGATGAGATGGAAATATATTTAGATAATTACACATAACTGCTGTGATTACTCACTGGATTGTAATTGAGAGAATACAGATGTAGTAACTTTCTCAGCCAGCTAACTAGACCAAGGAAGAGCTTATATTTGAACTGAGTGATGGAGGAAAGAGGGAACCCAAGGAGAGGGAATGGTATGTGGGCAGAAGTATGAGCACATAGGCCGGGTGGAAGTCAGACGTATGAAGCAGGATTGGGGAGATAAAAAGATTGAGTTGTATTGGGAAGTTGTATCAACCTGGTCTTAACTTTGTTTGCAGTAGACAGTATAGACTGTTAGCCAGAAAGTGACTCATCAATTTACAGGATAAAATTGTACTATGGGTGTGAAGTAAGGTGTGACCGAGTTTAACAAAAAGGGATGGTTGGATTATAACAGGAGTAAAGAAGAGTTAAATGTCTTGACGTGGGGGGGGAGGGGGGGATAGGACCTGGGTGACTCAGCCCTTTAAGTATTCAGCTTAGGTCATGATCTCATGGTTCTCAGGTTTGAGCCCCACATCAGGCTCCACACTGACAGTGCAAAGCCAGCTTGAGATTCTGTCTGCCCTTCTTCTGCTCATATGCGTGTGTGCACATGCACTCTCTCTAAATAAATAAATAAACTTAAAAAAAAGTCTCCAGGGGAGAGGTTGGAAACAACAAGAAAACGGGGTGAAGCCACAGAAGCTGTGGAGACCACAGTGCACTGCTTTTTCTCAAGGGAGAGTCACTGCTCAGCTCTGGCCAATTGTTGCCCCTTGGGAATGCTGGCAATGCTTCACAGTCATTCAATTTAATTTAAAAAGCCAAACAAACAAACAAAAAAAAACAAAGACAAAACAAGCAAGGAAAAAAACATTGCACAGACTATGCTATATTAAGCCAATTTGGGACTTCTGGTTTGGAGAGAGACACACAGGTGGTTAGGAATAAGGGTCTTGTGGCTCGATAGATGTCTATGAAGCAAGGGGGTAGGATACGTAAAGGCAAAACAGGATGAAGGCAGGGATTTTCTACTTTGAGGAACAAAAAAAATTGTGTAGTTGTATAGAGTTGTGGTTTGCCAGAGGATACCACCTATTCAAATAAATCACTTGAGTTTTTCCCTTGGAGTTCAATGGAGTGTGATTTTTTCCTTAATCCTTTTCAGCCAGTGAATATGTAAGCATCCGATAATTAAATGGAAACCATGTCCATACTTGAGGAACCCCCCTTAAACTATACATGTGTATTTTAAGTATGTATGTGTACATGTGTGTATATTTGTATATATGATGCATGTGTGTAAAAAAATTATGTGTATATATGCATATGTAGTAGGAGGTAGCTAAAATTTATTGAGGGTTTGCTCTGTTGTGTCAGGCAATGGCCAAGCATTATATACTAGCCAGAAGTAATGAACCTGAGGTTCAGAGAAGTTAAGTTATTCAAGATCACTCACCCAGTAAGTGGTAGAATGAAGACTCCAACTCTAAGTGCTCATTTATGATTATTCAATTGTTCTTACTCATCCTGACCCTCATTACCCAAAGATGCCGAGGGACCACAGTGAAGGGCTCTGTAGTCCAGGCACCCGTGGCCTGGGGGAGGAATTCCAGGAGTCAGGGTACACCTCCTCTTGGAGGCGACTAGGACTTGAGCAGGGTTGAGTCTCTCTAGTGGCCTGCTTTTCTCCTAGCCAGAATCCTTCTATGGCCAGTCCCTTTAGCAAGTCTCTTACCTCCCGTGGAAGACTAGATCTCCTATTCCACCAGGAGCTGACACTTCGCATTCCCCCTTATTAGAGTCATGTACCCTGAGAAAAGAATAAGGTTTCCTGACAAGGAAAAATCAGTGATACAAAAATGAATGCTCCATATCTAGATCAGTCAGGACAGATCAGCCACTCTTGTTACAGTAATGGCCCACATACACTGACCACTCTAGATCTGCTATATATAGACATCAACCATCCTGGGTGCACTGACCATATCAAACTACTATGGACATGTTGGCCACCAGACATACCAACTGCCCTGGACACATCATATGCACCCACTGCAATATGGAAACAATGTATGAGTGTGACAGGGTCAGAGAGAAGGGGCTGCAGGCTAAAATTGCTCAGAGACTTGAACAAACCATCTTCTATATTTTATCTGTGTAAGAACCTTTGTTGCATGTCTTCCATTTGAAACCAAACAAAAACCCCAGCCCAATTGTCTAATGCTCATATGAAAGCCTCACCTAAAAATTTATAAATGTTGGCATTTATCAATTGAGGTTAGATAGCTAGGACTCTTTGAACATAAACAGCAGATGTCTAAAACCTTAATCTTTCTTTACATCTTCCAAAAACCACATAGATCAAGGACAGCAAAGAAAGTAACAATTAACTCAATACACAACACAATTATATCCACCACATAGCAGGAAATAGAAGACTGCAAACCTCCATTTCATTTGAGTGGGAAAATACATATCTGAAATCAGCACCAGCTATGACCTTTGTGAAAGTGGAGAGGTAGGAATTATTTGGGTAAAGTATTGAGAGGGCACAGTTTCTGGGAGACAACATAGGAACTTGAAAGGAGTAGGTATCTTTTAAAAGATCTGGTGATGAATAAGGAAGAATAAAGAAGTTGGTGAGAATTAAGGGTTCTTACAGAAATAAGAGTTTCATGAAATCTGACATAATAAACTCTCCCTAACACTCCTTTTCATTAAAGAAATTGCATTTCACTGTACCAACTGAAGAGGGCACTCTTGAACTAAGAAACTAGTAAGTCACTCAAATCCTTCAACTCCATTTGTAAATACACCTGATTCAGAAAAATCCTTAAGTCTTAAAAATGAAGAGGAAGAGGCAGCCAACATCCACACAAAGTTATTCTGATAAGGAAATAAATTAGAATCAAAATTCTTCAGCCCATGAAAATACTCAAGACCCAACCCTGAGGCAAGAAGAAACTGTACCACAACGCTCCAGTATGAGTCTAATATAATTAGACAATAACAGGTATGAAAAAACAGCACAAATTAGAATTCACAAATGCAGAAGAAAAGTGAGCACAGAACAAAAAATTCATGAAGTAAGAATTGCCTGAAATTAGAAAAGGAAGTGAAGGAAAAGACAATGATCTCCCAATTTAGGGCTAAACTACAAGGTGCACAAAGAAGAAAAGATTCAACAAGGCATACATGGGAACGTGAAATGAAAATTTCCAAGAGAAACGAAGAAAAAGTAAAAAGCTCAGAAAGAAAATTATAGCTACAGAAGACAAAGAAGATCTAACACACCTATAATTGAATTTTCTAAAAAAGAAAAACAGTAAATCAAAAACCAGTGTTTAAAGCTATACTCTAATAAAAACATACCAAAAGACAAATAAATGAAAGATATCCTGAATCTACATATTAAAATGGTACACTGTAGAACTGTGAGAACTAACTGAGAAGAGTCCATTTTAAGACATTTTCTACTATATGAAAACGCATCTGGGCTACCCAGCAAAGAGACTAAGTGATTCAAACACAAATTAAAAAAACAATGCAGCAACATTGTCAAGGGAAGAGAGTGTGTACTAAGCATTTTATATACAGCCAAGCCGACTTTCAGTTATCAAACAGATGTGGCAAAAAATTTTTATAGTTGCTGACTCTGGGTAAAGGGTACCAAGGATAGCATTCTTTTAATTTTTTTATAGACAAGATACTTTTCTAAATATTAAGTTGGGGGAAATAATTCTTAAGTTTAAAAAAGTATTGATTATTTATTCTCTTAATTCCTCTCCCCAGCCTCTGACAACCACTAATATACTTTCTATCCATGAATTTGCCAGTTCTGGACAATTTCATAAGTCGAATCATATAAGTGGCCTTTTGTGATTGGCTTTGTCACTTAGTATATTTTCAAGGTTCATGTTGTAGCATGGATCAGTAATTCATCCCCTTTTATGGCTGAATAATACTCTATTATATGGATATATTTTTTAATTCATTCATCAGCTGATAACACTTGGGGTTTTTCCACCTTTTGGCTATTATGAATGATGCTATAAACAGTTGTGTACAAGTTTTTGTGTACACATACGTTCTTAATTCTCTTGAGTATCTACTTAAGAGTCCACTTACTGGGTCACATGGTAAACCTATGTTTAACTTTTTGAGGAATAGCCAAAATAGTTTATTTTCCAAAGTGGTTGCACTATTTTACATTCCTACCAGCAATGAGTGTGAGTTTCAATTTTTTCCACATTCTTGTTAATGATCACTGTTTTTAAGAGAGAGCAAGTGCACATGAGCTGGAGAGAGGCAGTGAGAGAAGGAGAGAGAGAATCTTAAGCAGGCTTCACTCTCAACATAGAGCCCATCATGGAGCTTGATCCCATGACTGTGAGATCATAACCTGAGCTAAAATCAAGAGTTGAACACTTAACTGACTGAGCCACCCAGGTGCCCTTCGACACTTGTTATTATGTCCTTTTGATTATAGGTAGCCATCCTTGTGGATGTGAAGTGGTATCCCATTGTGATTTTGATTTATATTTTCCTAGTGATGTCTAGCATCTTTTCATATTCCTTTATTGGCCATTTCTGTATCTTTTTTGGAGAAACAATCTATTTAAATCTTTAGTCCAGGAGCACCTGGGTGGCTCAGTTGAATAAGGGACTAGTTCTTGATTTCAGTTCAGGTCATGATCTTGCGGTCAGGGGATCAAGCTCTATGTTGGGTTCTGCACTGACAGTGTAGAACCTGCTTGGGAATTCTCTCTCTCTCTCTACCCCACCCCCATCTGTCCCTACCCTGCTCATGCTTGCATGCTAGCTCTCTCTTAAAATAAATAAACATTAAAAAAATATTTGTCCATTTAAAAACTGGGTCGTCTTTTATTGTTGTTTTAAGAGTTCTTTATATATATACTGTATACTAGAGTCTTTTCAGATGTAACATTTGCAATATTTTCTCCCATTATATGTATAACTTATTTATCACTTGCGATAGTGTACTTTGAAACACAAAAGTTTTTAATTTTGTTGAAGTCCAATTTACATACTTTTTCTTTTGTTGTGTTTTTGGCATCATATTTAAGAAAACATTACTTAATCTATAGTCACACGATTTACATCTATGTTGTCTTAGAATTTTATAGTTCTTACAGTTAGGTCTTTGATCTAATTTAAATTAATTTTTGTATATGGTATGAGGCAGGAGGTCTAACAATTGTTTTGCATGATATGCATATATCCAAACAGCATTTGCTGGAATGACTATTGTTTCTCCATTGAATTGTCCTCATAACTTGGTTGAAAATCAACTGACCATAGATATATGGTTTTGTTTCTGGACCCTTAATTCTACCTCATTGATCTATATGTCTGTCTTTGTGCCAGTACTACACCGTCCTGATTACTGTAGCTTTGTTGTACATTTTGAAATAGAAAACATGAGTTCTCCAACTTTCTTCTCTTTCAAGAATGTTTTGGCTCTTCTTGCATTTCCATATGTATTTTAGAAATAGCTTGTTCTTATCAATTTCTGCAAAAAAGGACAGGTGGGATTTTGATAGGGTTGTGTTTAATCTGTAGATACATTTGGGGAGTATTGCCATTTTAACAATATAGTCTTCCAATCCATGAACATATATCTTTCTATTTATTTAATTCTTCAATTTATTTCAATGATACTTTGTGATTTTTTACTGTATAAGTTTTACACATTTAAAAAATTTTTATTCCTAAGTATTTTGTTCTTTTGATGCAACTGTAAATGAAATTATTTTCTTAATATTTTCAGATTGTTCATTGCCAGTGTATAGATATACAATTGATTTTCATATATTGATTTTTGTATCTTGACATCTTGCTGAAATTCTTTTTTAGTTCTAATAATTATTCTTTTTCATGCTCTAATTGTCCCAACTTTGACAAATAAGATCCTTTTCAAGATGTTCTTGTTTCTTTTTGATATAGCTCCATCCTTGTTTGAACACTTACTTGATTTTTGGCATAAGGACTCAGAGATATCTTGAAATTTCCCTTCTAAGACCTGCTATTAGCCATTTCTCCACAGAGCTCTAGTTTCTTTTAGTGGGGTATGATATTTAGAAACCACTAAGATCTTGGTATCACGTGTACTCATTGTTATTGTAGTGACATTAGACAGAATTTAAGAATATGGGGAAATTGGGGCGCCTGGGTGGCTTAGTCGGTTAAGCGTCCGACTTTCGCTTAGGTCATGTACTCGCGGTTCGTGGGTTCGAGCCCCGCGTCGGGCTCTGTGCTGACTGCCAGCTCAGAGCCTGGAGCCTGTTTCAGTCTGTGACTCCCTCTCTCTCTGACCCTCCCCTGCTCACGCTCTCTCTCTCTCCTAGAAATAAATAAAACATTAAAAAAAAAAAAAAAAAGAATATGGGGAAACCTTGGATTGCAAGTAACTTGTTCTACAAGATGAGCAAATATGTCTAACAAATTTAAACTTGATAAACAGTGATGTCTTGAAATACAAGTAGTACATGACATCGAATGTCACATGATCACAATTGAGTCAATGGTGGTTCTTCTCTCTCTCATCTTTCTCATGTGTACTGCAGGATTGTGGGTGCTCAGATGTTCGGTCTCTATGTTTGTCAGAAATCCATGATTTTTCAGAACATTTGAAGGTTCCCACAATTGGCACTAGTATTTTTTGTCACTTCAAAGCACCTATGGACAGTCCTTTGTTTTTCCATACAAGAATAAGCTTAGGAATGCTTTGCTTCATTCTAGGTCAAGCTGCCTGCAGATATAGATCCTTTACTCTGATGCCTTATTGCCAGTTACACTAAATACAGTATATGACCAGAGTTTATCAATACTATACTGTAGTCAACATCCATGTGAGCATATGCAATGGCACCCATGCAGAAAGAGATTCCATGTTTCCAAACGAACTATGCTTGCAGACCAAGGTTTTACTGTATATACGTATTTTTTTCTGTTTTTTATTTCTTGTTATTTTTATATTGCAGTATAATTAACATAAAATGTTATATTAGTTTCAGGTGTACAATATAATGATTCAGCAGTTCTATACATTACTCAGTACTCATCATAATAAGTATACTCTTATCTCTTGCCACCCATGCCACCAGCTACCTTTTGTCTGGCAATTACCAGTCTGTTCTCTGTATTTGAGAGTCTGTCTTTTTGTTTGTTTGTTTGTTTATTTGTTTTGTTTCTTAAGTTCCACATATGAGTGAAATCATATAGTATCTTTCTCCATCTGAGTGATTTCATTAGCATACCCTCTAGGTCCATCCATGTTGTTACAAATGACAAGTTCTTTTTTATGGCTAAATAATATGCCTGTGTGTGTGTGTGTGTGTGTGTGTGTGTGTGTGTGTACACCACCCTTCTTTATCATTTACCTGTCAATGGGCGCTTGGGTTGTTTCCATATCTTCCTATTGTAAATAATGCTGCAGTAAACAGAGGGGTGCATGTATCTTTTCAAATGAATGTTTGTTTTCTTTAGGTAAATATCCAGTTTTGGAATTACTGGATTATATGGTAACTCTTTTTTTTTTTCCTGAGGAACCTTCAATCTATTTCCACAGTGGCTGCACCAGTGTGCTTCCCTATTGTGCATGAGGGGTCTTTTTCTCCACATCCTTTCCAACTCTTTTTATTTCTTGTGTGTTTTTTTATTTTAACCATTCTGACATGTGTGAGGTAATATCTCATTGCGGTTTTGATTTGCATTTCCCTGATCATTAATTATGTTGAGCATCTTTTCATGTGTCTGTTGGCCATTACTATGTTTTCTTGGGAAAAAAATGTTTATTCAGGACCTCTGCCTAGTTTTTAATTGGATTTTTTGGGTTCTTTTGGTGTTAAGTTGTATACATTCTTTATATATTTTGGATATTCACCCCTTATTAGATATATTATTTGCAAATATCTTCTCTCATTCAGTAGGTTGCCTTTTCATTTTATTGATGGTTTTCTTTACTGTTCAGACGCTTTTTATTTTGGTGTGGTCCCAGTAATTTGATCTTGCTTTTGTTTCCCTTGCCTCAGGAGACCTATCAAGAAAAATGTTTGTATGGCCAATGGAAAGAAATTACTGCCTGTGTTTTCTTCTAGGAGTTTTAAGTGTTTAATCCATTTTGAGTTTGTTTTTGTGTATGGTGTTAGGATGTTCCTTCTTTTGCAAAACCACTAAGATCTTGGCACCAGATGTGCTCATGGTTATTGTGGTGACATTAGACAGAGTTAAGATATATATGTGTATATATGTATATACACACACATTTAAATTATAAGTTCATACTGTTATTTCCTTTTTCTTAAGCATTTTAAAAAGTATTTATTTTTGAGAGAGAGCTTGTGTGGGGAGACGCAAAGAGAGAGGGGGTACAGAGGATACAAAGTGGGCCATGCTGACAGCAGAGATCCCAATAAGGGGCTTAAACCCACAAACATCGATTCTCTTGGCCTTATGCATATAATATTTGTACATAGTTTTACTCACTTTCCATTTCTTAATTCTTTTTAAAAAAATTATTTTAAATTANACCGCGAGATCATGACCTAAGCGAAAGTCGGACGCTTAACCGACTAAGCCACCCAGGAGCCCCTTTAAAAATTTTTAAATGTTCTTTCATTTTTGAGAGAGAGATAGTGTGAGTGGGGGACGGGCAGAGAGAGAGAGGGAGAGAGAATCCGAAGCAGGCTTCAGGCTTTGAGCTGTCAGCACAGGGCCCAATGTGGGACTCGAACACTCAAACCACGAGATCATGACCTAAGCCGAAGTTGGACACTTAACCGATTGAGCCACCCAGGCTCCCCATTCTTAATCCTTTTTTTAATGCTTGTTTATTTTTGAGAGAGAGAAAGAGAGAGTGTGAGAGAGGCAGAGAGAGAAGGAGACAGAGGATCTGAAGTAGGCTCTGCACTGACAGCAGAGTCAGATGTGGAGCTCAAACTCAGGAACCACGAGATCAGACCTGAGCCAGTCGGAGGCTTAACCAACTGAGCCACCCAGGAACACCGCCACTTCTTAATTCTAATTGTCTTCTCTTGCCTGATTGAATTGGCTAATATTTTCAACACACTGTTAAATAGTAGTGGAGATAATGGCATCCTTACCTTGTTCCTGAGCTTAGAAGGAATGCCTCTCATGTTTCTCCATTAAATAGGAACTTTTAAATTTCCTCTGCTTCAAAAGTTGTGTATGTCTCTTCCATTGATTTTTTTTCCTAAGGAGTTATAATTACATGACTATATATCCCATTGATTTGTTTTTATCTTTATTATTTCTTTCTTTGTACTTTCTTTTGGGTCAGCTTGGCTTTTTATAGCCTTTTGAGTTGAGAATTTAATTCATTTATATTCATTGTATCATTTTTATATGAATTTAAAGCTATAAATTTTTTGTGCAATTATTATACCAATATATCACAAATTCTGAAATGTAACATTTTTCTTTATAACAGCCATAGAAATTCTTCAATTTTATTTTGTGTATTTCTTTTAGACAAAGGCTGTTTGATAGTTTTTCTTTTAAATTTCTATGTGGAAGTTCTTTTGATTTTTAAAATTTTGATATTAATTTCTAGCATTATTGCATTGTGGTAAAAAATTTTTTTGTATTATTTCTAATTTTTGGAACTTTTGGAGTTTTCTGTCAAATTTTGTGACTCTCCATGAATGCTTGAAAAAAAGGATATTTTCTATTCACATCTTCATTTAAGGAAAACTATAAACAAGTTCAATTACCATATTTAAGTGTTATAGCTGAGAAAAATGAGAGTATTATTCAGGATTACACTGCAGTATATTAACATTACCTAATAACTTTTTAGGTCTATTAGAACTCTAGTTTGACTGATTACTTTTGTCTGTTAGAAATCTGTAGTTCTCAAAGTCCTAAGAAGATGGGATGTTCCAGTTGGCCAAAAGTAGAAAAAGGAAGAAAATTTCATATTTAAAAATTATCCTGAAATGTTCTTCTTTTTTTATGCTCTGTCACTTAGTCCTTGGCTGTATTTTTTTCTGGAGTCAAAAAGTTCAAAGAGGGATGTGAAGTTTCATTTTTGTTTTTGTCTTCACATTTTATTTTATTTTTTTTAAATGTTTTATTTATTTCTAGGAGAGAGAGAGAGAGACAGTGTGAGCAGGGGAGGGTCAGAGAGAGAGGGAGTCACAGACTGAAACAGGCTCCAGGCTCTGAGCTGGCAGTCAGCACAGAGCCTGACGCGGGGCTCGAACCCATGAACCGCAAGATCATGACCTAAGCGAAAGTCAGATGCTTAACCGACTAAGCCACCCAGGCGCCCCTGTCTTTACATTTTAAAAAATTGCAGAAATGATATGTGCTTAGCAAAGAAAAATGGGATGGGGTATAAATTAATAATAGTCCCATTGCCCAAGAATAGCCATTGTTGATAGTTTGGTATTGTCATTCTGATTTCTTTTCATGTGTGTATACATTTTCCTCACATATAGTTATAATAGTAATTATTATGGATTTATATCCTTTTTTCTTATTGACATTATAGGGAAAGAATTTCCATATATTAACATTTTTTTTCCTATATACTGTTTTTAGTAGCTTCACATGTGGGCATATCTTTCTGTAATCAGATTTTTAACATTTTTGCTAAGTGAAAAATCTGTTCTTCCAATTTATGAACAATACAAATTGATATGTAACATTCACACAGTACAGAAAAATATGAAATAGTGCCTTTAATTCTTTAACCTAGAAGGTGAACTCTACTAATATCTTGGTTCCCAACTTCCTGGGTTATCTCTCTACTTACCATAAATGTGATCATAGTTTGCTATTCTATAGCCTTAAAATTTTTTTTTTAATGTTTATTTTTGAGAGAGAGAGAGAATGTGAGCGGGAGAAGGGCAGAGAGAGAGGGAGACACAGAATCCAAAGCACACTCCAGGCTCTGAGCTGTCAGCACAGAGTCTGACATGGGGCTTGAACTCATGGACTGTGAGATCATGACCTGAGCCAAAGTCAAACACTTAATCGACTGAGCCACCCAGATGCCCCAGATGAGCCACACTTTTTTTTTTTTTTAAAAAACTCAACAATGCTGTTAACAATGACAATGACAACAAAACCCCTCCAATCTTATTTTGCACCAAAGAATGACCTTGTATAAGATGACAGGGTTTTTTTTGTTTGTTTGTTTCAAATTTGTAATATAAAAATTTCCAAACATCTGTATTGGGGGAGAGAGAGAACGGTTCAGTACATTCCATGTAAGCACCATCCATCTTCAGCACTTATCAACTCTTGGCCAATCCTGTTTCCTTTATATCCTCACCCATTTTCCCCCTCTCAGATTATCTGTGCTTAGTAATTGAATCCCAGGCTTAAGGATGACTCAGAGCTTCACAAAGTCGTGCACATTTTGCAATCTGGTCCTGACTAACTTTCCCATTGCATCTTGCCACATCCCCATGAGCCCTATACACAAGCTCTTTCAAACTAAAACAGGGCCACATCATTCTTCAAACACTCCTTGTTCTGTGGGGCTTCTGTGTCTTTGAATATGCTATTCCATTCTCCTGAAAGGTTTCTTCTTCTCTTCCCTGTTTGTCAAACCTTTCTTTATCTTTCCTGGTCCAGCTCATATCACCTTGTCCATGCAGGCTTCTCTAAAGTCCTCCTATGAATATGCCTTTACCACTTTGTACTACTTCTACTTTTGCCCTTATCACACTGCACATTCTGAGCAGGGTGGGGGCCAGCCTGCCACAGGACCTGATATGAGGAAAAAAAACTTGGTAAACAGTCATTGGAAATTTTGGAAAGTGTGCTTTAAGTTGACTTCACCATTTAAATCTATAATGGTATTAAAAGAAAATATAAAAGATTTAGTTTTATAATACTGAAGTGTAAAGCCGTTCATAATTAAGACATTTGTAAAACAAAAGATCAAGAGCCCTGACTACAATAAAGACTTAAATTTCATGTACAGGAAAATATTCTAAAGAATTAAAAGAAAAGTGACTAATATGGAGGAAAATCTCACAGTATATATAATAGAGAGAGAATATTGATATCCATAATGTGTAAAGATCTCCTACAAATCAGTAAGAGAGAAAGCCAATAGAACAGTGGGTGAAAGATAGGAAAGTTGTTTAAACCTCTCAAGTAGAGACATAAAAACAGAACAATGTAAGTCATTTTGAACTATCAAACTCTCAAAAATACTAATAATATTTAGGATTGTGAGCTTACAATGTAAAAGCAAACTCATATGCTGTCACATGACACACAAATTGGTAAAATCATTTTGCAGGGCAGATTGCCAGTATGAAAATTAAAAATTCACATTCCTTTGATCCTTTTATTTCATTTCAAGGAATCTATCCCATAGAAATACATATATGCACAAAGTTATATACAAATGATATCCACTTGATTGAAGTCTTGATTGAAAGAGCAAAAATTGGAAATGACCTACATATCTTACAGTAAGGATATGGTTAAGTAATAATAATAAATCATAATCTATACTTTTATGGAATACAATGCATCAGAAGAATTTTCAGATATATTGTTGTATGAAGCATGTTTCTGTTTTGTCTGACCAATAGAACTTTCTGCAACAATAGAAACATTCTGTAACTACACTATCCACAGGCACCTGGTAGTCAGTTGGTTGAGAGTTGATCTAGATCTTGGCTCAGGTCATCATCTCACAGCTCTTGGGTTTGAGCCCAGTGCTGGGCTCAGCACAGACAGTGTGCACCCTGCCCCCCTCCTCAAGAGAGATAAGCTTTAAAAAAATTATATATATATATAATATATGTATATAAATATATATTATATATATAATAAATATGTGTATATATGTATATATATATTATATATACTATCCAATATAGTAGCCACTAGCCACATGTAGCTATTGAGCACTTGAAATGTGGCTAGTTCAATAGAGGAATGATTTTTAGGTTAATTTTATGAAATTTAAATAGTCATGTATCTCTAGTGGATACTGTATTGGACAATATAGCTCAAGAAGCTTTGGTTTCCTTTGCATTTCTGCCCATGCCTGCAAGGAGGATGCATGCCTTGTGAACTGTGTGGGGAGGGTACATAAGGGTAACAATGCTGACAGATGTAGTCAGCTTACCTTAGGCTCTTCTGGATGGTGTATCAGGCTGGCTGCAGGGTCAGAGGCAGAATAAACAAAACTTCTCAAGGCAACAGAAACTTTGAACCCATTGATAGGATGCCAGGTGCCCCCAAGAAGATCGGCCAGAGGGGAACTCTCTGGGGAAGAAGTCATGACTGAAAAACTGTGCAAGCTGCTAATGGGACAGGTCCCTCCCCAGTCACTCAGTGGTCATGACTCCCAAAGTTCATGGTCACCATGTGAAGGAAACAAAGACCAAGAAGGCTTTTGGAATTTTAGGAGACTTTATCAGCCCCTTAGTGTATGCCATAGCTTCCCCCAACCCTGTCCATAAAGAGTCCCAAATCCACCTTTCCTACTTCACCTTGTATTACCTCTTGAATTTGTCACCAAGCTTCAGCCATACATGTGTTCTCTATTCCTGTCTAGGATGCACCAAATTCCGGTAGACCATTGTGATTAACAGTACAAACTTTGGGGGTGCCTGGGTGGCTTATTTGGTTAAGCATCCGACTTTGGCTCAGGTCATGATCTCTCGGTTGTGGGTTCGAGCCCCACATCGGATTCTATGCTGACAGCTCAGAGCCTGGAGCCTGCTTTGGATTCTGTGTCTCCCTTTCTCTCTGCCCCTTCCCCGCTTGTGTGCTCTCTCTCTCTCTGTCTCTCTGTCTCTCTCTCTCTCTCAATCTCTCTCTCAAAAAAATAAACATTAAAAATTTTTTTTAAAGTACAAATTTTGTAGCTAGATTGCTGGAGTTCAGAGACTTCCTTTGCCATTTATTAGCAAGGAATTAATACTTCTGTGTCTCAATTTCTCCAGTTGTAAAGTGAAAATAACAATAGTACTTATAACAATAGCACTCACTTCGTAAGGTTGCTAAAAGGATTAGATGCACTAATATGTAGAGTACTTAGATCACTTCCTACACATAATAAATATTATGAAGTGTTGGTTATTACTAGTAGTAAGTGTTGTCTTCCTACGCTAGTGTTTGCTATATTGAATATTTTCCCCCTGGACAACTGGTCATTCTGCAGGTCTCAAAGTCAATGTCATTTTCTTAGGGAGACTTTCCCTCTCAGTAAGTTTAATTATTCCCCAACCCCCATCCATTATATGTTCTAGCAGTGCTAGTATGCGGGCTTTTCTTTTCATGTTTGACTCACTTGATTATCTGTTTGAGTGATGGGTTGTTTCATGTCTTTCTCCTCTATTGGATTGCAGGGTACTAGAGTAAAAGAATCACTCTTGTTCAGAGTTGTATTCAGGGGGCTAGTGCAGTATCTGTTCAAAGTGGTTGTTTAAAGAAAGGAAGAATTCATGGAAGCATGTCAGTATCATAGGAGAAGGCAACCTGACATTTCAAGTCAAGCTCATAGAAACAAACTCTCTCCGATATTCATATTGTCAAGACCCTCCTCCACTTTGCAATACCTCTCTGTTTGCCCAGTTCCGTTCTCCCCGTCATCATTAACAACCCACAGCTGATAATAAGAAGCAGTGGCAGTTACTCATTGAAGAGGAAAACAAACTGGTGAATGTAAATCAGGGAAGTTTGTTTTCAGAGGCTATATCCAATAACCTTATTTGCTTTTTTTGTGGCTCCTTGGGAGATGCTGATATAGAGCTCCAGCTAATCTTCCACTGGAATGTCCATCTGGCATCATGTTGCCAGGGATACCACTCCAATTTAGATATTCTCTCCCACTGTGCAGCCTCCGTGGGTGTAATTAGTAAGAGTATTCTAACAACAACAGGTCTCAGTGGCTGGACATGGCAAAGGTGTTTCTTGCTCACATTGCAGTCCAATGTGATTGATGGAGAAGGGGAGCAATTTGTTTCATGCTGTCATCTATGAACCCAGGCTGCCTCCAAAAGGCAGCTCTGCCATCATTCAGGACTTCCAAGTCAGCTACCGGGTCCTCTGACTCCAGCCAGCCTATGTGTGAAGGATGAAGGCTTGAAAAGTTTTCAGAGGCCAGGCCTTAAAGTGGTGGATAGCATTTCTCCCCCATTCCCTTAGCCAGACTCCTCACTTGGCCATGACCAACTGCAAGTTAGGCTGGCAGGGTATAGTTCACCTGCTTGCCTAGGAAGGAGAGGAAGTGTTGGTGAGTACCAGATATCTCTTTCACAAAAGCAAATCAATATCATCATAACAATATGCAGGAAATAGAGTGCTGATAAGAATGTCAATTTTAATTTAGTTTACCTCAACCAAAAAAAGGGAACGCATACACAGTTTAAGCCTTAAAAGCATACGGGCTTTTCCTCAAGGAATCATGCCCAAATCCTAACTTGCAAAGGCACTCTCCAGCAGAACAAAGGAGGTAAGGATTGTAGGCTCAGTAGATGAGTCTGCTCTCCCACGAGCTGCTGCTAAGCCCCTCGTTAAGCCCTCTTATTTCCATTTATCTATCACCACCCATTTTTATGTTATCTTTTTTTTAATGTTTCATTTATTTTTTGAGAGAGAGAGACAGAGTGCAAGCAGGTATAGGGCAGAGAGAGGGAGACATAGAATCTGAAGCAGGCTCCAGGCTCTGAGCTGTCAGAACAGAGCCTATTGCGGGGCTCAAACTCATGGACTGTGAGATCATGACCTGAACCAAAGTTGAACCCTTACCCGACTGAGCCACCCAGGCGCCCTGTATCACCACCCAACATAGTGCTCTTTTGCAATGGGCCTTGACACTTAATTTTTCTTTCTTATTATACAAGTAAGATTCATTCAGAGAAAGCTTGAAAAAATAAAAGAGGGGCTCCTGGGTGGTTCAGTAGGGTAAGCATCCAACTCTGATGCTTCATGAGTTCCAACCCTGTGTCAGGCTCTGTGCTTACAGTGTGGACCCTGCTAGGGCACTCTCTCTCTCTCTCTCTCTCCCTGTTTTTCCCCTGCTCTCTCTCAATAAAGAAATAAACTTAAAAAAAAAAGACGTGAAGACAAAAATCATTTATAGTCACACAACTGGGCTGTCATTTTATTTTTTTCCTTATAGTTATTGACACATTTTAAAAAATGTTTTATTNGTGAGGAGGGACGGGGGGTGGGGGGTGGTGGGCAGAGGATCTGAAGGCAGGCTCTGCACTGACAGGCTGATAGCAGCAAGCCCAATGTGGGGCCTGAACTCACAAACCATGAGATCACAACCTGAGCAGAAGTCAGATGCTCAACTGACTGAGCCACCCAGGTGCCCCTGGGTTGTCATTTTAAAAAAGGCTTCTGACAAGGAGATTGAAGAAAGAAGGGGGAGGAACCCCCAAATCACCCTCCCTCAGCACCTGTCAACCATTCCATGGCCCTGTCCTTCTCCACCTTGAAAGATTCTCAACTATGTGTCTATTGATAACCACTCACCCCTTATTTCATTTCCTATCCACTAAGGCATACATTTAAACTCTGAGCTATGTAAGGGGCAAAAATTTTCAGAAAGATTCTTTGCCCTTTGATAGATTTTCCAGTCTACATACAGAAGTTCTTCTCTAATAGAAAAGAGTCAAATACAAGAATCTTTTATTACAGCATGTTTGTGTCACTTAAAAGGGGAAGACAAGGGGCACCTGGGTGGCTCAGTTAGTTAAGGGTCCAACTTTAGCTCAGGTCATGATCTCAGAGTCCATGAGTTTGAACTCCATGTTAGGCTCTGCACTGACAGCTCAGAGCCTGGAGCCTGCTTCAGATTCTGTGTCTCTCTGTCCCTTGGCTCCTCCCCTGCTCGCACTCTGTCTCTCTCTCAAAAGTAAAACAAAAATGTAAAAAAATTAAAGGGAAGATGAGGATTACCATAGTCTGAACATATGCTTTATGTCAGATGAATCTAGATGCTTTATAAAAATAATCTTTTATTTTATCTTCAAATAAAGAGACATATTATTTTTCCCGATTTTACGGAGGAGAAAACTAAGGCACAGAGAGGTTAGTAACTCACCCAAGGTTACTCAGAAGTGATCAATTCTGTTCCTTTGATCACTCTTCGCCACTGCCCCTAAGCTCTAGACGTTATGGGGAAGATAAGGAAGGAGGATTTCTGGAAATGCTCCATGGAAGTGGGAGGTGTCTGGACTAGGTTTGGCTGCACATTAAGTTACAGGTTAAAAAAAACCTTTCTTGAGCATCTCTGGCTGATGCTGTTTCTTCTCCAAGGCATCGCCTTGGTTCTGGCTTCTGCCTAGTTAGCCCAGCCCCTAGACTCCTGTAACGTCTCTCCTGCCCTTCAAACCTTGAGTGGTAGTGACTTTCTACTGCTGCTCTTCTTGGGACTACCTCATGCTCACCACTCCCCTGCAATAACATCCCTTCCTTCTGAAGTAAAATGAAACCAGAATGAATATATATTTATTGAGAACCTCCTCTTTTCCAAGTCTGGTACTGAGGGCAGAGAATTCCATGAATAATAAGCCCTGTGTCAGATGCATGCAAAAATGGGGAGGTTAGTCTATGGAGGAAAGACAAATCTTCAAGCACTTTTTTTTTTTTTCAATACAATATGGAAAGAGCTATGACAGAGCTATGTGGGAGGTCTTGTGGGTACACAATATCAGGGTCAATTGGCCAAGCAAGAATGATGGCTCTCCCACCCATGTCTTTTGTGACTTTTAGTCCATCTGTTTTCTGGAGGCCAGTGAACAATAAACCACTGTGTCTAGACCTTCAAGATTTAATCCCTTAATTTTACAGGCCACAATTTCCTCAGTGTTTATTTTCCCCACTCTATTTGCATCATCCTTCTCTGCCCCATAGAAAGGAGAAGAATCTGTAGGATAAAAATCCTAACTATCCATTTACTAGTTATAAAACTGTGTATAGTTACTTAAGCGTTCTCTGCCCCATTTTCTTCATTAGTGAACACAATAGTAATGGTTCCCGGCATTGACTATTGACTCTATTTTACTCAAGAGGGAAAGTGATAGCCTAGTAGCAACCAAGCTCTATCCATTTCCCCACCCCTGCCAGCTCCCAACCTCCTCTTCTCCTACAGCATCCCTCCTTGCTCTCTCCATCCCATCCACCCTTGTCTCCCTGCTGTTTCTCAGACCTACCAGAGTTAGTTCCAGTGCAAGGCCTTTACTCTCTGTTCCTTCTGCCTGGAATGTTCTTCCTTCAGGTGCCTACTTAGTTGACTTCTCTTCCTTCAAGTCTTTGCTCAAATTTTCTCTCTTAACCAGGTTTACCATGACTACCCTGTTTATAATTTTTTTCTATTTTTTATTTTTATTTATTCATTTCAAGAGATAGAGCACAAGCAGGGGAAGGGCCAAGACAGAGGGAGACACACAATCTGAAGCAGGCTCCAGGCTCTGAGCTGTCACCACAGAGCCCGATGCAGGGCTTGAGCCCATGAACCATGACATCATGACCTGAGCTGAAGACAGATGCTCAAATGACTGAGCCACCCAGGCATCCCATGACTACCCTATTTAAACTGCAACCTACCCCTGTTCCTCCTTCCCCAGCCAACATTCCTGGTCCCCCCACCAGCCCTATGTTTTTTCCTTTATCCATACACTTAGCTCTTCTATAAAACTTCAAAGCTTACTTACTTATTTTGCCTACTGTTTATTATCTCTCCCTCCCATTCCTCAATAAAATGTAAGCTCCACAGAACAGGAATCATTATCTGATTCATTCCTTGTGAATCTGAAGAGCCAGGATGGTATCTGACATACAGTAGCTGATGCTTATAGAGTGCTCCAAATAAATAAGTTATGTTTGTAAAGTTCTTATCACTGTTGCCAGCATGGAGTAGCATCAAAACAAGAGCTCACACTTAATATTTGCCACTGAGTAGTTTACATATAATAACTCATTCAGTCCTCAAGACAGACCCTAGGAGGTGGGCTCCTTTTACAGGTGAGAAAATGAGGCTCAGAGATGTTAATGCAACTTGCTAACATCACTCTGCCAGTAAATAGTTGAGGCAGGATAGTGTGGCACCAGAGTCAGGTCTTTCAATAGCTATGCCATACACCTCTCTCAATAGGCATTATTTATATTTTTAGGTCAATTTAAAAGTGAATTTAAAAAATTTTTTAAGTTTATTTATTTTTGAGAGAGCACAAGCAGGGGCGAGAGGAGAGACAGAATCCCAAGCAGTGTCCATGCCATCAGTGCAGAGCCCGATGTGGGGCTCAAACTCACAAACTGTGAGATCATGACCTGAGCCAAGATCAAGAGTCAGACACTTAACCAATTGTGCCACCCAGGCACCTCAAAATGAATCAGCATTTTTGAATGCCTGAATTCACCTAATAAGGTGCATTGTAATAACATTCTATTGCATGAAGTAAGCACACAAACTCCATTCTGGACCTTCTACTTCTTTTCATCCTCCCACCTCACCCCATCTTTGCACCTGCCACCTGCCATGACACGGCTGTATCTCAGGTGATAGATACAATCTGCCCTCATCATTCTCACCCAGGCACAGATTTGGCAGGAAGTGAAGTTCAGAGGTTTTACTCCCTTTGAAGTTCTGAGTTACTGAATGTCAGCACACCATTTGTTAATACAACACTTACAAAGTAACTTATTGGATTATTGTAGATGGAGCACTTTTATACATGTTTTCATAGAATCTCGACATTCCAGGAATAATTGGAGTTACACTGTTGTAAACAGGGTAAAGCAGGTATTATTATCATTGATTTACAGATGAGGAAAGTGAGGCTCAAATGAATTAAGTGACTTTAAAAATATTTTTTAATGTTTATTTATTTTTGAGAGAGAGAGACAGAATGCAAGCTCGGGAGGGGCAGAGACAGAGGGAGACATAGAATCCTAAGCAGACTCCAGGCTCTGAGCTGTCAGCACAGAGCCCAATGTGGGGTTGGAACCCACGAACTGTGAGATCACAACCTGAGCCAAAGTTGGACACTTAACCAACTGAGCCACCCAGGTGCCCCTAAGTGACTTTTAAGTTTATGTATTTATTTTGGGAGAGGGAGAGTACACACATGGGAGAAGGGCAAAGAGAGAGAGAAAGAGAGAGAGAGAGAGAGAGAGAATCCCAAGCAGGCTCTGAGCTGTCAGCACAGAGCCTGATGTAGTGCTTGATCCCACAAACTGCAAGATCATGATCTGAGCCAAGATCAAGAGTTGGATGCTTAACCAACTGAGCCACCCGGGTGCTCTGTGCAAGAACATTAAACCACCATATAAACTAGAATCAGTCCAGGTCTTTGAGGCCAAGAGTGGTGCTCTTTTCATCTTGATGGGAGAGAGAAACACAAGGTTTAGTTTGAGCACTGAAGGTGCAAAAAAGGTTTATTATGGTTTTAATCTGTGATATTTTGGTTTTGTCTTTGAATGATTACCCCTTTCTGTGCCATTTCCCCATTTCATGGGCCTCTTGCAGAACCCCAATTTCCTGAGGGTGAGCTCATCACTAATTGGGAGATCCTGGGCATTCACCTGCTGGTTGGGATTATCTTTTGGCTGGTGAGAGCCTGGGCTAGCTTGTCCCTGAAGATGACCTCAGATAATTCTGTCCTCCTTGTATGGGCATGCCAGTCCTCCCATTAAGAGGCAGAGCTTATGACACCTCTCTAGAATAGCTGAGCCTGTGACTGGTTTGATTAAGAGAATATGCAGGAAGTCCTTTTTGGGAACATTTGAGCCAGGGCATCTGGAGACTTTTCAGCCAAGTCTTTGAGAAGCCCAGCAGTTTCAGCTTTCTCCCATTTGGAACTCAGCCATTGTCCTGTGAGGAGATCCGATCAACCATGTGGAGATGAATCGAGACTCTTGGCTAGGCACCCAGCTGACAGCCAGCACCATCTTGTTAGCTATGTGGGTGAGTCACCTGAGAAGTCGACCTTCAAGCCCTGAACAACCCCAGATGACATGTGGAGCAGAAATGAGCTGTCCCCTTTGAGCCCTGTCCAAATTGCAAAATAAATGACTGTTGTTGTTTTAAGCCATTAAGTTTTGGGGTGGTTTATTATGCAGCAAAAGATAATTGAAACAAATCTCTTAGAAGCCCTGAAAACATTTTACATGAGCAGTTTCTCCTCTCATATGAGGTCCCACTGCTGAAAATGTCATGGTTGAGAGGCTTTAGGTACATATTGCTCTTTAAATCTTGACGACATCATAATGCCATAAACTTGGAGAACTTTAGATTCAAACATAAGTTTAAGTGGAGACTGCCCTTAATTGTTTCCTACACTAATAATAGTCCTATTAGCCTTGACACTAGGGTAACTAGAAACAATACCATTAACTCTACTGGTTCCAATGATACCTGAGATGCCTTTAGGTTAGACAGTTTCATTTATATTTTGGAACCTTCTGTAAGGGAGGATGCGCAACAGAACCCTCAGGCCTAGGAGAAGAGAGACATAGAATTAAATCATGAAGTTTAAAAGATGTGACTTTCACCAAAAATCAAGACCTTCCCATTCCTCTCTCTTCAGACACGCACGCGTGCACGCGTGCGCGCGTGTGCACACACACACCTTATTCATTGCAAAAGAAGATGCCATTCTTTTAAAATTTGTCATTGACTCTCTAAATGGACATAGTATTATAATAAGCTACCATTGATCTTGCAAACCTCTGAGGTAGGAGCTATTTACTGTCTCCATTTTATAGATGGGGAAACAGCCTTAGAGAAGCTGGGCAAGTTGGTAAGTGGCAGAGCTAGGATTCACACAGCTCTGCCTAGCTGGAAAGCCTAGGGTCTTTCTACTAGCACCTTTTCTCCTTCACACACACACACACACACACACACACACACACACACACACAAGAATCTTGTACTCTGTTGACTTTGAGGACTGTCATTTTCATATTTCTGGACTTGAACACAATGACAGGAATGGAATTCAAGATGTCTTTTTTGTTTTTTTTCCTGTGCTCAGTGATCCAGTTGTAAGAATAAGTGGGTTTGTTTTGCATTTTTGACATTTGAAAAGAAATTCCCTGTTACTAGTGCTCACGACGTGCCTAAGGGCACTTGGGTGTTTCTACTCAGATCTTCCTTCAGGCCGCATTCTTTTCCCATCATCTCCAGGGACTGGGGAGAAGGCTCCCCACTGGATGTGCCGGAGCAAGCTATGACTGTGGGAGCCAGAGGCTTTTGGCTTTGTTTCAGCTCTGAGCTGGAGGAGTGCCATAAAATCACATGATGTTTGGGCTAAAAGGGCAAGCCAAAGAATGCCTCTCTCATGCTGCCCTGGCCAGTGAAATCCAAGCAGCGAACAAGTGGGCCCCTCCAAGTTGCTGCTTCAGTCCATGGGACAAGCCAGGCCAATGGAAGAAAAGATGAGTCTCTAAGACAGGCCCACAGGGGCTCCCATCACTTGGCACAATTCTAAAACCAGCAAGTCAGAGTCAGGACATACAGGGAAGAAGGGTGGCAAATCCCGGAAGGAAACTTTTAGATTATCTGATTAAGTCCCTTCCACTAAAGGGAGTGAGGGTGGCAGTGGTGATTAAAATAGTATAAGCTAGGAGGAGAAGGGACCAATATTTTACAGATTATTTGGGTAACCAAGACTAGGTTCCAGGTGTCCCAATCCCAAGGCCAGGTAAGAGGGCCCAGGAGCAAAGGGTAATCCTAGTCTAGGGTATGTGCTGGTGGCATGTGGCCACTATTCCTGAGTAGCACTGTTAATTAGATCACTTCCTTTTTTTTTTTTTTTAATGTTTTATTTATTTCTAGGAGAGAGAGAGACAGCGTGAGCAGGGGAGGGTCAGAGAGAGAGGGAGTCACAGACTGAAACAGGCTCCAGGCTCTGAGCTGGCAGTCAGCACAGAGCCCGACGCGGGGCTCGAACCCACGAACCGCGAGACCATGACCTAAGCGAAAGCCGGACGCTCAACCGACTAAGCCACCCAGGCGCCCCATTAATGGTTTTTTTTTTCTTAATTTATTTCTCAGAGAGAGAGAGAGAGAGACAGTGTGAGCAGGGGAGGGTCAGAGAGAGAAAGGGAGACGCAGAATCCGAAGCAGGCTCCAGGCTCTGAGCTGCCAGCACAGAGCCTGACACGGGGCTCAAACCCACGAATGGTGATATCAGGACCTGAGCCAAAGTCAGACACTTAACTGACTGAGTCACCTAGGCTCCCTTAGATCACTTCTCCTAGGGCCTATTTTTTTGGACTTTTAGTCTGGATGCCATGGGGAGTGAAGGTTGGTACAGAAGAAAAGTCAGCTTGTTGCTGATAGAGAGAGGATACTCTGAGTTTCCATGCTCTTCACAGTCTCTTCCACTTTCCCTTCCTCACTGTATAGCTTCCTAATCTTCTGGATTAGAGAAAGAATAATATAGAGCTGTCCCATTAGTACTTTTAAGGTGTCATTTATCTAGACCAGTAAGGGCCCCACACCAAACCAAAATGTTAATTTAGCCTTCTTTGGCTGACCTGAGTCCCTGTGCTCCTATGGCCTTTCAAAGTCCTCCTCGAGACCTAGCAGATGATCCCTGGCATCCCACAGTGATACAGGGTCATGATACAGTTGAGGGCAACCATGAAGGCAATCTAGGTTGAATCTGGGCTCAACTTTTTTTATATATTGGAGCAAATTATACTAAATTGTAGATATGTACCTTTTTAAAAAAATTAACCTTTTTTATTTTAAAAATGATTATAGGTTGAAATGCAGTTGTAAAAACTAGAACAAGAGATCCCACAATCACTTTTTAAAATATAATGGTAACATTGTGCAAAATTCTAATCTAAGATCACAACCAATAGGCTGAGACTGACACACTCAAGGTTACAGTAACAGTTCCATCACCACGGAATTCCCTGTGCTGCCCTTTTATAGCCACAACTACCTGCCTCATTCCTGGCATCCACTATATATTCTCTATTTCTATAATTTTGCCATTTCAAGAATGTTCTATAAATGGAGTCGTATAGTATACAACCTTACCTGCCTCATTCCTGGCATCCACTATATATTCTCTATTTCTATAATTTTGCCATTTCAAGAATGTTCTATAAATGGAGTCGTATAGTATACAGCCTTTTGGGATTGGCTTTTTTAAGTCAACAAAATTCGCTGGAGATTTATATAGTTTGGTGCCTGAATCAATAGTTTGTTACTTTTTATTTCTCAGTATCATTTCATGGTCTGGAGGTACCACAGTGTGTTTAACCATTCACCCATTTCAGGACATCTGACTTGTTTCTAGTTTTTGGCTATTACAAACAGAACTCTTATGAATATTTGTATATAGGGTTTTGTGTGAACATAAGTTTTATTTCTGGGATAGGTACCCAAAGAGTACAATTGCTGGTTTTACACTAGTTGTTTGTTTAGTTTTTTAAGAAGCTGCTAAACTCTTTTCCAGAGTGTCTGTACCATTTTACATTCCTACTAGCAACATATGACTGATCCAGTTTCTCCCTCTGCATCCTTGCCAGCATTTGGTGTTGTTACTAGATTTCATTTTCGCCTTCTGATAAGGTGTGTAGTGATATCTCATTTTGGTTTTAATTTGTATTTCCTTAATGGTTAATGATGTTGCATATCTTTTCATGTGCTTATTTGCCATCAGTGTATCCTCTTTAGTGACATCAGTTCATGTCTTTTGCACATTTTCTAATTGGATTTTTTTAATGTTGAGTTTTGAGAATTCTTTATTATAAATATGAGTCCTTTGTTGGATATATAGTTTGCAAGTATTTTTGCCCCATCTGCAGCCTGTCTTCTCATCCTTTTAACAGAGTCCTTCACAGACCAAAATTACTTAATTTTGATAAGGCTCAATTTATCAACTTTTCCTCTTATGAATCATGCTTTTAGTAACAAGTCTAAGAACTCTTTGCAAAGTTCTAGATACTAGAAGATTTTATTCTACTTTGTTTTTCTAGAATTTTTAGAGTTTTACATTTTACATTTAAGCCTGAAACTCATTTGACTTGATTTTTGTATAAAGTGTGAGGTTTAGGTTGAGGTTCATTTTTTTGCCAATGGATGTCCAATTGTTCTAGCATCACTTCTTCAGAAAACTTTCTTCCCTCTATTGGATTGCTTTCACACGATTGTCAGAGATCACTTGGGCATATTTATACCTATGGGTCTGTTTCTGGGTTCTTTATTCTATTTCATTGACATATGTATCTATCCCTCTGCCAACACCACACTGTTTTGATATCTGTAGTTTTATTGTAGGCCTTAATATCAGGTAGAGTAATTCTTAGCACTTTAATTATTTTCCCTATGGAACTTACAAAATATACCCATGTATTCTTTATCCAGACTCACCTATTATTTACATTTTGCTGCATTTGCTTTATCACTTGCCCCTCTATAAATACACACAAATGTGTGTGTGTGTGTGTGTGTAGACACTCTGGAAAAGAGTTTAGCAGCTTCTTATAAAACTAAACAACTACTGTAAAACCAGCAGTTGTACTCTTTGGGTACCTATCTCAGAAATAAACACACACACATATATATAATGATACTCTTTTTCCCTAAACCATTTAAAGCTAAGTTGAATGCATCATGGCCCCTTATTCCTAAATATGTTAATGTGTATTTAGGGATATTTTCCTACATAACCACAGTACAGTTATCAACTCCAATCAATTTATCATCCATGAACACTTTTATCTACTCTACTATCGATATTTCAGTTTTTTTGAAAGTTGGCCCGGTAATGCCCTTTAGATTATAAAACCTTCCAATATGGGGTATGCTCTACGGTTAGGTATTTTTGTTGTCATGTCTCTTTAGCCTCTTTTAACCTAGGACATCTCCACAGCTTTTCTTCATCTTTTAAGATGTTGAAAGAATACTGTACCACCCCCACTTCCACTTTTTTTTAAAATGATTTATTTTTGAGAGAGAGTGAGCAGGGGAGGGGCAGAGAGGGGGGCAGGCAGAGGATACGACGAAGTGGGCTCTGCACTGACAGCAGAGAGTGGGTGCTGGGCTCAAACTCATGAACTCTGAGATTAAGACCTGAGCCAAAGTCAATGCTTAACATACTGAGTCACCCAGGTGCACCCTACCATTCCCACTTTTAAAGTGCTGTCCTCATTTGGGGTTTATCTTTGATTTCCCTATGATTAGATTCAGGTTATGGATTTGTGGCCAAAGTATTACAAAGCTGATGTGCCTTTCTCTAGTGTAACACATCTGGAGGCATTTACATTTTATCTGCCTCCATTGGTGATTTTAATTTTGATCACCTGGTGAAGCTATTGTATGATACTTGTTTGAGTCTTTAAAAATGCCAGTTTCATTATTCAACCAGCATACAACCTTTATTAAGACTTTATATGTGTAACCTGCCCTCCCTGATGTGGCTTGTTTTATCTGTAAAGTGTGGATATTAATAGTTTCTCTCCCTTGAGAATTATTGGGAGGGTTAAATAAGGCAATGTATGTAAAATCCGGCACATAAAAAGCATCCCATAAATATTAGCCATTCTTACTACAGCCAGGGAAGGGTGAAGGGATCTTGAGTTGGATCTTCCTCCCAGACATTTCCAATTACAAATCAAATTGCCACAGAGACAAAGTGGTGCCCGGCAGGGGCGGCCTCAGCTCTGCCATTTCGGGTTCCTCAATTGGAAAATGGGAAAATCCCTCCCACCCCACAGGAAGCAGTGAGGTTTAACAACATGTATGTAAAAGTGCCTGGACATAGAACGGGTTCTCAAAGAATCATGAGCTGTTGTATGAGGAAAGTAGGAATATCTGTCAGATATAAATAAATATTTTTAAAATAATACATAACATATAAATATATAATTACATTACAGGAATATAATTATATATTATATATATATATTTTTTTAAAAATATAATGTGGTATCGTTCTGAGGCAATAGCAAGGTATGAAAAAAATGCAACTGGAGCCCAGAACTGGGGAAATGTCACCAATCATCTCTGGGCAGACGACTTAACCTCCGCGAGCTTCAACTCGATCATTTGTGATTTGGGGATACAATCAGTGCACTTCCCCGGGGGCTCCGGTGTTAATTAATGACGCCTCGCAGTACCTGGCACTCCAGCGANCGCCGAAGTGCGGGGACCGGTCTGCCGCGGTCCCCTTTCCCCTTTGTCCCTCTACCCCTTGGCCCTTTAGGCACCTGTCGTTGGGCCGGGTGGTTGCAGCTTGCTTCCCGCGGAAGCCCCTGTCTGTACGTTTGACCCTGACCAGAAGGAATTCAGGGTGCCTTGGAGCCACAGTTTACTCAGGCTCCACACCTGGCCCCGTGCCTGCAATGCAGTAGCCTTTGGGGGAATGAATCCGGACCCAAGGCTACCTTCAAGGTCCTCTCCATGTAGACCCACCCCTTTCCAACCTGTCTGCGGTGATTCCCTGTTACCTCCTGAGCTCTACTCCTAGTAAACTACTTCCCCAACGCATTCCACCCTCTCCCCACGCGGGCCTTAACTCGCCTGTGTTCAATCACTGATTCACTCTATTCATTGTTGCCACAATTTTTATTGCTCTCCTGCCATGGTGCCGGGGCCTGGAGTGAACAGGATAGACAAGGCCCAGCTCCTGGCACTACTTCTAGAGGGGGAGCAGACATTAGACACATAAAACAGCGAAACACCCCCATTACAAATGGCTGTGTGTGCTGGGAAGGAATCACATAGTCTGCTGGGAGAGGGGAAAAAGGCAGATGCACCCTGGCTTCCGCGCAGATGGACAGGGGACACCTCTCTGAGGCAGTGGGATTTAAGCGGAGACCTGAAGGCTGAGTAAGAGTTACTCCAGCATGGAGCCTGGGGAGAGTATTCCTGCCAGAGAGAATAAGAAGTGGAAACCTTCCCAGTGTGCCTGAGCTTAGCAAGGGGAAGGTGAGGGAGGCCAGACCTGGATCAGGGTCTGGGTAGGATATGAAGAGGAGTGACCGGTATTTCTTTCTGAAGTGAGCCGGGAAGCTACTGAAGTGTTCTAAGCCAGGACATGACATGATCTGCTAGCTCACTGCCGTGTGCGTATTTGTAATGGCCATGCCTTACTCTCTCAGCCGCCCGTCCAGTCAGGGCTGCACAAATGCCATTTTCTCTGGGAAGGCCTTCCTGGGGTTTCTGACACCTGTAAGCTCTTTTTTGTTAGTATGTTGTCACCTCTACGGCATCCGTCCCTGTTCATCTAGTATTTTAGATCCCACGTGAGCAGGCTCTCATCTTCATCTTTGCATCCCCTACCAGACTAAGTCTGGGCTTGGGCTTGGTACCTTCTAAGTAGGTACCTGTGTGTGTGTGTATGTGTGTGTATTTGTGTGTGTGTTCTGTCTTGTCCTTTCTATCTGTTTCCATCATCTGAGGATTCTTTTTCTGAGAGACTGACATGCCTTGATTTCTAAAATGGCCGACCCGACCCAGGGCAGAAGCTACATTGCACCAGGGCCCTGTGATAGATACAGTGGTGCCCACTGGCCCCCCTACGCCCTCACCCCCCACCCACTGCAGGATTGTTTTGAAGATTAAAAGAATCGATGAGCTAAATGTGTTAATCATTGTAAAATGCTGACACACAGTTAACATTCTAAAACTAAATTTGACAAAGAACAAGAATTATCTTTTAAATATTTATTGCATCACAAAACAAGCTTTTCTATTGTTGGTCATTAGAGCGACACTGGCTTGGTATTGTCATCTTGCTGGCTTTCAAAGAATGGGTAATTACTTTTAGTCAATGCACAATTAAATTCCTTCCCCACTGCAGTCAAACTCTTGCTGAAACTTAGTAGGTCTGAAGGCTGACCACCCCTTTTCTTTAGTTTGCCTGAGGAGTCAAAGAGAAGGGTCATTGCAACAAGTATTCCTTGAGTGATAATTATATGCAGAGTGTAATTCCAGGTGTTGTGTGAACATTTACAAAAGAGGACTAAATTGACATTCCCACTGTAGTAAAATGGATTACAATAAGTTGTCTAGTTCTATAGGTTTTTTAAAAGATGTTTATTTTTCTGAGATAGCACCAGTGGGGGAGGGGCAGAGACAGAGCAGGACAGAGGGTCCCAAGTGGGCACCAGGCTGACAGCAGAGAGCCCCCTGCAAGGCCCGAGCTCACTAACCCAACTGAGATCATGACCTGAGCCCAAGTCGAGGGCTCATCAGACTGAGCCACCCAGGCGCCCCTCTAGTTCTATGCTTTTTAAAGCCAGGTCTATACTGTGTACATACCTGTCCGTCCTTTTCTCTCTTCACTTAATGTCCTAGAGCTCACCCACGGCTTCCTAGGGCTCATTGTCATGCCATACCTCTTTTTCTTAAGTAGGATCTTGGTCGATCACTATATTTCTGTATTTCCCCTTCTCCCCTACAACCATTATAATGTCTTATGTTATATGACACTTTGTAGCTTCTGGAATAGGTCAACTATAAGATCTTGTTTCAATTTTGACAGCACCTCAGAAGCAGGGGGGCCAGATGGTGTTTATTTCCTCCATTTTATAGATGAGAAGGTGAACCAAGAGACAGTGACTTGCGGGAGGCCATACGACTGGGGACTGGCAGACTCAGGCCTGACTGACCATACAACATTCTTTCTGCCACATCTCCCTCCACAAAAATGCAGAGAAGTAAAATTAATAAATACCTTGCAATGAAAGAAATCGAGATCCCAATTTTATTTGATTTTTTAAAAAGGTGGCCTGAATTTCTCATAATGATGGGGCATCAATTCATAATTGATAGCCACTAATTTGGGTATCTAGAATCGTGTGGTTTGGTGGCAGACTCTGATTTGAAACTGCCATAAGTGGCACAGTAATATGCTGTGTGATCTTGGGCAAGGTGCTAAATCTTTCTAAAGCTCTCTTACATATCACATGTATAAATAAAATGGAGATGATATAAACATATACACAAAAGAGAGATGATAATTCCTACGTCACGGTGTTATGGTGATGATTAAATGAGTTAATGTATATAAAGTGCCTGGGACACAGTGGCTCACAAAGTGGTAGTTATTATTTTTATTCATATTGGTTCAGATAGTCTGCTATATGATCACATCCCAACAATGGTTAGTCATGAGGCTGGAGAGCTCAGTAACCTGTGGGAGTGAAACATGGCTAGAAGCTCCTTAGGGGCAGCTGTTCCTTCTGTACTACCCAGGAGGTCTTCCACACCATCTTTTTTATTCCCACCCTTTTTTACTCCACCAGAAGGCTCCAAGTGAGAAGTAGTTTAGCTTTTGGGGACTCTTGGCATCTTTTCAGCCTAACACTGTGTCCTGAATATAGCAGATGTTCAATAAATGGGTTTGTAATGAAAAGATCCTTTAGGATATGGAGGTATATCCAAAGAGAATGCACCCGAAATTTACCATATGATCATGTGTGACTGTAAGTAGGATAAATACCTAGAAGGACAGTTACTGGGTTAGAAGTATATACTGTTTTAATTTGGAAAGATAGCTGATCTCCATACATTTGTGCTAATCTTGTTCCTACCAGGAGTGTGTATGATTCTTGATTCTTTACATCCTGTCAGACTTTTTAATGCTTGCCTAATTTCATGATGTGAAATCGTACTGCACCATTGTTTTATATTAAATTTCCTTGATAAACAGTGAAGATCTTTTCACGTGAGTATTGGCCATGTGTGAATTAGGCCTATTTATCTCTTTTCTCGTTTATTTTATTAAATTTTTTTTAATATTTATTAAAACATTTTAATGTTTATTAACACATACATACAGAGTGTGAGCAGGGGAGGGGCAGAGGGAGAGGGAGACACAGAATCTGAAGCAGCCTCCAGGCTCTGAGCTGTCAGCACAGAGCCCCACATGGGGCTCGAACTCACAAACCATGGGATCATGACCTGAGCTGAAGTCAGACACTTAACCGACTGAGCCACCCAGGCGCCCCCAAACAACTTTTAAAAATATACCTAAGCATGCAAGCTGTTCTAAATGGGAATATGAAGAAGCTGTACCCAATGGAAATTAACCCTCCAAATGCTTCCAACCTTTCTAAAGAAGTACATTTTATACAAATATCAAAGCTTTTAGGTTATAGAGAAGGAAGTGAATAGTTGGTGGAAGTATTTTATAAGAAGTAGACCTTGAAATAATGGTAGAAAACTGGCTTTGAGTTTCTCCCACAGGAAATTACCTCCCCCCAAGTCTTGGTGGGGCAAAGAGTCCTTCCCTGAGCTGCAGTCTTCCCTGGAAAGACAGCAATTGGAACTATAGCCAGTCTCTGTCAGCAGATGTGCTTTCCAGGACAAGTTACTTGGAGAGGTAGACAGGTGATCTGCAGTTCAATCTCTCACTGCCATTTTGTAGCCATATGCCCCTTTAAAAAATCACAGTGAGTGGAGATAATAATTGCTACCTAGGGATATTGGAAAGGTCAAATGAGATCATAAATATGAAAGGCCTATGTAAATACGAGGATACTTGCTAGGCTCTGTGAAGTAACCAACACTGTGACAAAGTGGGAAAAACTCATTGACCCGTGATCTGTAGGCCCTGTTTCTCCCCCTACCATCTGGTCTGCATACAGGTGCATGATTGTTGCACAGTGGTTCTCCAAGTGTGGTCTCCAGAATAGTAGCATCAACATCTCCTGGGACTTGTTAAAAATGCAAATTGTTGGCTCCCTCTCCGTTGCTACCAAATCAGACAGCAGAGATAGGGTCTAGCAATCTGTTTTAACGAGGCCTGTAGTAGTTCTGACGTGTGCTAAAGTTTGAGAACCACTGGCTCACTGGGATCTGCAAAGGCTTTAAAGTCAGCAAATGTGGGCTCTAAATGTTAACTCTCTCATTTACTGTGAGTAACTTAGGCATGAGCAAGTTACTGGGCCTCTCTTGGGCTTGCAAGCTCTCATCCATAAAAGGAAGATGGTATCACCTCCCTCACAATGTTGTTTTGAGAACAAAGTATCCTAGCTGTGCTACTTTTTAGTCATGTATCCTTTGGCAAGTCATTTCTCCTTTCTGCCTCAATCTTTTCTCATCTAAAAAGGATGGAACGGCAAGCGTTAACACCTAGGCATGCTCACTGTGTGCCAGCCGTGTCCAAAACCTGTGCATATTTTTATTTTATTTTATTTTGACAACAACCTTGTTTTACCATCTCTGTTTTGCAAATGAGAAAACTGAAGCACAGAGAGGTTAAGTAATGTTTCCAAAGTTATGCAACTAGTAAGCTGGGATGCAAACCCAAGCAGTGTGCTGTGAAAAGTCTTTGCCTTAAACACAATGCTTGGCAAATAAGTTCCCAGGAAATGTATAAAGATGATGTTAAGCGTGCCTGGCGCAGAGGTCGCTCCACGTATCAGTTCCCTCTTCTTTGCCTTGTAGCTTGGCTTTGTGCAAGCCTACCCAGCTTTTCTTAGAGTCACCTGCCCTCCTCTGTGGTGACCCTCATCACAAACCTTCCTCCACCCCTGTCAGCAATTTTTCTTTCTCTATTTTGCCTCCTTTATGGCCACTCAGATGCTCTGAGCAAAACATACAGGAGCTTGGCTGGCTGGAGGAAGACTGAACATGGCAGTGCATGCCATCACCACCTCAGCAGGTTTTGAGAATGGATGACTAAGCTTCAAGAGGGTCGAGGCAAGTCATCGAAAGGTCATTAGGTCTGCATAATTTGGAAAACTTATAGGCTTCAAGTCTCTTTTGCTCTCAGATTTCCAAGAGAATGTAAAAGCTCTTTTTTGCTCAGTTTTTCTTCAGAGTAAAATGTTCAGCAAGGAAGTTGAACCCACAATATTAACAGCCACATTTTTTCTTTCACTTTTGTTTGAAAAAGACAACAAAAAGCCTTATTCTTTTTCAATTCAGGGTTTCACTCATTGTTCTTGAAAATTCTGTTTGGTTTTGCTCGCAAGATGGCCTCCCTTACTGGGCATGACTCACTGGTCTGGTGACTCAGAAGTGGCATCAAACAAGACAAGGCCTGTGCAGAGCTGTGAAAGGACTTGGTGGCCAGTGGAGCCTGTCTGAGCTTTCGCAAATCCAGTTATTGAGATGGAGATTGTTTCCATTAGCGGTTGTTTACAGTGCTCCCTGATACCAGCTGATATAAAGTGTGGGGTCTGTCAGAGACATTGCTTTATTTTGGAAAGTTCCAAGGCTTGAGCTCATTCTTGTCCCTCAACCGGGTGGGGCTTTGGGGTTTATTGTGGGCTAGACAAGGCTTCTGAGAATTCACCTGACCCTGAATAGAATGGCCCAAGAATCAGAGGTGTAAGGCTTCTGTAAATATTGTAGCAGGAGGGGAAATAAAGGCTCAAAAAGAGCCTTTGCAGAAGACATTGAACCTCTTTCCACTTAATTAATTTTCTTTTAAATCAATTGAAGATGGATAGAGAGACGAACAGATATGTGATAAAGCAAATAGAGCAAAATGTACTTGAAGATGTTCACCATGCAATGCTTCCAACGTTTTGTATATTTGAAACTTTTCTTTGAAAAAATGTTTTTAATGTTTATTTACTTTTGAGAGAGAGACAGAGTGTGAGCAGTGGAGGGGCAGAGAGAGAGGGAGACACAGAATCCAAAGCAGGCTCCAGGCTCTGAGCTGTCAACACAGAGGCCAACACGGGGCTTGAACCCTCAAACCGTGAGATCATGACCAGAGCCCGAGTCAGATGCTTAACTGACTGAGCCACCCAGGAGCCCCTGAAACTTTTCAAAATACAATGTTGGGTAAAATGTAGATACCCTAGAAATGACCACACTCTTGAAAAAACATTGGTTCTTTTTAATATAAATGGCAGCCCTTTTCTCACTTCCTCACTCCTCTCAGCCTTTGCCTTTTTTCTTGGGAAGCCTACTTGATGCAAGCTCACCCCCTGGAGTGAAGCAACGGCCTTTATGCCAAGGCCTTTATATTCTTTCTGATATGTAACTCTCATAGTAGCCCTACAGGCTAGTTATTATTTTCTGCATCAGGTGCAAAGGGGTAAATTTGACCCAGGTCACAAGGTAGTAATATTAGTCTAACTGCATTTCTGGAGCCCTCACTTTATGTGTCAGGCTTTGTGCCATGTACTTTACATGTATTAACTCATTTGAGCCTCACCCAACACTAGAAGGTAGGTTCCATTATTATCTGCATCTTACAGATCAGGAAATGTAGACAGAGAGAGGTGTAGGGAAGTGTCCTGGCTTACGTTAGGGCCAGTAAATGGCAGAGCCCAGGTTGGAAAGGTTGGAAGCATCTCTCCTGCTTTATGGCCCCTGCCCCTTAGGCAGAGATTCCTCTGCCTAATCACTAAATCAGCGTGCCTTATAGAAATCTCTTGCCCTGAAGCCACAAGCTTCTTGAGGACAGAAAGCTTTGCTCAGCGCTGAATATTCCCAGTGTTCAGCGCAGTGCTTGGCACAATGACTATGTACCGAATGAAAGAGTGCACAAATGGTGGCTTCTTACCACCTACTTCTTGTCCCCCCCTTCTGATCCTAAAGGTGCTCCTAACTGGGCACATTTTGGCTGTCCTGGACTTGGTCCTTGGCTATGGAGATGCCTTTTTCTTTGACCTGGTCAGTGCACCAACATGGCTCATTTGGTGGCCAGCAAGGAGTTCCAGTGACGGCAGATTTTCCCCTTCGGTCTTAAGTTGTCAAAGAGGAGCATAACGGTATTATCCACTGCCAAGGAAATATGGGAACAAAAACCAAATACTAAAAATTTCCCCAAGCGTTCAAGGAGTCTTTACATTGTGGCAGCTAGAAATCAATTCCAGGACCCCTAGTGGCCACGACAAGTTTTCACTCTGCAGCTATATATGACTCTTGGGCTGCAGTAATGACCAGGTGAACACTAGCAATTAGTTCTCTTAAATATGCCCTAGTATGTTGCTAATTATACCTTACCTTTATATAGGGCTTAGTTTACCAAGTACCACATCTATTCTTCCTTTTGATCTTCTGAAAAGCCTGGCACGCACACAGGGCAGATATGATTGGCCCTACTTTACAGATGAGGAAACTGGTGCCAGACAGGTTGTTACCTACCCTACAGCACTCAGTTAATAGTGGTCGAGACAGGTCTTCAACCCTCTTATCTCGACTCCTACTCCAGCACATTTTCCATGTCAATATTGCATTTCACCCAGCAATTTCTGGGGATGAGAGGAATAGGTAGGTGTATTTCTTGTTATTGCTCTACTCAAACTTAGTGAGGTCCTGAATTGGATCAGTTAATCTTTTTGGAGATCAGTTGACTGATCTACAGAGGGGAATAACCAGTACCCATTATCTACAGAGCACCTAGGGCAGAGGAGGTTGTGAGCAGTCAGAACTTAAAAGACAACATCTGGGGGCTGCGTGGGTGGCTCGGTCAGTTAAGCGTCGCACTTCAGCTCAGGTCATGATCTCACTGTCCCACGTGGTGCTCTGTGCTGACAGCTCAGAGCCTGGAGCCAGCTTCGGTTCTGTGTCTCCTTCTCTCTCCTGCCTCTCCCCTGCTCACACTCTGTCTCTTTCTCTCTCTCAAAAAGAAATACACATTGAAGAAAAAAAAGACAATGTCTGAATGAAGATGTTCAGAAGGGTCTATGATGACACTGACCCCCGTTTCATAAAATAAATTAAGTACCACCTCCTCTAGCCACCCTGTCTAAAATGGCCTGTCTGTTCCTTCATTACCATCTTCATTTTTCCTCATGGCATTTATTTTTGTTTATCATATGTTTATATTTGTTTATTGTCTGTTTGACTACTCCCACCAACATGTAATAATGTAATAGCCATGAGCAGGACTGGGTCTGTTTTCTGTGCTCCTGAATCCCTAAGAGATGCAATTCTACCTGGCACAAATAAACATTTGTTGAGTGAAGAAATGAAGAAATGAATCCTATCTATGTGATGATTGAAAGTAAGCTTGAATTGGATGATTGAAAGATTTGCTTGAATCTTCCTTGCTCTCTAAGGAGGGCTTTTATGGTCTGGCTTCCTCATCCCCATTTCTGGCTCAGCTTTTATCAACTTACACCTGAATAAATTGGGTTCAATAATCTGTGTCTGTGCAACAGACACAGGTCACCATACTGCACTGTAAGCCTCTGTATTGTTACAGCCTGTGGGCAGCTTGAGGACTGAGACTGGTCCCCTTCACTGTTGTATCCTCACTACCTGGCATAAGGCATGGTCCACAGAGAGGTAAAAGAAATATTTGTTGAATGAACGAATATGAAAGAGAAAGCACAGTTCTCTTAATTCCCTCCAAAATTAAGGTCTCCATTTGAGAATAAGCTTGGCACATGGCACGTGGCACAGACATTCACTTTTCAATCGGTACCAAATCTCTACAGAGCCAAGGAGGCACTAAGCAGTTGGTTCCCTAACCTTAGAAAAGGAAAGGCAAGCCTAGACTCCAGATCCAGTTCCATGCCATGTTTTGGAATTTGTGTTTACGTCGGCCTTCATCCCCATCCTTTCAGCTCCAGCATAAGCAAAATTATCACCCCGCACACAGACTTGCATGCAATTATCAGAGCTCGGGTGCTCTTCCGTTGAGGGACTTCGCCCCTGAGATCGCTGACTTTCTGTGAATGACAAATCAAAAGTCAGGTTTGCAGAATCAGCCCGACTTTCCTGCTCATTTGCAGCAGAGGGAGGAAGGAGAGAATGAAAGATTCTGAAAATAAAGGTAAGGGGCCAACTGCAGAGGGGAGGCTAAAAGATGCTAGGGATGAGCTGTCACTCCACAGATATATTTAGTTTGTATTAATGGCTGACTATAAATTACTGTGTGTATGTTATTTTAAAATTCTAGTTATATAATAAACATGACTTTCTTTTAAGTGACTGGCTTTTAGTTTCCAAATATTGTGTCATTCAATTTTCCATATTTGTGCTACCAAATAGAACAATATTTTTGCATTCTTCATTTAGTCCTGGCTGAGTTACACATATTTCCATTTCATAGATTTGCTTATAATAGCTCCCAGGATTTTGGTAATTTTATTTTGAGAGAGTTCACAGTAGTTAATTTATATGTAGGTTTTCGATGCATTATTGTAATTGGAATATCTGAAATACTTCGGACTTTTACAGTTTGGGTTCACAAGAAAAACGTTGACAGAGAATTACTTAACGTCAGTCCTTTCGGGAGGACCCAATGGAGAGAGCCATCATTGACCTTCAGAACTGTTTATCTTGCAGAGATATTCGGAAGCAAACTGCTCCCACCCCTCCAGCCTCCAGCCCGGAGAGGTCCCTGGTGCATTACCCCCGACCACCCACCCCTTCTCTCTAATTCGGTCCGAACCGTGGGGGGGGAGAGAGAAAAGGATTTAAATGAGAACTCAGGGAAGGGCAGGGCTCACTAAAATGAGCCAACCAAATTTTTCGTTCAACAACAGGGATCCTGGAGGATTCTGATGTTTTAAATTCCGAGGCTCCTTAAATTTTCTGCCGCAGTTGGGGGAGGGGCGACAGACCCCCAAGGCCTCCGGAGGCTACACGTGTTCCCCAACCCTGTTCCCGGAGGGAGCCCTTCCTTCCTGCTGCGTTGCTCGTGCTCCTTGTTCGGGCGCCGGTGGAAGGCGCAGAGGGGCCAGGCTCCCGGCACAGCGCCCCCCCCCCACCTCCCCTCCAGGAAAGCTCCTGGGAAGCCGCCGCAGCAGAAGACGCCATCTCCGCGCCAGCGTCCCCAGCCCCCGCTTCCCGAGCGCTGATTTTAGGGTTTGCCGGCCTCCCTTTTGCCCCCGCGGGTGTGCTGGCTCGCACCGGAGCCGCTGCGCAGCATTTGGCCCCTACCCTGTTTTCCCTGTGCGCTCTGCGTTAAGGAGGCCCCAGTGTTTTGCCTTTGGGCGCCCGGGCTGGGGTGCGCAGGTGGAGGCTGGCGTGCAGCGCCTGGGGGAGGTTACTTGCGCCCCCTGAGTCTCTCCCACGCCGAGTTGTTTGGGTGACCTGCGGAGACGACACATGCCCCAAGCCTTTTCCTTCCTGTACGCAGGGCCGCCCGACTTGGGCTTCCCCAGACCAGTTCCCAGACACTCTACGGCTTGTTATAAGATTCACAACATGTGATGGTGAGTGATGTTTATTCCACATTAAAAAGTGAACTCTGCCCACCCCCCAAAAGAAAGCCATAAACAGCCTGATGCCAGTGAGGAGACTGGTATTTTAATCTACTAAACTGTGATGAAGGCTCCCAAGCAATGCTATTTTCTGTAGTGAGGCTTTAAAAGAGGCAGGGGTAGCTGGTGTTGGTAGTATTAACATCTAATAGGCCCTGGATCATTCACATCCACGTATTGATCTGTGTGGTTTGATGTTTAAATTTTAATTAAGCAGCCTTAGGTGGGGAAAAAGAGCTATGTAAGCATGGGACTGGCCAGGGAAAAGAGGCCCTCTCCACTGGGGTTTCAAAGCCAGCCTCTGGTGAAGGCATAAAACCTGTGCCTATGTAATTAAAGTATTTAAAATGAACTTGAGTGTGTTGACTTCCCCTGTGTTGATTTCAGTGGCCAGAGAAAGGGTTTTTGGAAAGAAAACAAAAAATTGCTTATATGCCATGTCATGCTAGGCCATGCTCATGTTTTAGAAAAAGTTAGGACTGCCTCAATTGGGGAGGCTTTGGATGAGGCTACTATTCACCATTGTTTGGAATGTTAACACTCAGTTTCTTAGTGTGTCAGTGCGTTTTAAGGTTCAAATCCCTGGCTGCTTTTTGAGGGGAGTTGGTATTTAGAATTTTTGTTTCACTTTGTTTTGGAGAGAGCTTTCAAGATAGTTAGGTTCTGGCTTGTACCACCTAACTTATTAGTGACTAAGGATAAGGCCCTTTGTTTCTTTGGATCTGTTTCCTTATTTCTTAAATGAAGAATTGTTAGACTGAATCACTGCTCTTCAGATTGTGGGTGGTAATAAAACCATGTAGTGTGTCTCAAGCAGCATTTTAGAAAGATGACATAGAATAGAAAATGTCAGCACTGTGGCTGATGAGGGTAAACATCGTTTTCTGGAATTTCTGTTTTAGATATCTATGTTTGTTTATGTATGGAGGTGTGGGATGTCTTGATGTCAGGTCTGTTTCTTACAGTGAATCCCAGCCGACAGTTTGAGAAACCCTGAAATATAGCACAGCTTATTAGTGTGGTTTTCCAGAAGTCTGTGAAATGCAGCTTTATATGCATGTCCATCTTGTTTATGTTTGAGGAGAACGTCAATAGTTTTTCTCAGATTTTCAAAAAGGTCTAAGATCCCCAAAAGATTCTGAATGATTGTTTTTCTAAGGTCTCCCAAGATCCTTCCAAGCCAAATTATTAGTGACCATAACATCTTTCCAGAGCTGGGAGATAGGTATGTGTTGACAGAGACCAGCTGAGTATACAGTGTGGGGTGGGGTGAGTGTGAGTGTGTGTGTTTGTGTGTGTGTGTGTGTGTGTGTGTGTGTATGTGAGACATGTGTGCTGGGTCATGAGGAAAAGGTGTGACCATGGTAACCAGACCATGAGAGCTATTTATGGTTCCAGAGTACCCATTGGTGACCTGAATATGAATCATAAATATCTAAAAGTTAGTCTTTATGCTGAAAGTACCATAGAAAAACTGTTAAAATGTTGTGAATTGTTTCGGAAGACTTAAAACAAAGAATCAGATAAAATCTGGAGAGACTGACAGAAGGAAATAAATTATCTGGATATTGAAAGGCAGAAACGGAATTTTTATAAGCTATCATCACATGACTAATGTTTGGTAAATGTGGAATTCGGATTTAACTAATGCCTTTCTTTTTCCTCCTTTTGGTTCATCTTGTCTTAAGACAGCTCAGTGAGGCTTTTAAATACAAAAGATATTGTATAACATTTACCCTGCATATCTCAAAATGCTTTGTAAGCCGGAAGAAAATATTATGCATAGGCACCTAAGAAGAAAATAGTTGAATGTGTTAATAAGTAGATATTGGCAGACATGACAGTTAATTATAATAATAACCATAGCTGCTACTTAATGAACAACTGGTATGTGAAAAGCTCTCTGTGAGGTGCTTTAACTATTGTCACAACACTGTAAGGTAGGGGGCATTGTACATGTAAAGAAATGGATTAAGAATTTTGTATGGGGACACATAGTAAGTAGCAGCATTAGGATTTAAACCCAGGCCATTTTACCTCCCAAATCATTCACATGATAGTCAAGAGCTTGAGACTAAGTCACATGGTGAGTTGGTGAATTTCACATGGAAATTGCATAGTTACTAATAAAATTTTCTTTTTTTTCCCTTTTTTTAAAATAGTTTATTGTCAAGTTGGTTTCCATATAACACCCAGTGCTCATCCCCACAAGTGCCCTCCTCCGTGCCCATCTCCCCCTCCCCCCATCAGTCCTCAGTTTGTTCTCAGCATTCAAAAGTCTCTCACGGTTTGCCTCTCTCCCTCTCCCCCACCATTTCCCTCCTTCTTCTCCCCCATGGTCCTCTGTTAAGTCCCTTCTAATTTTCCTATACGTGCAAACATATGGTATTTGTCCTTCTCTGCCTGACTTATTTCGCTCAGCATAACACCCTCAAGTTCCATTCATGTTACTACACATGGCCAGGTTTAATTCTTTCTCATTGCCATGTAGTATTCCAACTAATAAAATTTTCAACATCATCTATTATTAGAATTAATTTACTTATTATAAAAAGGCATATGACAGCCATAAAAGATGATGGCTTTTGACTAATTTTCTGGATTGTGTTTATTTGAGAAAATAGGCATTCCAACTCAACTTCCAATTTCCCTTTTATTTTTAGTAAGTTTTCTGAGTATTTTATGCAACAAGGTTTTAAGAGCAGTGGTATGAAAGAATAGGAATGGAGAGTTTGAAAATTTGGTTGGAAAATTTTTTTCTTCTCCAAGAGTTTAGGGCAAAAAGTTCTGTTTTTAAACTTTGTTATTTTCTATATTTTACCTGAAAATAACAAGCGTGACATTTTGTGAGCAGATGAAGTTACATGTAACTTTTTTTATTTTCATGTGGTAAAGCCAGGTGTAGAGCATTGTCTATGCCTGCACTTGTTGAAAGAATCTGGTTTTTCAATGAAAGTTATTATAAAATCTGATTATTTGAATATGGCTAGATCCAGACTTCTGGGTGCTAAATATTAAAAAGACTGTGGTGTACATCCCTTCAGTCTATAATCCAAATACAGTAAGAGTAAGGAAATCAAAAAATGTTATGACTTTTCTTTACCACTATGATTCTGTTGATACTTTTAAAGGAAACTCAAATTTTTTCAGGGATTTTTGTCGTTGCTGCTTGTGATTAGGTAGGTTGGAGAAATGATATGTTGGCTGGGATGATCTGTAAATGGCTGACTGATTTCTTAGTTTTCAGGGCTAACATGTGATAAAACTGGGTTTTGAGGCTGATCTATAACAGTGGTTTTCAAATGGGCACGATACTACTTTCTGGGGGACACATGGAAATAAGTAAGGGGCTCTAGAAGCATTCATTGGGAAGAAACCAGAAATGTGGTAGATGTCCTGCAATGTTCCAGAATGTTCCATTCAGTGACCAATTATCTCATGTCCTGTGCAACTTTCAAACGTTTTGCTGAAGAGGTGAAAACCTTCTATACTTTTCGAAGCCTAGAACATACATTGGTTTTATTCTGAAATATATATACACTGAAATTTCCAGGATTACAAATGCTGTGTAAATTGAGATTATATTTACTTTTGTTCAGAAGAACCACTTACCCAAAACAATGCTACTTGTATTTGAGAAACCAATAGAATGCACCTGTCTCATTCAATCTAAGTAGAAGTACATGTATGTGACTACTTTATTATATATTCTAATATAGTACTGCTTGATTATTTGCATATTGAAATCCATTTGTTTTATTTTTTTTTTAGTTTATTTACTTTAGAGAGAGAGAAAGAGAGAGTGCACAAGTGGGAGAGGGACAGAGAGCAAGGGAGAGAGAGAGAGAGAGAGAAAGAGAGAGAAAGAGAGAGATTCCCAAGTAGGCTCCACACTGTCAGCATGGAGCCCGATATGGGGCTTACATCACTGGAACGGAAACCAAGAGTTGGATGCTTAACTGACTGAGCCACCCAGGCACCCCTGTTTTATTATAACTAATGTTTCTTTTACTTCCTTTACATTATAGTTGGTGTATTATATATATTTTTGTTAAATTTTGTTTTAATTTTGTTTAATTTCAGTTTCATTTTGAGATACTACACAGGGAAATACAAAATATTTTATGTTTATATATATTTGTGTTAGAGTATATAAAATGACTTTATTTTGATCTCCTTAATGATTTTAAAGGATTTGAGCCAACATTACAAATTTTGGAGATCATATATTCAATTCTATATTTCTGGTTCCTTTAAAAAATTAGAACAATCTACCACAATGGGATTGAGCTGAGCATAAACTTCCCTCTTTATGGCAGAAATACTGGGTTATAGATGTCATAAATCTTCTAAGAAATGCTGTCACTGATAATTGCTCTTTATTTATGCTACTGCAACTAGCATTTTAAAATTTCATTCTCTATTGCTTGTTGTTAGGATATAGAAATATAGCTGATTTTTATTTGTTGCCCTTATGTCAGTGGCCTTGCCTAATTCACTTTTAATTTTAATAGTTTTAAGATTTTTACAGGCAGTTGTCTTTTTTCCTTTCCGATCTTAGACTTTTTATCACTTGCATTATTGCACTAGCTAGGATCTCTCTCACTATATTGAATAGAGATGGTGATGGTGAGTATCCTTATTTTGTTCCTCATCTCAGAGGAAAAGCTATCAGTATTTGACCAATAAGTACAATATTTGATATAGGATTTACCTAAGAACTTTTTTTAACTTTTTATTTATTTTTGAGAGGGGTGGGAGAGGACGGAGAGGGAGACACAGGATCTGAAGCAGGATCTAGGCTCTGAGCTGTCAGCACAGGGCCCAATGGGAGGTTTGAACTCACAAACCTTGAGATCATGACCTGAGCCAAAGTCAGATGCTTAACCAACTGAGCCACCCTGGCACCCCACCTGGGCATCTTAAAATTTCAGATTAAAAAGGTTATCTTCTATACTTAGCATGCTAAATTTTTATCATGAATTTTATCAAAAGTTTTTTCTATTGTGATATCATATGATTGTACTATTTTAATTTGTTAGTATGAATTATATTGATTTTTTAAAGTTTATTTTGAGAAAGAGAGAGAGAGAGAGAGCAAGCATAGGGGAAGGGCAGAGAGCAAGGAAGAGAGAGAATCCCAAGCAGGCTCTGCGATATTAGCACAGAGCCTGACTCAGGGCTCGAGCTCACGAACTGCGAGATCATGACCTGAGCTGAAAGCAAGAGTCAACGTTCAATGAACTGAACCACCCAGGTGCCTCTACACTGATTCCTTTTTTGAGTGTTAAATTAACTTTGCTCAACTTAGTTGTGATATGTCCTCCTTTGTTCATATTGCTGGATTTGACTTGCTAATATTCTGTTGAGGAATATTTTTGTTTACAAGAGAGATTAATCTGCAGTTTTCTGTTGTGGCCCCTTGCCAGGTTTGGACATCAAGGTTTTGCTGACCTTATAAAACAAGTTAGGAGATGTCTCCTCTTTATTCTGTTGTCTGGCATGGTTTTGTAAGATTGGCATTATTCTTTAAATGTCTAGAGGAATTTACTTGTGCAACCATATGGGCCTGGAAAGTTTGTTGTAGGAAGGTTTTAAAATATGGATTCATTTATTTTAGTAGATACAGATTTATTCAGATTTTCTATTTCTTCTTGTGTTAGTAAGTTGTGTTTTTCTAGGAATTTGTCCATTTTATATGAATTTTCAATTTTAGTAGTAAAAAAAAGTAGTAGTTTTCTTTATATCCTCTTAAGATCTTAATATTTGTAGGTTGTGTGGTCTTATTCCTATTTTTTTTTTTTTGTTGATGTCAGTATTTCTCTCTGTTTTTTATAATGGTAATTCTCATTTTTTTGGATGCATATGCCCAAGGTTTTATGAATTTCATTAATCTTTGCAAAAAGCTAGTATTTTTAACTTGGTTGTTCTTTCATATTATAAATTTATTTTCTATCTCATGAATTTTTACTTGTATCATTATTATTTACTTTTACATTTTTTGATTCCAATTTTCTGAATTTTTTTCTAGTTTCTTTCTTAAGGTAGACGTTTATATCTCTGATTATCAGTTTTCTTCTAAATATATTTTCATTTAAGTGTTTCAGTTAGCTTTAGTTGCATGCTTAGTTTTGTTATGTCATATTTTTATTGCCATTTAGTTTAATATATTTTATAATTTTTCTGTTATTTAAATTTATATTGTTTAAGTTTCAAATATTTTATAATTTCCATTGTGATTCTTATTTTGACACATAGGGTCAGGTAGAAATGTATTTCTGTTTTTAAAAATTATTTATTTATTTTAATTCCAGTTACAGTGTTATATTAGTTTCAGGTGTACAAGATAGTGATTCTACAATTCTGTACATCACCCAGTGCTCATTACAAGTGCCTTCCCTAATTCCTATCACCTATTTCACCCATCCCTCATCCACCTAGAAATGTACTTCTATATTACTAAGCAGTTGTGGAGTTTCTATTTTGTTTTTGTTTTTGTTTTTTCCTTTGCTATTTGTTTCTAGCTTATTTTACCTGTCATCAGAGAACATACTTTGGATGATTTTAGTCTTTGAAATTTGTTGCAACTTACTTTGGGCCCTGCATATTGTCTACTTTATATACGTATGTTACATGTCTACTTTAAAAGAATGTGCTCATTGAGGTTATTTGGTTCCATGTTCTATATATGTCAATTGTGTCAATTTTTAAAATGTTTAAAAATTTTTTTAATGTTTATTTATTTTTGAGAGAGAGAGAGACAGACAGAACATGAGCAGGGGAGAGGCAGAAAGAGAGAGGGAGACGCAGACTCTGAAGCAGGCTCCAGGCTCTGAGCTATCAGCATAGAGCCTGACGCAGGGCTCGAACCCACGGACCGTGAAATCATAACCTGAGCCAAAGTCGGACGCTTAACCAACTGAGCCACCCCGGTGCCCCATCAATTTTTGAAATCTTATAGCACAGATCTTATATATCCTATTTTTTTCTCATTCTGTTTGTTAGGAGAGATTAAACTGTCCTATTATGATTTTGGATTTGCCTGTTACTCTTTTTATATTTGCTAACTTTTGCTTTATTTAACTTTGGGGCTGTGATTTTTGGTGCATACCATACACATTTAGGATTGTTATAGATTTATTGTGAAATGTCTCTCATAGCTAGTAATACGTTCTATGTTAAAGTGTGTCTTTCTAATATTAGTGGAGCCTTGGTATATATTTTTCTTTCTTTTGAGAGAAAGAGCATGTGCACATGTGCGCACGTGCATACACAGGGGAGGGACAAAGGGAGAGAGAGGGAGAGAGAGAGAGAGAGAGAGAGAGAGAGAGAATCTTAAGCAGACTCTATGCTCAGCATGGAGACCAATGTGAGGTTTGATCTCATGTCCCTGGGATCATGGCCTGAGCCAAAATTAAGAGTCAAATGCTTATCTGACTGAGCTACCCAGGTGATCTAGTATATCTCTTTCCCTCTTTACACTTCAATTTAATTTTGCCTTTATGTTTGAGCTGTATCTTTTTTAAGAAGCATATAAATGAATTTTTAAAAATCTGGTCTGACAGTTTAGGTCAATTATTTAAAGCATCTAATGTAATTATTGATATATTAAGATCTATATGGCTACCATGTTACAATTTGTTTCCTATTTGTGTCCCATCTGTTTTATGTAAGATTTTTTTTCCTTTTTGCTTTCTTTTGGATTGATCAAGCCTTACATTTTAACTTTCCCTTTTTCCTCTCTACTAGCATGTTACACATGTGTTTCTATTTTACTTTCCCTGTATATTTGGTTAGGCCAGTGCTACTTTTACTTAATCACATTCCAGACAAAGGTAGGCTTTGAGGATACTTTAACTTCATTTACTCTTCTCAATACTCCTCCCCCTTCTGCCTATTGTGTCTTTATTATAGTTTATTTTAATTATGTATGTATATATTTAATCCCCCATGAGATACTTATATTGTTGTTTTTTATAGTCAATCTCCATTGAGATTTACTCACATTTTTACCCTAGCCATGGCTTTTCATTGGTTCGGTATTTTCCCTCTGGTATCTTTTTCTTCTGCATAAAAAACAAACAAACCAAAACCCCATTTCTTTTAGTATTCCTTGTAATGCATATCTGGTATAAAAATATTCTTAGTTTTTTGGTCTGGAAATGATTCGTTTTGCCTTTGCTTTTGAAGATAATTTCAATGGATATATAGAATTCTGGGGAGAAAGATCATCCCCTTCACCCCCAGCACTTTAGAGATTCCATTCAGGGGTGCCTGGGTGGCTCAGTCTGTTAAATGCTTGACTTCAGCTCAGGTCATGATCTCGTGATCCATGAGTTCGAGCCCCTCGTCAGGCTGACAACTTGGAGGTGGCTTAAGATTCTGTGTCTCCCTTTCTCTCTCTCTGCCCCTCTCCCACTCACACCCTGTCTCTTGCTGTCTCTCAAAAATGAAAAAACATTAAAAATATTTTTTTACAGATGCCATTCTGCTGTGGCTGGCTTTTTTTAAAAAGTGTATTTATTTATTTTGAGAGAGAGAAAGAGAGAGAACACGAGTGGGGGAGAGACAGAAAGAGAGGAAGAGGGAGAATCTCAAGCAGGCTATGTATGGTCATTGTGCAGAGCCCCATGCATGGCTTGAACTCATGAAACTTCAAGAGAAAGACCTGAGTCTAAATCAAGAGTCCCTAACCAACTGAGCCACCCAGGCACCCTTGGTGTTAGTTTTATTGTTGCTGTTAATGTTGTGTCTTCTTTTTTTGGCAATTTTTAAAGACCTTTCTTTATATATTTGGTCTTCAGCAGTTTTGCTAGGTGTGATTTTCCTTCTGTTTATCCTGCTTGGGGCTTTCAGCCCTTCTTGAATCTGTGTGGCTTGATGTTGTTTGTAATTCTCATAATTCTCTGCTGTTATCTTTTCAACATATTGTTTTTACTTCTCCCACTTTGGGACTCTAATTACTTTTATGTTATAACTTTTTATTCTGTTCCATACATATTTGATTTTATTATTTCTACTCTTAGTCTTCATTTTTTTTCTATATTGAGGCTCAATTCCATGACTGTGAGATCATGACCTGAGCCAAAATCAAGAGCTGGATGCTTAATGGACTGAGCCACCCAGGTGCCCCTTATTAACTCCTATGTATGGGCCATCTGTGAATCTGTTTATATTTTCTGTTTTTCTTCTTGGTTCTCTTTCTTCATATGCCTGGCAGTTTTTAAAAAAAAATGTTTATTCATTTTTGAGAGAGAGAGAGAGAGGGAGGGGAGGGGAGGAGAGATACAGAAAAAGAAGGAGACACAGAATCCAAAGCAGGCTCCAGGCTCTGTCCTGACAGCTCAAGGGCTCGAACCCACAAACCATGAGGAACCTTCAAACCATGGGATCATGACCAGAGCTGAAGTTGGATGCTTAACTAACTGAGCCATCCAGGTGCCCCTGGAATTTATTATTAAATGTCTAATATTGTGTATGAAGATGTTCTGGATGATGTCATCTCCTTTATAAGAGTATTTACCCTATTCTTTGCCCAGAGTAGAAAGAGTACCTCAATCTAATCAAGCACTCAGTCTAAGTGAGTTTTGCAGACTTTTAAGATTTGGTGTACTTCTGGGTTTCCTAGGTGCCCAGAGTACTGATTGAGAGCCTGAGATGTTTCTCTCAGCAGGTCCTAAACTCAGTTTTTTGTCTTCCTAATACTGTGAGTCCACTGAATACTCTTCACTGCCCAAAGTGCTCATTCTGCCTTTGATCTCCTTGGCTTTGGAGCCTCTTATCCTCTGCAGCTCAGTTAACAATACTTCAAGGAGAAAGCTCATGTCAGGTTCACTTCTTTGAGCCTCTCGAGGATATATATGCCTTTTCAGTCCTGAACTCCACTTTTTATTGCTGCAGCCCCATAAGAATGTCTAAAATTCTGCAGCTTCTCTGCCTTTTAGCAGCTGTCCTCTGCCTGGCTTCTCAACTTCTTGCCCCATGCCAAGAACTGGCAAATACCCTACAGAGAAAAATGGGCTTTCAGAAAGCTGGGCTTACCTCAGTGTGCCTCATGTTTCCTCAGGATCTGGATCCTCAAATCTTGACTGATCAGTAGCTCTACCTTTGCTTCAAACAGATGTTTTTGGATTTTATCTGGCTTTCTGACTGCCCTCAGCATATAACTATTGGTCTGCTATATTCCACTCTGTGATAGCTGAAAGTTGAACCAGACCATGTTTGTTCTGTTTCATTTTAATGTAGGCTCTATTAAAAACTAAAAACAAAGAGCAAAAAAGAAAAAAAAAGTTATCAATGACATCTTAAACATCTTAAACATCTTCTGTAAATAATAATAAATGGTGTGTGCAGTCGATTTCAAATGACTGTTTCTTGCTTTTTAAAAGCATGTTAGTATCTTCTTTCTGCATATTTTCTCTGAAATGTGTATATATTTGTTTTGCCTTGTTCCAGAGAATATGTATACTAAAAGAGTTCTTCATTTTCCTGAGTCTGGTCCTCCATCCAAATGTTTATTAATACTTTTGTGATTTTATGATTTGGAATTGTCAACTCTTACCTCCCAAATTCCCTATGATTCTAAAATTCACAAAATAATTTGAATGCATGCATTACCTTAAGTTTTAGAAAACCTGATTCAGATCTTTTACTATAGCTGAGTAGGTGTTTTTTTTCAATGTCCTTGTCCAGATGCAGGGTTATGCATGGTGCTGGCCACACCCATAAGCTTCATCTCATTCCCTGTGTCCTCAGTTTCTCAAATTCAAGTTCAGTTCATTCACTTGTTCATATTTTTTGAACACTTGTGCACTAGACTCCTTCCTTCTCAAATACACATTTTTATAGTTCTAGGAATTAGGTCAGGGCAATAAATAGCTCTCTTCAAGTGTGGCATAAAACTGAAGGGTGACTGAGTGATTGGTGCATTACCCATTTGTGGAAATGTTTTTCATGTTTCCCAAAATTTCCTGTTAAAATCAAATAAACTAGCACCCAGTTTTTAGTCTTTTCAGATGTTTTCCCTACTCCAGTACTGGTAATGTTCTACTCCTTATTTTGGCTGTTTTTTTTTTTTTTTTTAGGCCCATTCAGTTTGTGAAAATTCATAAAGCTGAACACAATTGGATCACTTTTCAGTATGTCTTATGTACTTGAATAAAATTTTTTTAAAAGAACTAACATTTTCATGTTAAATGCAAAAAAAAAGTGTCAAGGACAAAAGAGCTTAAGAATCAAGGTTGGCCTCCAAATCCCTGAAACGATTAGGAATGAGGAAACCAAAACTTGGAAAGGGGAAACTGTTTGGGAGTGGTCAGGGACTGGCAGCCAGGCTTCTCACTCCTCGTTCTATCTTGCTTTTCAGGGGGTTGATTCAGAAAGGGGGCAAGGAGAGGTCCAGCCTGCACTTGAGCTGGATGACATTCGCAGAGCCCCAAATGTGCCTTACATGAGTCAACACCTAACTCCCCACCCTTTTTCTGCCCTCTTCAACCTCTTCGCTGGTCATTAAAAAAAAGACACTTTTATCTCATGTGAACTTGAAGATGGTTATTTTATTACTTAAGAATCACTTGACTCATATGCTTAGAAGAAGGTAATTTGTGTCTGTGAAATCTAACAGGATCCCAGCACAAGGTACTTTGTTTCCCTTTTTAGCCATTTTTAGTTTGGTGCGTGTGTTTTAAATTTAGAATACTTCTTCTAAACTGGGGGTGGAGGGTGCGGGTGCAGAGATTGAACCCAGCTGTGACTCTTGCTGCTTGAAATAAATGGAAAAATATGGGAACCAGTGTTAGAAAGAGAGGATTTCAAGAGAAGGGGCTGCAGGGGAGGGGACTTAACCTTAATTGAGATAGAGAAGCAGAAAGGAGAAGGAAGAGTGGTTGGTGTCTCCTCTTTCCTTTCTACTCTGGCATGATTTGGCCTACTGATGATGTGATGAGGGTGTTTTATTTATACACACACGTGGACACATACCCGTTGGAATTGACAGTAGGTCATTAAGTCATCCTGGATTCATTTTAACTTTTTCAAAGACTAGAGTTTTGGGTGCCCAAGCATGCTGTTCCGTCTGTTTGGAATGTATTTACCCGCCTCTTTCCAGGCTGAGCGCTACTCCTCTTTTGGATAGTAGCTTACTCTGGGAGGCTTTCTTGACTCCATGTCCCCTCCGCATACCCTGCCTTATAACAGACTCTCAGAGCATCCTGTGTTTTCCCTTTCATGTCACTTTTCATACTTTTAGTTACTAGATTAAGTTCTGGCATGCTATCAACTCTCGGCACATACTGTAAAATGGAAGGAAGGAAAGAAAAGGGAAGGAAGGAGGGAGAGAGGGGCAAGAAAACAAAAGAAGAGAAAAAAGACAGCCACGTTTCAATCCCTGCTCTTAGACTAACCAAATGGACAAGTTCCGTAACTTCTGAGCCTTAATCTCTTCACTTCAAAACTGAAATAGTAATACCCAACTTATAGGGTTGCTGTGAAATTAGAAATAATACGTAAAAAGCACCTAATACTGTGCCTGACACATAGTTGGACACTGGACTGACTCCATTCAGTGTAATTAAAATGTATATATGTTCTCAAAAGGAAGTATGAAAGTTCAGAAAAGCACAGAGAAAGATGTAAAACCATCTATTAATCCATACTTTAGAGATCACTGTCAACATTTGAATGTATCCCCTTTCTGTGCATATCTTTATATTTCCATATATATAAAGATACATTTCCATATCTTGTTGATATCATATTTCCTTTTATTTCCACAAGACTGCCCAAACACCTTCCACTTTTTAGTATCTGCAAAATACTGCGATATTCAAAATATTTCATAATAATAAATAGGCCTTCAGTTGTTAAAAGAAGATTTAGGGGGCACCTGGGTGGCTCAGTCAGTTAAGCATCCAACTCCTGATTTCGGCTCAGGTCATGATCTCATGAGTTCGTGAGTTAGAGCCCTACATCAGGCTCTGCTCTGATGGTGCAGAGCCTACTTGGGATTCTCTCTCTCTCTCCTTCTCTCTCTGCCTCTCCCCTGCTTGCTCTCTCTCTCAAAAATAAATAAGCTTTTAAAAAAAGGAAAAAAAAGAAGGTTTAGAAACTGGTACTTTCTCCTTTCAGACTCTCCTTGTAACAGAACCATGTTTATGATTTAGGAGAATAATCCAAATAGCAAGGTAGACAAATCAGATAGCAGATAGGGTACAAATTGACATTTTTGTTGTTGTTGTTGTTCTTTAGATAACCTTTCTTATTTCTTTTGGAGGAATTTTTGAGATGTTTAAATAAATGAGGAGGCCAGGGAGAATGAAAACTCCATTGCCCTGGAAGTTCAGAGGCTGGAAATTTTCCTACTTACAGTCCAGTCCCCAACACAGTTTGACTCAGTGACTTCACATTTGGGTCTTGTTTTCCCCAACCATGTAAATGAGAGAGTTGATTTTGTTATAGAGATTTTCAAACTGGCTTTCTCGAGTGCTGTAGTTCTGTAGAGATATGGGTTAAGATTTCCTCTGAGGAAAGAATTACATGGCTTAAATCAACCAAACAAACACCAAAAAAATTAAGTTGAACATTTCTAATAAAATTCCAATGGGCTCTTTTCTGTTTTCTTTTTTTAACTGACATATAATTCACATACCATAACATTCCCCCTTTTACAGTGCTATACAGGTAGGAGGTTTTAGTATATTCCCAAAATTGTGCAACCAATCGCTGCTATCTAATTCCATAGCATTTTCATTGCCTACAAAGAAACTAAGTACCCATTCATACTCTTCCCTCTTTTCCCCTTTTCTGCAGCCCCTGGCCACACTACTAGTCCACTTTTCTATCTCTATGGATTTGCCTTTCCTTGATTTCTCATATAAATGGAGTAATACGATAACTGGTCTTTTGTGTCTGGCATCGTTCACTTCATGTAGTATTTTCAAGGTTTATCCATATGACAGCAGGGATAAGTATTTCATTCCTTTCTAGTCAAGCATTTTAGGAATTTTTTTTTTCTCCAGGCTTGGAAGAAAAGTTAATCAGACTACTAGAGGAAGTCCTATAATAGTAGAACGCTTTATCTGTACTGTTCATTGCAAGGCAAACCAATTTCAGTATTTCAGGCTTTTAAGTAAAAGGCTCTATTTAGGGCATGTGAAAAACCATTTTAGCTCTCCACCTCCCCAACCCTCCTTAAAGCCACAAGATGGATATACTGGTTGGCCAGTTTTGTTTTCCTTCTCTAGGTCTGGGGGAGTCTTTTATTGCTGAGAATATATGAAGTCACTCTTCCCAATTCAGTTGGTCAAGTAAGATGTATTCTTTTTAAATTTAAAAAAATTTTCACTTATTTTTGAGAGAGACAGTGCATTAGTGGGTGAAGGGCAGAGAGAGAGGGAGACACAGAACCTGAAGCAGGTTCCAGGCTCTGAGTTGTCAGCAAAGAGCCCCGACATGGGGCTCGAACCCACGAACAGTGAGTGAGATCATGACCTGAGCCAAAGCTGATTGTTAAACTAACTGAGTCACCCAGGCATCCTGAGATTTGCGCTTTTTGAAGACCCATTTCAAAGAGTGTATTCCCTGCAGTCTTTTCTGTGTTATCACCTGATTGAGAGGCTCCATTCTAATCGTATAAAGTGCACACTATGCCAACCACTGTTCTGAGTTGCTGTGATATGAGGTTATCAGGGTTATCAGGAAATAACCCTTGCCTACCCCTGGGGTTCCCAACCATTTCCCTTTCTCTAAATCCCCACAGCTCCCCCACTCCTTCCTTTTATGGTATCTACTTTATTCAATGCTGTATTTTAGATTTGTGGATGTATCTAATCCAGGGCCCAGCACTATGCCTATTGCAAAGTTGAGGCCCAGGATACATTGAAAGAGTAAATGTATGCCTAGCAATTTGGGAGACCAGTGAACATGTGCTGAGTGAGACTGACTCTTATTGTGTGTATATTCTTCTCTCATACAACCAGAGCCTACGTGTGTTTTGTTAATCAGGACTCTGCGTTAGCCATGTGACTAGCAGAATTCCAAGTGGTCATCTATTTTTGTTTGTGTTTTTTGATCACCTAGAGATCACTTCTTAGGATTGAAAGGCCATGGGCAATCTCTTACATCTTGTTTGATAAATGTAGAAAACCATAACAGCAATGATGAGAGCAATGTGTTAGTCTTGATAAAACTCAGGTGAGGTAATGCATATAATTTTAAATCTTAGATATAAGAAATAGGTTATTTTTTAAATATTTTAAAAAACGTTTTATTCATTTAATTTTTTTTTGAGAGAGAGAGACAGCGTGAGCAGGAGAGGGTCAGAGAAAGAGGAAGACACAGAATCAGACGCAGGCTCTAGGCTCTGAGCTAGCTATCAACACAGAGCCTGATGCGGGGCTCGAACCCACAAACGGTGAGATTATGACCTGAGCTGAAGTCAGACGCTTAACTGACTGAGTCACCCAGGTGCCCCAAGAAATATGTTATTAATATTCAAAAAATAATAAGTTGCTTCTTACTTACCTTTTACTATGTGCTAGCATATATTATCTCATTGAAAACTAGCAGTGACCCTGGGGGTATTAATATGTCCATTTTATTGATGAGGGCATTAAGGATCCAAATCATGAAATAATCTATAAAGAGTCAAACAACGGGTAAGCAGTGGATCTAGGATTCCAACATAGATTTCTCTGACCTGTAACTAATGTTCTCTATGCTGTTTTGCCTTTTTATTTTTTTTTTAATTTTAAAAAAATTTATAAAAATTATTTCTAGGAGAGAGAGAGAGAGAGAGAGACAGCGTGAGCAGGGGAGGGTCAGAGAGAGAGAGGGAGACAGACTCTGAAACAGGCTCCAGGCTCTGAGCTGGCAGTCAGCACAGAGCCCGACGCGGGGCTCGAACCTACGAACCGCGAGATCATGACCTAAGTGAAAGTCGGCCGCTTAACCGACTAAGCCACCCAGGCACCCCTGTTTTGCCTTTTTAAGAAACTGTGACAGTGTGAGAGCTAATGCCCACATGAAAATGATGTTTTGAGAGCAAAATTATTATTTATAATAATAGTTATATCATTATTTAAATTCTTTCTAGCTCATATAAAATGCACAAATCAGTGAGTGGATGACTGAGTAAAAGAAAGAGTGAATGAAATGTGGGGTGGGTAGGTTAGAGGTACCATATGTATTACTTTTCCAGGTAAACTATTGCATATAAAATATTTATGATGGTTGATTTGCTGGAAACTAATCTTTTTTTAAAGGTTATTTATTTGCTTTGAGAGAGAGAGAGAGAGAGAGAGACAGAGAGAGACAGAGAGGGGCAGAGAGACAGGGAGAGAGAATCCCAAGCAAGCTTCAAACTGTCAGTGTGGAGCCTGAAGCGAGCTCGAACCCGTGAACTGTGGGATCATGATCTGAGCCTAAACCAAGAGCTGGATGCTTAACTGACTGAGCCACTCAGGCACTCCCTGGGAAATAATCTTAAGAGAAATTAGAAGTCCATTCAAAAATTGCAGGCAAATGAGGGAATGCAGTTTAAAAACATGGGAGGGAGTTGATGAGCTTATAAGTGAAATATTTAAGAATTTATATGAGAGGTCCATGAATCAGTGGAATAATGAGATTCTCTTGTAGTTCATTTTAGCCTAACTCTCTTATCTCCTTCTTTAATGGTACTTCCTCAGTGACTCTCAAGTAGTATTTATTCCTTATTGCAATGTATTTTCTTTTATTCATCTTACCTTTTTAGTCTTCGGGGAACTGACTCATTCTATTAAGCTTCATAGATTGAACGAAGATTAAGTACTTCCCCAGTTACCTGCCTCCATTTGCTGTGTCATTTAATTTAAGAGGTTGCCAGTATACCCCATGAGGTGCCAGGAAGAATGCTAGGGGTCTTAGCATTCAGAATGTCAACAATTATTTTAAGGCTTTAGCCTTAAACTCTGCCTGCTTTTGCCCTGTCCAGTGATCCTTCTGATGCTCTCTCCAAAGAAAACCTTTTGTCTTCTGCTGGGACACTACATGAGCCACGGAAAGGAGTCTACTGGAGATCTAACTGCCTCTACCCCTGACTACATTGCTCAGAGGCAGGTGTGCTATCATATCCTGGGTCCTTAGAGGATTCTATATTATAATTCAGTTTAATGTCTTAGTCTTAACTTTCTTGATTCTGTTTTTTCCTTTTAAAATTTGTTGCTAGTTTCCCCCAAATTCATAAGAAAAGGTTAAAAGTTTGAAGGGAAAGCAAAATCAAGAAGCTCAACCTTATATGAGAGATTTATAACTAATGATAGCACTGGGAAAGGCCAAGTTGGCACTATTTAAAAGTAAATAAGAGCATTACACAAATGGGCATATTTAGAATCTTCTCAGGAGATAAAATGGTAAATTTTGGCCTTGGAATTCTTCATATTGATTTGTGGGTGTGCTAATGCCCTGAAAATATTGAATTTTTTTAAATGTTTTTTTTTTTTTTAATTTATTTCTAGGAGAGAGAGAGAGACAGCGTGAGCAGGGGAGGGTCAGAGAGAGAGGGAGTCACAGACTCCGAAACAGGCTCCAGGCTCCGAGCTGGCAGTCAGCACAGAGCCCGACGTGGGGCCCGAACCCACGAACCGCGAGATCATGACCTAAGCCAAAGTCGGACGCTCAACGTACTAAGCCACCCAGGCGCCCCCTGAAAATATTGAATTTTAAAGCAAACTTTTAACTTAAGTATATAGAAAAGCACACACAACCTCTAAGTGTTCAGGTTGATGAATTTTTATAAAGTTTATACACTTGTGAAATTAGCATCCAAGTCTAGTAACAGATTTGTATCAACCCAGAGCCCTCTTCTGGCCACCACCCATCCTCAGCTGAGTAACTACTAATGTGAGGTCTACCACTATAGATTACTTTTTGCTTGTTTTTGAATTTTATGCAAATGGAATCGTTCAGTATATAATCTTTTGTTCTGGCTTCTTTTTCCCCAATGTTATATTTGTGAGATCCAGCCATGCTAGGTGGTGATTGTAGTGCATTTTCATTGCTATAGAGTATTCCAGAGAGTAAATATACCACTATACCTTTTTAATTTTAATTTTGACAGACAGAAACTTAGGTAATTTGTGGTTGGGGCATAGTACAAAAAGTACTCTATGAACTTTCTCTGTGTGTCTGTTGGTACACTTATCCCTGTTGGCTGTGTGCTAAAAGTGAAATTGCTAGATCATAGTGGATGCGTACATTGAACTTTGGTAAATACCGCCAAACAGTTTTACAGAGTGATTACACCAAGTTTTACTTCCATCATCAGTGTATGAGATTTCTAGATGGTCAACATCTTACCAACATTTGGTATTATACTAATTTGGAATAATAGCAATTAGTAATTAGTAATTACCAAGTACCAATTACCAATTAGTAATTCTGGTTGGTGTGTAGTGGTCTATCACTGTGGTTTTAATTTGAATTTCCATGATGAATATAAGATTAAACATCTTTCCAGTAGTTTATTGGACATTTATATATGTTTTTTTGTGAAAGGCCCGATTATGACTTTTGCCAAATTTTCTACTGGGTTTTCTGCCATTTTCTTATTGATTTATATATTCTGGAAGTGATCCTTTGGATATATGTGTTGAAAAATCTTGCATATGTGGCTTGCCTTTTCTTAATGATGTCTTTTTTTTTTTTTTTAGCACACAGTCTTTTTTTTATGTTTTATTTATTTCTGAGTGAGAGAGAGAGACAGCATGAACCGGGAGGGTCAGAGAGAGAGGGAGACACAGAATCTGAAACAGGCTCCATGCTCTGAGCTAGCTGCCAACACAGAGCCTGACACGGGACTCGAACCCACAAACTGTGAGATCATGACCTGAGCCGAAGTCAGATGCTTAACTGACTGAGCCACCCAGGTGCCCTTAATGTTGTCTTTTGACAAACAAAAATTTTAATGTAGTATACTTTATTAATTTTTACTTTATAGTTAATACTTCTGGGGTCTTGAAGTATTTCAATGTCTCAATTGCTTGCCTCAATGTCATGAAGATATTGTTTTATTCTTTTTTCTAGAGGCTTTATTATTTTAGAGTGTATTTATCTAAAAAGTTTTAAAATTCATTTGTTCATTTGTCAGCCTGATATATTAAAACCTGTTAAACAAGATTAAATAATGACCTTGCCACAAACTCCCTACCTGTATGATCTTTCACAAGGTAAATTAACATTCTGAAATTATCCTCAACTATAAATGGGATTAATAATATCAACCTAAAAGTATTGTTGTCATATCTATATGTATACATCTATAGGTAAGGTATTAACAAAAAGTCAGCTGTTGTAAAAGACATTTTGGGGACAATTTAGGACATTTGAATTAAAAAATAGGTGTTAGATACATTGGGAAATTATTATTAATTTTGTGGTTGTATAGGAGAATGTCCTTATTTGGAGATGCATGATGAAGAATTCAGAGATAAGGTTAATGTGATGTCTCAATTCATTTGTAGTGATTTCAACAAAAAGAAAAAAACCTCAAATATCTAGATAAAGAAAACTGGTAAAATGTTTTCAATTGTTGAATCTAGGTATTAGATATGTGGGTATTGTGAAACTCTTTCAACTTTGCAGAATGTATGAAAATTTCATAATAAAATGATCAGGGAAAAGTTAGCTATTAGTAAAGTTATAGCAGGGATGCCTGGGTGGCTCAGTCAGCTGAGCATCTGACTCTTGATTGTGGCTCAGGTCATGATCCCAGGGTGATGAGACTGAGCCCCATGATGGGCTGTGTGTTGAATGTGGAGCCTGCTTAAGAGTCCCTCTTTCTCCCTCTACCCCTCTCTCTTGCTCATGCTCTATCTCTCAAAAAAAATAGTTGTAGCATTCTATTATTTAACATTTTTCCCACAGCTAAAAGTACATAAGGACATAGTTAAGTGGATTTTAAGTAATTGAGCTTGTTCTATCTGGGAAAGGAGATGAAAATGTATTGAGAATAAATGTGAACTCAAGCATTGCCAGCTTGAGTGGGATAAAGCTGAGCTGTTTCCATAAAATAGAGGCATTGCTGGGAATATAAGGAAGAAGAAGATTAGGAAAGGATCTAGGATGTACTGAGTGCCCATTAAACTACTCTGCCAGATACTATAAATATCACCTTTAATTTTAAAAGCAACTCTTTGATATAGGTAATATTGGAAAAGTTCAACATGTTTTGAATAATTGGCTAATATAGCTACTGGATGGTGGAGTCAGGATTTGAATCCAGATCTGTGTTTTGTCTTAAACCTTTCCTCTCCTCCTCCCTTTTTTGTTTTTGATGAAGGTGGGGTCGTTTTGTTTTGTATTTTTATTTTTAAAAAATTTTAATGTTTATTTTTGAGAGAGCATGAGCAGGGGAGGGGCAGAGAGAGAAGGAGACACAGAATCTGAAGCAGGCTCCAGGCTCTGAGCTGTCAGCACAGAGCCTGACGTGAAACTTGAACTCATGAACTGTGAGATCATGACCTGAGATGAAATTGGATGCTTAACTGACTGAGCCACCCAGGCACCCCTTTTATTGTTTTTTAAATGCACACTATAGTTTTCACTGTAGAAACTCTGGAAAACACATATTAATCAACTAGGCTTGCTGCATAACAGACTACCCAAAACTTAGTGGTTTAAGACTATATTTATTCAGCTCACATTTCTTTTGTCCAGGAGGTGGGCTCTGCTGGGCAGTTCTGATCTGGGCCAGTCTTGGCTGTTGTCATTGAGGCTTGCTCTCAAGTGTGGGATGACTGGACCAGCTCTTGCATGAAGTCTCCCAACCTATGGAAGACTAGCTTGAGGTCATTCTCCTAGGGAAGGGGAGGAGAGTCCAAGAGAGCAAACAGGAGTCCACCATGCCTGCTGGGACTAGGCTTGGAACTGGTACAATGCCACTTCCCCTCTGCCTTAGTCCATTCCAATAGACTGGGTAGTCTAAACAACAGACATTTATTTCTTACAGTTGTTAGGGTGGGAGGTCCAAGGTGCCAGGATATAAGATTCCTGGTAAGATCCCTCTTCCTGGCTTGCAGAAGGCCACCTTCTTGCCATTTCCTCACATGATGGAGAGAGAAAAGGCTTTGATCTCTCTTCTTTTTATAAGGACATTAGTCCCATCACGGGGGCCCCAATGCTCATTATCTCACCAATACTTAATTACCTCTCAAAGCCCCAACCTCCATATTGTGTTTGGAGCTATAACAGATGAATTTGGGGAGACACAGACATTTAGTCCATAATACCCTCTGTTGTTCAAGCAAGTTTTAAGGAGTCCAGATTCAAGGGGTGAGGAAGTAAACTACCTCTTGGTAAAAGGAGATGTGAAGGAGTTTTGCAAAGTGGTACGTATGGCAAGGAGTGGCAGTGGGAGGTGGGGGGGTGAATGCAGCAATTTTCGCAAACAATCTTCTACACCATGCAAAAGTAAGCATTCTTAATGCTACTATGGAAAGATAATTACTGTTAATATATTGGTGTATTTTCTTCCATTGTTTTGTCTATGCACATATAGAGACAGACTTTTTCTTTTTTAAAAAAGAATATGATTCATATCTAGAATCTGATTTGTATTCTGATAATTTTCCTTAATATTATGCTGTAGGTATTTCCCAGGCATTAAATAATTCTCAACAATGTGGTTTAATCTATGATGCATAGGAAACCAACAATAAATTGCTATGTTCCAGGCACTATGTTAAACACTTTCACAGTTATCTTGATTAGAAAGCAAGTTTCTTGTAATTTCCAGGATTTATAGTCTGCCTCTGCAGTGAAGAAACAATGCATTTTATGTGATGAAAAGATCCAGAGAAAATTGTAACAGTTAAGATATTATTGGCAATGTCCATTTTTCTTTTCAAAGCTTAACCTATCAACTATAACTTATGAGGAAAGGGCAGTCTCCCCCTTGTAAATGGTGGGAGGGTTGGGACACTGACAACAGACGAAAGTATGTGCTCTCCATTTCTCACTGTTCATTAAAGACACCATTTTGCTGGACTAGTTCAGGTGTTAAAATTACATTGTTGACCACAGCAGACTGTTTCAGTGAACAGTTTTATTCACAAAATTTTGATTTTGATTCTGTGAACGGAGTGATAACTAGTTAGAAAAGAAGGTGTAGTGGAGAGAACACTTCCATTTGTGATAGGGATTCAATATGCTCATGAAGAGATCTATCTATCTATCTATCTATCTATCTATCTATCTATCTATATCTATATAGATATAGAGAAGTTGGGATTATTCCCATTCCCATTTGAGCTCCTCTGTCCCATTGGCAGGCTCTATGTCCTGAATGATCAATCAGAAGATACAGCACTAATGCTCAAAGGCCACCTGTCCACCCTTTCATTTTATAGATGAAGCCACATCATTATTAATTTATTTGATCTGCTCTATTTTAGAGTCACGTTGAACATCAGTTCTTACTGTACAGTTAGCATAAAATTTGGAGGCCAAAGACCAAGATTTAAGCCTGGGCTTTCTATTTTGTAGCTGTTGACTATGAAAAAATTACTAACTTTCTTTGAATTTCAGTTTTCTCATCTATAGTTATAAAAGCTTCAGTCTTCTTAGAGTTAATGTGGAGATTCACTGAGACAATTTATATCTTCACTAACACAGTAGCCACTAGCACCCAATGGTCTTTGAGTACTTGAAATGTGGATCATCTGAATTGAGATGTGTTTTATGTATAAAATGCAAACTGGGTTTTGAAGCTTGCTATGAAAAAATATAAAGGATCTTCCTGATTACTGATTTCCACATGTAGACTACATGTTGAAATGGTAATATATTGTGTTCATTGAAGTAAATAAAATATATTAAAATTAATCCACTTGTTCCTCCTCCTCCTCCTCCTCCTTCTTTTTTCTTCCTATTCTTCTTTTTTTAATGTGGCTACAGGGTACCTGGGTGGCTCAGTAGTTAAGCGCCTGGCTCTTGATTTCAGTTCAGGTCATGATCTCATGGATCGTGAAATCAGGCCCACGTTGGGCTTTGCACTGACAGCATGGAGCCTGCTTGGGATTCTTTCCCTCTCTCTTCTCTCTCCCTGTCTCTCTGCCCCTTCCCTGCTCTTTCTCTTTGTCTCAAAATAAATAAACAAACATTAAAATATTTTAGAAATGTGTTTACTAGAGATTTAAAAATTATATATATGACTCATATTTGTGGCTTGCATTATGTCTCTACTGGAAGGAGCTACACTACATGGAAATTCTCTGTAGAACATAGTGTACAGAATAAATGTGAGGTATAGCCACAAAAAAGTATAGAAGGTTTGAATGGGTAGAGATTCTAAGTGATAGCATAAGATTATTATTTTACTAAATTTATAATGCAAGCTTTATTTAGGCATCTTAATTTTTCCTCTTTAAGTGTAGCAGGGAAATAGGAGTGATAATCTGATTGTGAGCAAACAGTAATGCCAGTACATTGAGGTAAGATGATGCAGACATTGTGCTAAGTTTTGTCTTAGGTAGGATTCCTTTGGTACATGTGGGGTTCTTGAATTCTTAGGATATAACTGTTGTTTTTTCTTTTCTCTCTCTTCCTTTCAAATTTACTTCTTTCTTCTTGACAACAGTGTTCTCTCAGATGACTTATCTCCCTCCACATGTCATGAAGTGTGGCTCTTACTACTCCTGCCTGTCATCTGTGTTCTAGGGGAGAACTCAGACCTGTTCTCTCTGGTTTTAAATTGAAAAGTCCTGTGAAAAGGCCAGGTTGACCTAGCTTGGTTTCAGTTAGCCATCCTGGGACCGTGGCTCTAATTCCAGTGCCAGAGGAGAAAGACTTCCCAGAAAAAGTTACTTGGCTAATAAGTGTACACTGCACCTACCTTAGGTAATTTAATAAGTACAGGTGTTCTGTGGGGTTAATACCTCAATTTAGAAATGAGGAAGCTGAGGCTTAAAGATGTTATATATTTTGTCCCAAGTTTAAACATCCAGGCCGGAAGCCCAGATCTGTCTGTCACCAGAGCCCGTATTCTTAACCACTACACTGACAGAATTTGAGACAATTGGGTTCTGTTACTTAAGTTTTACTGAATTAGCAATTTGCTATTTTTTTCCCTACCAAACTTCTTTCCACTGAAATTTGTGGCAGGAATGAGGGTAAGGGAACTGGTCCCACAGTAACATGCAGTAAATCTTTCTTGAATTGAAAACCAATACTCCCGTGTTCTCCAATCTTGTATCCAAACTTTAAAGGTCATAAAAAAGCCCTACCATAACTATTTTTGTAGTAATGTAGTACCATAACTATCTAATGTAGTAATGGTATCTTTGGTAAAGATACCAAACTGTCTTTGGGCATTTGCTTTTGTAATTTTTGATCATGTACTTTTTTTTTTTTGGTGCCTGTCACATAGTTGGTAATAAGTACTAGTTACTATATTTACCATACTAACAAACGTTAGCTATTACATCTATATTAATAAATGCTAGCTATTATGTTGATTATATTAATACATATTAGCTATTAGTAGAAATCATATCTCATTAATTATTCCTCATAGCATCTCTAATATTATTATTATTGTTTGTAACAGCTTTATTGAGACTAATTTATGTACCCTATGATTCACCTATTTAAAATGTATCATTCAGGATGCCTGGGTGGCTCAGTCAGTTAAGTGTCTGACTCCTAATCTTGGCTCAGGTCATTATGTCATGGTTTGTGGGATTGAGCCCTGCATCCGGCTCTGTGCTGACAGTGCAGAGACTACTTGGAATTCTCTCTCTTCCTCTCTTTCTGCCCTCCCCCTGCTCTCTCTCTCTCTCTCAGAATAAATAAATAAACTTAAAAAAAGTGTATCATTCAGTGGTCTTTGGTACCTTCAGAGTTGCGCAACTGATCACATACTTTCTTTTGAAAACTTTCCTATCTTATTTTTCACCAACACATGATTTCCTATACAATATGGGCATAGTTATTTCAGAGGCAGAGATGAAAGAGCCATCTTCTGTTATTTGTAAACAATACCTGGCCCAAAGAAAATATGCTTTAAAAATGATGATCCACGGGTGCCTGGGTGGCTCAGTTTTTTAAGCATCTGACTCTTGATTTAGGCTCAGGTTGTGATCTCATAGTGCACGATATTGAGCCCTGCTGTTGGGCTCTGTGCTGGCTGACACTGCAGCACCTGCTTGGTATTCTCTCTCACACTCTCTGCCCCTCTCCTTCTTACATGCATGCGCGTTCTCTCAAAATAAATGAACTTAAAAAAAAAATAAAATAAAAAATAAAAATGAGAGAGGTTGAGAGAGAGAGAGAGAGATCCTGAGCAGAAATAGAAGGAGACAGAGAATCTTAAGCAGCTTCTGGACTGTGCAGAGCCTGATGGCGGGGCTAGAACTCACAAACCATGAGATCATGACCTGAGCCGAAATCAAGACTTGGATACTTAACCTACTGAACCACCCAGCCACCCCCAAACAAAAATATTTCAAAATACTGTAAATCTCTGTGCTTTCCATTCCTCGGAAATGGTTTTATTTACATAGGAAACTAGCAGAAAGTGACAGTATTGGCTGAATTCATATTAAGCAGTGTGATTCAAAGCTAAGCGCTCTGATCTATGCTGGTCAGAAAGCCAGCCAGTCTCGTATACGTAGTACTGAGTGTGACGTAGTAACAAACACAATGACTGACCTTCATTGGATGCAAGGCAGTATACAGAGCAACTTTCCCTTATGTGTTTTATGGACTCTTCCCAGTGGCAGTGGTCATTCTTCTATTTAACAAGGGTATATCAGGTGTCTGCATTGTGTCAGGCATAGAGTTAAACCAAACATGGCTGTGCCATCATGAAGCTTATAATCTCATGTGGGAAGTCATACATCTAGCAGGAAATTTCAATGTGGTGTGTTATAAGTGCTATGTTAGAAGATGTACAGTGTTCAGTGGGACACATAGAATTATATCTAGTTTGGTTTTCAGAACTTTGTTGGTTTCCTTGGGGAAGTGCTATCTATGCAGGGATCTGAAGGGCAAGCAGGAATTGAGCAGACAGGGGATCATAATATGTCTAGACCTAGAAAGAGAATGGAGAAAGGGGAAGTGGTGAGGGCTGAGTAGCTTATCTCAAAATATGAAGAGTTCATTATGTTAAATACCTTAGACTGAGGGCACCAGAAGCCCTCAAATGGTTTTAAGCAGCTGAGTCACATAATTGGATTTGCATTTTAGAAAGCCAAAAATGAGTCAATTTGTTCACTTTCTGATCTCAATTTTCTTATCTTTAAATTGAAAGGGATAGCTTGCCCTTTATATAGCTCTTTCCAACTTTAATATTCCATAAATTTCTGCTATTCTGGAAAACTTAATTCCATGCTGATTTCCAGATCTTTAGGGCAGCAAGGCCTTACTAAGATTATGACTAGTACTTGAAGAGGTGAGTTTTGTGGGGATAAAGGTGTATGAGAGTGGGGACAGGAAGCTGAATGGATGAAATATTATTTCCACTGGGAAATAAGGAAACGGAAAGGTTATGGCAAGTTCCTCTGACAGTCTCCTGAAAGGGAACTGGTGGATGATTTTAACTTCTCAGCACACAGTGGAAGGGCACCTTGCCCCCATACAATATAATGAAATATGATGTTCCAAAAATTAAAGTGCTACAAACTAAGATATTTACTGATGAAATAATAGGAAGTCTGGAATTTGCTTAAAGGTAGTTAGGGATTTATACATATAAAACGTGATTGGCTGTGACTTGGTAATTGTTGATGCTGAATGATGGGTTCAAAGGGGTCAATTATATAAATTCATAATTTGTATATATTTGAAATTTTCCATAATAGAAAGTAAAAGATAAAATAATAAAATAAAGATGCTCTGACTTATTATCCAAATTCCTTATTATTTTTAGCACAAATGGAGAAAGAATCAGACTCTCTCTCACTTGGTCATATTGAAATAAATAGACTCAGAACTAGTATACCATAGCGCTGACACTCTGCCTTAAGTTTTGAATCAACTTTAATGGCCTAAAATGTTACAGACTGCATTGAGAATATGTGGGCAGATCATAGAAAGAGAATTACACTCCGAGGAGGGGACAATTCTTTTAGGGATTTCATTGATGACATAGGCAGAGTTCTGTAGCTCTGGGCTGGGTGCCTATCCAGTCTCTGGGTAGCAGGGTGAGGTGAAATCACTGGCTTTGGAATCAGGCATAAGAGACTCAGCCATGTGTCAGCTGAAGGATAGTGACAAGAAATAACAAAATAGATAACTGTGCAAACTTATCTATCATTGTACTGTGCAAAGCTCTTTATATCATTTGATTCTAACGACTGCTCTATTAGTTAGATGCTACGATTTTACAGATGAGGAAAGTGAAGCGTAGAGAACTTATTTGTCCGTGATCACATAGACTATATCATTGCCAGTAAATGTTCTGATAAATAAATAACTGAAATCCAATGGTTAGGTTGTATCCCAGTGAAGATTAGGTTTGAATCCACATAACAGAAAAAAGCAAATAACAGTGGCTTAAAACAAAATAGTTTCATCTTTATGAAGTCTAGAGATAATCAGTCCAGGGTTGCCATGGTTCTTTGGGAATCAGGTTCCTTCTATTGCTTCACTGTGAAAGTCTTCCATTCTCAAGTTCACTTCATGGTCCACGATGTATGCTGGGGCTTCATATTCCAACCAGAAAAAAGGAGAAAGGAATGGAAGAAGAGCATACCACCTATGCTCCTTTTCAGGGATGCATACTAAAAATTGTACATATCATTTATGCTTAAATTACAAAATCATTATTATTATACCACAACTTAGTCTCATGTACATACCTAGCAGATTATAGAAAACATGCTTCTGGCAGGTCTAAGACATGAAAGATGACTGAAATAGGTTTGTTATAATACATGGCCATGTGCCCACCTAAAGGTCAAGGTTAGCATAGAAGAAGATGGAAAAGAACATTGAGGATCACTTACAATCACTGTTTAGCTCACACTCAACTGTGCTCAGAGCTCTGGTCTCCATGGGTATGAAATGGGTATAGAAATCCTTCTAAAAAGACCATTCAGGTTTAAATGGGTAAGTAGATTAAAATAATAATATTAAAACCCCAGGCAATTTTGTGCACTGGAAATACTAGTTTTTTTTTCCCCCTTCAGTGAGATATGATCAAGTGGGTAGCAGTGATTTGCTGCCCTGGAGACTCAGCACCCGAAGAATTGATTCTACCTGCATCTGAGGTGATCATTATCTTCCTTATCACCTTCATATAGGATTTGCCACATGTACAAGGGCTCAACCGATAGGCACAAAAGGGGTACAGAGAATAAGCACCTACGTTTAAAGGATCTTGGACATAAAATCATGTATAATGAACTCAAGGTCAAACATGGGAATATCTAAGATTTAGGGAAACTTTTACTTCAGTGTAGATTTGTACTTGACTTTGGGGAACTATTTACCACATGAAAATTTTCAGTTTGCTATTTCCAAGACCGAGAGCAATTGAGCACAGGGCTGGTTTATGATGGTCTGTCAGTGTCTGTCCATTTGAGAAGCTGATTTCCTTGCTCATAAAATGACAGATGAAAGAAACACGTGCTTCTGTGAGTTACTCTTGAAATGGTAATATAGGTGTTACATTGTTAAACCATGAGCATGTCCTTGAAAAGTCAAGGGTAAGTTGAATCTTAGTAAGCGGAACTGCATTTTAAGTGAACTTACTAAAGAAACCCATGGTGGCTTTTTCTGTAAGCTAAAGATAGCCTTTTAGGCAATTTTTTTTTTTTTTTTTTTTTGCATTTTCATTTAGTTAGCAGGTACTGAACACCTATTACTTGGCAGGCACTATGTTAGGCCTGGTAAACTGTGATGGATGTTGTCTTTACCTACCAGAGTTGCTCAAAATACCTGTATAAATAGACAAATAATATTCTCAGGTTAACAGATAGTCAAATAATAAAATTTGTTGTATCAATTCTGAAACAGCTTTTAATATATTAACATTTGTGCCATTTTGAAACCTCTTAAAATTGGTAGTATGGCATATGTATGTCATAAGTTGTGTATTTTTCTTAATGCTTTTCAAAATGGATGGTTTCTTAGATTTGATGAAATGCAGCATTTGAGTAGGGCTTTAGTATTTATTATGTGCTTTCATGGGACTTATTTCATTTGATTCTTTCTGTGAGGGAGGCCAGATGGTATCTTCAACTTTATGGAAAGGGGATGTGGCTCTGAGTGGGAAATAAGATTGTAGAACACTTGCATGTGCTGAGTCCAGAGTGCATAGTTGTATTTTTCTTCCCAAAGAAGAAAATGTCTTTTTTAATCTATATACACATTATATTTATACACGTACATGTGTGGAAACACAACAGGGGCCAAGCTTTTTTGAAAGTGAGGAGCTTGCTTTTAATGAATATAAAGATTATTTTTCCTTCTAGTGATTAAAACTAGGCCAGAGACTAGCCAAGTATCAGTTTTCAGGAGCACAACATAGAAAGTCCTCTAAGCCAAAAGTTATAAAACAAGGTTGCCTATTGGGCACATACATTGCCTATTGCCTATTGCCACATACGTTGAAAACTTGCAGGTTTCACTGAGCAAAACCTACCATGTGGATAATAAAGCAACGATAATTCCGGTAAGGGCCTCCCAACCGTTTTTCACTGGCCACGCTTAGGTCAGATCCAAGAAATGACCCAAACAGTAATCTAGCATTCACTTGAGCACTGGAATTGCCTCCTCAGAATGGTGCAGTGGCCAAAGCATAATCAGAAAGGTGGGATTTTGAATACTAGCTGATAGCTAGCTGTATGAGCTTGAGTGAGTGAGTTAAACACTCCAAGTTTGCCTCAAAAAAAAAAAAAAAAGGGTAACACCTTTGCAGGTGGTTTGGAAGGTGGGAGTTATGGTAGGTAAGGTACCTGGCAAATGGAAAGTAACTAGTGACAGTTGTTTTTATTACTGTTAGAGATTCGAGGAGGCACAGGTTTGGGGGTATTGAGTTATCTTTAAAAAACATGTCCTGCCTGGAAAATTTGTCCACTCTTGTAAGAGACCCAGCATTCTGTCAGGCATCAGGAACAGACAACCTCATTTGAAAAGAGCCATTATAGGAATAGTTGAGGTTTTCTTCTCTTAAGTATTACCAGCTCACTCAGTTTTTCCAGCATATTTCCTCATCTCTCTTGTGTATTGCTTTATGTGTAACTCTTGACAGCCGCCATTATTTAAGCATCTGTTCTGTGGTAAAATCTTGATTGACTGGGACTTAGACTGGAACACTTGAATGGTCATGGTTTTTTTCCCTCTGAGCTTCATGTAGACGAGGGAAATGACAGCTAAAGTTTGAGAAGGATAGGAAAATTTGAGAACCAGCGAGAATCCTATAATTCATCGCCTTCAGTTTTACTGCTAAGAGGAGAATGATTATCAAGGCCACTCTGCTGATTAATAATAGAGTCAGGAGAGGATTCCAGCCCATTGCTCTTTCTCCTGGACTGTGGCCTAAAGATGTGGCTTTTAGCATCCGTCTTGGTGTTGTTACTGCTACAGTTCTGGCCACTACACTAGAAGTCTCAAATTCAAATGCCTGCAAGGGCTGACTGATAGTAAGAATGCATAGGGCAGGCTGGGTATTTCACATGGGGAAGCGGTGGTGAATTATGGCACTCAAGCTGGAGCCTGTGTCCCTTCTGTGGAGGCATGTAAGCTTACAATTAAAAAAAAAAAAAAACAAGACAAGCAAAACATGTTTGGGGGCCAGATATGGCCTGTTGGTCCCTGATTTGAGCACGTTGCATTGTTTATATCCATAGACCTTTATTCAATAAGGACATAATCTGAAGTATATGCCTGAGGCATGTTGCCAAGGAAAGTTTCAGTGCTATTCATTGATTTATATTAAAGCATAAAATTGAAGAAATGCATTTTATTTTATTTATTTTAAAATTTATTTTAATTAATTAATTTCTAAATTTACATCCAAGTTAGTTAGCATATAGTGCAACAAAGATTTCAGGAGTGGATTCCTTAATGCCCCGTACCCATTTAGCCCATCTTCCCTCCCACAACCCCTCCAGCAACCCTCTGTTCTCTATATTTAAGAGCCTCTTATGTTTTGTCCTCCTCCCTGTTTTTATATTATTTTGCTTCCCTTCCCTTATGTTCATCTGGTTTGTATCTTAAAGTCCTCATATGAGTGAAGTCATATGATACTTGTCTATCTCTGACTGAGTAATTTCGCTTAGCCTAATACCTTCTAGTTCCATACAGGTAGTTGCAAATGAAAGAGATTAATTTGCTTGCTGTCTCCTTGAGGATGTTGATGACTTCCTGTCTTACGTTTAGGTCTTTCATCCATTTTGAGTTCATTTTTTGTGTACGGTGTAATAAAGTGGTCCAGGTTCATTTTTCTGCATTACACTGTCCAGTTTTCCCAGCAGCATTTGCTGAAGAGACTGTCTTTATTCCATCGGATATTCTTTCCTGCTTTGTCAAAGATTAGTTGGCTATATGTTTGTGGGTCCATTTCTGGGTTTTCTATTCTGTTCTATTGATATGAGTGTCTGTTTTTGTGCCAGTACCATACTGTCTTGATTACAGCTTGGTAATACAGCTTGAAGTCTGGAATTGTGTGATGTCTCTAGCTTTGTTCTTCTTTCTCAAGGTTGCTTTGGCTATTTGGGGTCTTTTCTGGTTCTATAGAAATTTTAGGATTGCTTGTTCTAGCTCTGTGAAGACCGCAGGTGTTATTTTGATAGGGATTGCAAGAAATACATTTTAGAAACCTGATCGTACACAATGATTTTTGCATTTTGCCACAGAGAGAACAGAGCAGTTCTGTTCTCATTTACTGTCTGGTTAGCCAGAACTCCTTGTTGTCCAGTTAAGTAGGCATGTGCAATCAGATGTCACAGTGGGTAGGACAGTCATAATTGGAAACCCTAGGATCTCTTAGTACTGTTATACATAGACATTCAAACATTTATAAGTGGAACCCATAGTGAGAAATACATTTATGTCATTACTGAGGAGAAAAACATACTTTCACCACACAAACTCCAACAGTGGTTCAAGATACCATATCTTACCATATGCCAGAAGCTGATGTTTCCTGACTTGTTTCATTTTTATTAAAATAATGGTCATGAATTGCTAAGTTTATTTTATAATTTAGTAAACCACAGCATATAGTTTTTTTAAAAAATCACTAGACCAGGTGACACGAATGCATTTTATTTATTATTCATTACTTTATTAAGTCAGTAGATATTTACTCAATCTTTAGTGAGTGTGAGGTGCTCTTTTTGATATCATGAGGGATACAGACATGAGCAAAACATGGATTTTTGTCCTCAAAGAGTCCAAAATCTAATAGGAAAGAGATGCATGAAAATATCTAAAATGTCAAGGCAGAACAATCTTTACATTATAGATAATGTTTTTATATTATCATACATCATCATAATACATTTTTAACTAGGCAGGGCATATTTTAGCCTAATTTTACAGATGGGAAATTACATTTTTTAAAAAAAGTTACTTATCCTTATAAAAATCGTAGAACAATAATGATAACAGATAATATATGTTATGTACTAACTATATGTTAGGTACTCATTTAATTCTCACAACATCCTTATTTTGATAGTACTTTTCTTATGCTCATTTTACAAAGGAGAAATGTGAGGCAGAGAGGTTAACTTTAGGAGATACAGCTAAAAAGAGTCTGTGGAAATAGGGTTCAATCCGAGGAAATATGGTTCTAGAACCTCAGTTTTAACTGGTATGTTATAGTTCCTGAAAATTAAAAAGCACAGATCATAATCCCAGATGGCATGGCATATACTCATCTTCTCCTACCCCCACCACAAAAGTATTTTGACATCTGTTGTGATGGGAGAGTATTCTGGGGTCAGGGGAGGGGTGGGAGAGATGGACAGGAGTAGGGCCTGAACATTCCTCAGGGTGAATAACCTTTACCAAGTTAATAAAAGTGACTTATTAAGTCAGCAATAGAAAAGGCAGAGGGAAAGAATGCTACCCCCAGATCCCTGAAGAGGGCATCTAATTCTTTGGCTCTGCCCCATATGTGGGGTAGTATCATTGAAATAAAATGAATTGTTAAGCAGTCTTGCTTTTGGAAAAGCAGGAAAGCATGGCTCTAAATGTTCACTTTGGATTTTACCAGTGCCATCCCCCCTTCCTTAAACACAGGTGCTCATTCAGAATCACACAGACAAATTTCCATTAGTATAGTCTTGGAAAAGCTAATACTATCCTTTATTGATCATCTCCCATTGGAAGAACTAGGACTGTCAGGTGCTGAGGATAGAGCCATGCCCAAGCCAGCCCAAAATAGTAATAATAGTGAATATTTGTTAAGTACTTACTCTATAGGTGTTAGGTACTAATTTCTTACTTCAACTTTTAATGATGGTGTTTTTACTGTGCTCTGTTTTATGAAGTAGAAAAGTAAGATCTTCATGGAAAAGTGAACTTTTATGAATTTGATCTTTAGTAAAGATAATTTTAGTGTCAAAATTGGTGTATATTCTAATTTAAGCCCCAAACTAGTTTTTAGACTGTTGTAAATTAATCTAGTTATTGTATTTTCCTGCCTTTATATGTTCTTTATATCCTAAATTTTATAGGGTCGTTAATAGTTTTTTAAAATGTTTATTTATTTATTTTGAAAGAGAAAGCATGAGAGCAGCAGAGGGGCAGAGAGAGAGAGAGAAAGAGAGAGAGAGAGGGAAGGGCAGAGAGAGGGAGAGAGAGAATCCTAAGCAGGCTCCACTCTGACAGCATGGAGCCTGACATGGGGCTCAATCTCACCAACCATGAAGTCATGACCTGAGCCCAAATCAAGAGTCAGACGCTTAACTGACTCAACAACCCAGGCGCCCCAATAGTTGTTCTGATTAATTTTATTTATGTTAATTAAGTGTCAAGAAAAAAATTAAGTGGTCCCTGTAGTCATGTCTGTTTTTCTTTAAATTTGCAAACTGGGGAGATAGATATCCAAAAATACAAAGGCATATGTTTCACCTTAATTTCTTCCAGCAATATGCCTGAAACTCTGAAAACAGTTGAACAAATAAAACCAAGTGTGCTCTTTTTGAAAATAATAATTTTCACTTTTGCAAAATGGTCATCTCTAAATTCTCTTAAGCCAGTGATTATAAATCCAGAATTTGCCAAGGCACATGATGGATACTAGGTATTTACTCTCCCTGTGTCTCAGTAATGAATTAAAAGAAACAGAAAAGTGCAGAAAAGTGTGATTTAAAATGTTATTGGAAAATGTGTATTTACTAAACTCCACAGAGGATAACTTTAGTCAAGTACATAAAATAGCTCAATCTGACAGATTTGGAAAATTGAAAGTATGAAATCTGTTTAAAATTTTATTACAATTTTCACTGCTCTCACTGAAGTTGTTTGATCTTGTTGTAAATGAGCATTAACTGTGATTTGTGATTTGGGTCAGACCACACCTTCTTCAGATACTGCAGTTTGGAAAGCAACTGGTCAGGCAATTGACTTCTTCCCAGAGGGGCTGGAGGGCTCTGCAGGATTCTTGGCCTCTACTGATTAGTCCTCTTCCTATAAGAATTTGTATTTGAGTGATCCTTGAACAGGCAAATGTCTTTCGATTCAATTAATTTATTTTATGTAGACCTGAATAGAACTAGAGTTTCCGGGAAACTTTAAGGTCCCAAGTCATTTGGACCCAAACCCTTAGATGTTGTTTGATTTTGTGACCCTAAGTGATCACAATATCAGCAAGAGAAAGCCGTGGAAGGTGAGAAGGCAAAGCCAGCTTTGTGTATGGGCTTAAGCAAATTGTATATACATGCACTTTTTTCTTTCTGATCGGTGATGAAACTGTGCCAAATGACTTTTGAAAAGCTCTTTACTTAGTCATTCCAAATCCTAATAGGGAAAAGTATCATTTTAAACCAAGATTTCACTTGAAATGATAAAAATGAGAGATACTTCTGCAGTATTACTATTTCAGGTGAAAATGAACATTTGGTAATTGCATTTTGAGACTTAGAGTTATGTCCAGGTTTTACAAGCCATGAAACATATAATGCTAGGGTTCTCTTTAAGAGTAAGAATACAAAATCACAAATATAAAATTAGGTACATAGCCTTGAAAAGGGCTTCTGCAAGAAAGGAGCTCTGACCCTTAAGCTTGATTAACTTTGTGATTAATTCTCCACTAATAATGAGTGACTGCTTTCTTTGTTTTCTCAAAATTGTGAAAGCAAAAAGGGGAGGGGCTAGAGAATGGAAGGAAAATCCTTGTCTAGCTTGCTTCCTAACCATCCCCTCAAGCCAACTGAGTGGTATAGTCCTTTCTCCAGGTCCCAAGGTAAATGATGTCAGAACTGAAATTGCACCTGATTCGACCTCCCCTTCTCCCCCAATTATTCGTTCAACAAATAGTTCCTGAAACAGTTACATCTACTCACTAGGTGGAATGGACCCTGTCTCCTACTTAGAATAGCCAGCTTTTTGATATCTTACTTAGGGATCCTTAACATTCTCCTTAATGTGCAAAATACTGCTGCTGCTTTCTGTCCTAGCTTTCATAGAACTGGCATTTAACATGCGTTCTTTTTCTGTTCAATTAAGTTACAAGTCAGTCCTCTAGGACGGTAACCTTTGACTTGCCGAATCTTCCAGCAAATATAGACTAAGTTATACAAAATGGGCGTGCCTGGATTTTACCAAGAGACCCCCTCGTCCCCAAAGCTTACCAGAGACACCCAGCCTCGTTCTTCTTTACCTCGCGCGCGCGCGAAAACACCCGGGTCCCCGGGTCGTCGTAGTTCCCTCCCTCTTCCACCACGCCCCATTTTCCGCCCTCATCCCCCCTTCTTCAGAGTCTGGCCTCCCTCACTCCGTCTCTTTTCTTCCCTCCCCTTGGGCCAGCCGCGCTTGGAGCTGCCCTGCTGCGCGGCGGGGCGACGCGGCGACACCTATAGGATTGCTTCCGGGCACTCCCCAGCCAGAGGGTGGCTGGCCGGGTCCGGAGCTCGGCAGGGCGGGCTGCTCAGCGGCGGCGGCACGGAGGACGCGCGCACCCGCTCGCCCTCCCGCCCGCGCCCTCTTTTTCAACCTCGGTCGCGCAGGGCGCCCAGAGCCTCTCTTTGCCCAGGGCGGTGGCTTTGCCGCGCGCCCCGCCAAGCTCCTCTCTGGTGGCCGCTTCCTCTTTCACTCGTCTTTGCGTCATGTCGGACACTTGATGGTTTTTTCTTTTTCTTTCTTTTTCTTTTTTTTTTAATTCCTCCTTTGAGCCCTTTCCACCTTCCACCTCCCCCTTCATTTCCCAGGTTGATTTTCCCCCTCTCTTCTCTGGGCTTGCCCATGAGTCTCCTCGGGAGCTACCGGAAAAAGACCAGCAACGATGGTTACGAGTCCTTGCAGCTGGTGGACAGTAACCGGGACTTAAGTGCGGGAAGCGGCGCGGGTGGCGGCAAGCAGAGAGTGAATGCCGGGGCGGCGGCGGCGCGGAGTCCCGCCCAGCAGGCTCAGGAACGCGCCAGCACCATGGACAGCTCAGGTAGCGCTGGTGGCGGGGTGCGCCCGGCTGAACTCCACTGGGTCCTCCGAGAGGCGGCCCGCTCCGCTGGCCCGAGGCTCCCACCTCAGCCTCGGCCTGGGAGGGGCCGGGATGGAGAGAAGGCATCTAATACCACAAGGGTGTCGCGTCTCTAATTTCTCTAGTTCCAGGAGCTAGGAAACGTTAGATCTACCCTGAGGCCCAGTGACTGTCGCGAGCGCCTCTTAATCTCGCTAGGCTGCTGAATACACCAGCTGGGGGCGGGGAGGGGAGGGGAAAGGGGAGGGAAGGGGTGGACGCGAGAAGGGAGAGGGTGGCGCGAGGAGCCACTGGGAAGAAGGGCAGGGAGAGGCAGCTGCCTTCACTACCCAGCTGGATGAGGGGGAGAGGTGAAGGAGCAAGTGCGTTGGTTGTTTCTGCAGCCTGCAGAGGGTATTTATTCCAGTTATTATTCTTGTAATGCTGATGTCATGTGCAATTCTGTAAGGCTGTGTCTCTTCTGAATTTGCCTGTCTTTTAGGGTTGATGCTGTTACCTTTCTTGAGCAATTTTTACCTTGAGCAAGTTTTTATCTAGAGCTCTTTTACACAGCTTTTATGCTTTGTAGGATGATATTTATTTCACCTGCTATCGGCTCTGATCTTGTTTATCTTTTTGCATTGAGTATACTAATGTTTCATGAACTTTACATATAAGGAAAATGAAAATGCCTTTAAACTTTGTATCTGGGCTTGCAACCTTCGTTTATAAAGCATTTTAACAAGTTGGATTTCTCTCTGTCAGAAATGCTCTTTTAGCTATTTCCGTAGCAAAACAGTCATTTAATATATGTATGTTGGACCAGGGGTATTATTATAGCTGTTTGCTCACCTTTTCAAGGAACCAGGATCAGAGGATTGTTTACATAGAGATAATTTATAATTGAAGTGCTCAGTGTTTTGTCCTACACTGGTAACTTTAATATACTGAACAACTGAGGACTCCAGAGGAAAGATTCATGTTGGGTTGTTTGGGAAGTAATGAAAACAAAGTGAATTTAATTCCTGCACTTTGTAAATAAATGCTTGTTTCTTTTAATCATGTAATGGCTCTCCCTGGACTACCATTTTCTATTTTCTTCATCCCATAAGTGGGATAAAATGTCTGCAAGATGTTCAGGTGTCCTGGTCCTGGCCTGAAAACATATTTTATCTATACAAGCTCTTACTGCGTTAAATAAGGTGTTGGTGCAATGTTTTCTCAGGACCATTTTAAATTAAAGCTAAAATTACCCAAAGGGACCAATGGTTCTAACAGCTTTAGTATTGGCATTGTACATGGGTATTTGATTTATGATTTTCAAATCTGTGATAAAGGCTAGGGTATCTTTTGACTGGATCTGATCTCTTTTAAATCTTAAAAAAGATTCGTGTATTCCAAACGATGCTATCATAATTCTTTCTGGAACACAGTGGACAAGTATACAAGTAACTGAAATGGAATGAACAGTTTCCAAATGAGCGAGGAGGAGCCCCACTTCCGAAACTGAAAGAAATAGAAATCTTGTGTATTTTCACCTTTCATAAGGATTTTTATTTTAAGAATTAGAATTTGTTTTTAAAGTTTGTTACATCCTAGAATAAATTCAACACCTATTTCCTGAGTCCATTATATGCCAGGTACTGTGCTAAGCACTGTGGGGGATATAGTAGTGAATGAGATACTTCTGCATTTAGAAGGATGTCATTTAATAGGAGTAGTAACTCACACAGCAGCCTTTGGTAAATTCTGGGTTTCTGAGGATTGTCTTTTTCACCAAATCAGACTTTTTCAATAGGTTTAGAGAAGAAAAATGAATTGAATTGATAAACTTTTATAATGGATTTTTATTAAGAATATTGTTATCTCTAAAGCACTATTGCTAGGAGTTGATTCTTCAGTTTGATCCAACTAGCCTTGTATAAAGAGGTTGCAAGAATTCCTCCCTTCCCCCATGCCTCTTTCTGATTAGGGGAATGTTGTGGCTTCCTGAGGGCAGTACTATGTATCTTATAACTATTTTGATGCATAATTGCAATGGAGAATGAGAAGGAAGTCTGAGAGGATGCTGTTTGTTTGGTTTGGATGAACGAATGGGCCCTGAGAGTGGGGTTTCTTTTAGTGGGTAGCAAGTTTCATTTACTAGTGCAACTATATCTATCGTGTCTAATTATAGTTCTTTCTTCTCAGATCCTCAAAGAGTGGCCTTGTGCAGTGTAAATGTATCCATTTGTTTAAGACATTTAATTAAACTCATGGATCATTTCTAAAGCAGCAGTGATCTGCCCATTTATTCAACGCATTGTACTGTTACATGCTAGATGGTTCATGGGGCTTTTGTTATAACAGGAATGTTTGTGAATGTAAAAAATATGTCTAGAGGATTTAAAAATAAATCTAGAAGACCTAAAGCTTAGTTTTAATAATATTCTACACTTGTATAGCTATTTATAATAGGTGGTGCACTTTGACATTTTATCTATTTGTCCATCTATTTATATTCAAGTTAGTTAACATATAGTATAATGACATTTTCAGGAGTAGAATTTAGTGATTCATCACTGACATATACATCACTTACATATAATACCCAGTGCTCATCTCAACAAGTCATCCCAATGCCTGTCACCCATTTAGCCCAATCCTCCACCCAACACCCTCCAGCAACCCTCAGTTTGTTCTCTGTATTTTAAGAGTCTCTTATGGTTTGCCTTTCTGTTTTTCTCTTATTTTTCCTTCCCTTTCCCTGTGTTCTTCTGTTTTGTTTCTTTCTTTTAAGTTTATTTAAAGTTTATTTATTTTTGAGTGAGAGAGAGAGAGAGAGAGCAAGCGCATGATGGGGGTGTGGGGTGTGGGGAGGGGAGGGGCAGAGAGAGAAGAGCTAGAGAATCCCAAGCAGATTCTGTGCTGTCACCAACATGGGGCTTGAATGCACAAATNAACCCTCAGTTTGTTCTCTGTATTTTAAGAGTCTCTTATGGTTTGCCTTTCTGTTTTTCTCTTATTTTTCCTTCCCTTTCCCTGTGTTCTTCTGTTTTGTTTCTTTCTTTTAAGTTTATTTAAAGTTTATTTATTTTTGAGTGAGAGAGAGAGAGAGAGAGCAAGCGCATGATGGGGGTGTGGGGTGTGGGGAGGGGAGGGGCAGAGAGAGAAGAGCTAGAGAATCCCAAGCAGATTCTGTGCTGTCACCAACATGGGGCTTGAATGCACAAATCACAAGATCATGACCTGAGCCAAAATCAAGAGTCTGATGCTTAACTGCCTGAGCCACCCAGGGGCCCATGTTTCTTAAACTTCACATATGAGTGAAATAACACATTTGCCTTTCTCTGCCTGACTTATTTTGCTTAGTATAATGGATTCTAGTTCCATCCACATTGTGCTAATGGCAAGATTTCATTCACCAACTAATATTCCATTATGTGTATGTGTGTGTGTATGTATAGACACACACATATATGTACACACATATTCCATTGTGTGTACAACATCACATTTTCTTAATTCATTCATCAGTTGATGGAAATTTGGGCTCTTTCAGTACTTTGGCCGTTGTTGATAGTGCTGCTATAAACATTGAGGTGCACGTGCCCCTTTGCATCAGCATTTTGGTATCTTTTGGATAATTACCTAGTAGTGTAATTTCTGGACTGTAGGGCAGCTCTATTTTTAATTTTTTTGAGTAACTTCCATACTTTTCTCCAGAATGGTTATACCAGTTTGCATTCTCACCAACATTGCAAAAGTGTCCCCCCTTTCTTCACATCCTTGCCAACATCTCTTGTTTCCTGAGTTGTTAATTTTAGCCATTTTGACAGGTGTCAGGTGGTATCTCATGGTGGTTTTGGCTTGTATTTCCCTGATCATGAATGATGTTGAGCATCTTTTCATGTGTCTGTTAGCCATCTGGATGTCTTCTTTAGAAAAGTGTCTGTTCATGTCTTTTGCCCTTCACTGGATTGCTTTTTGGGTGTCGAGTTGGATAAGTTCTTATAGATTTTAGATACTAACCATTTATCTGATATGTCATTTGCAGATATCTTCTCCCATCCTGTTGATTGCCTATTAGTTTTGTTGATTGTTTCCTTCCATGTGCAGAAGCTTTTTATCTTAATGAGGTCCCAGTAGTTCATTTTGGACACTTAATCTTATTTCATTTTCCCATAAATCTATTAGGTAAGGTAAGTGGCATATGTCTAGTCTTAGAGATTTCATATCAAACATCTGTACTATTGTTACGAGCTGTAAAACCTAGAAAAATTTAAGCCTGTTCCCCATTTATAAAAGAATCATAATAGTTATTCTTATACTAGAGCTTTTAGTTTGAGGCTTAAAACAATATGAGAATACATTTCAATTTTTCTTCATTTTGCTGTCTGTGTCTTTCCAATTACATGAGGAAGCTCATTCTTAGAGATGGTAGGAGACTTGTTCAAGGTAAAATAGCTACTTCATGACAGCAAGATTCAGGTTTTCTGATTCCGAGCTCTAAGTTTTTCTCCATGGAACTGAACTGTCTTCTTGTGTAGGTAATAATATCAACTGGTTATTGAGATGTAAACAATACTATTTCCTTAGATTTCCCCTCTGTTTTTAGATGAAAGAGTGACAGATGTTCAGAGAAGTATTATGACTTTCTAAGTCAACAGACTCTCAAGTGGTAGATTCCAGAGCAGCCCCTAAGCCAGAAGTGCTTCTAGAGCCGTCTGCCTGCCCTGGCTCACTTTCTTTTCATTTGAATTATACTTTAGAAAAGACTGTCATTCAGAGGTCATCCTCTCATTTCCCAGATGGCAATGTAGCTATCTCAGTTCATTAGCTCAGAAACCACATATTTCTCTTGTGCACAATTCACCTACCATGGAAAGCAGAATCCACAAATGTAGAAGTCCCAGTCTTGAGTTACTAAATTTTTCCAACATTAGGCTTTACTTACCAAGTTCATAATGACAAGCCATAAAACAGAAGTCCAATTAAAAACTGTTTCCAGATTTTAATGGTACTTAAAAGTATGAAGATAATGAAGAATGCTAAAATACTTTCCTGTTTAGTATAAATCTGATTGAAAGCAAAAATTACCTTTAAAAACTTCTATTCTAGGTAGTATTTAAACACAGCATCTGCATTTTAAATCAGGCTTTAACATTATGAAGTGTTTATTTGGATACCTTCATCCTTCACTGAAATATTATAAGCATATGTGCTAATATTCCCTTCTTAGGAATACCTGCCCATTTAAGGGTACCGTAGGTTGAAGGCAAAGTGATTTACTAATTTATTTAATGTGTTGCTGAAGTTTGAATGTTTCTGGATAGCCTATTAAGGATGCATCCGTGTCAAAGTTCAAATGCTTGGAGACTGCCAGGTTTCATAGACTTAGAAGGGAAATCTTTTGAATCAACTTTTAGAAAAATGACCATATAGCCCAGTGATATGCACCTTCTGTGATGGAGCTGTCACAACCTTGAGGCTATACCTTTCCAATGTTCTCATCCTTTTATTTAAGCAAAATTGGCCTTTTTGCTCTCTAGATACAAAGTAAATCCAATCTCTTGTCCACATGGCCACCCTTAGAAAATTAGAGAATAGATCCTGTTTCTCCTCTTAGCCTAGTTTATTTCTTTTCCAGGCTAATCGTGTGTGTGTGTGTGTGTATTATGTGTATATATATGTGTATACTTATACATTTATATATACGTTTTAAACTTTAGTAAGGTTTTTTTTAGTCAATTTTTATTATAAAAGTTTTTATAAAGTTTTCCATGATTTTGTTAAAAAAAGAATTAAGGGTTACAGAAAAGAATACAGTGGAAAATATAAAAATAGGGGCACCTGGGTGGTTCGGTCGGTTAAGCGTCTGACTTCGGCTCAGGTCATGGGCAGTTTGTGGGTTTGAGCCCTGCATCAGGCTCTGTGCTGACAGCTTGAAGCCTGGAGCCTGCTTCGGATTCTGTATCTCCCTCTCTCTCTACCCCTCCCCTGCTCGCGTCCTGTCTCTCTCTGTCTCTCAAAAATAAATAAATGTTAAAAAAATTTTTAATATACTCCCTTCCCCTGATTCTTTGCCTCAGAGATAACCCCTATTGAAAATGTTTGTAAACATATATATATTATAATATGTATATGCATAAGATTAAAATTGTAATACACAAAATTATAACCATGTATGTTTATGTACATTGTTCAGTAATACTTAATGATAAAAACTGCTACAAGTTTCTGACTACAGCAGTGATTACAATCCAGGCATTTTGCTAAATACTGTACATATGGTATCTTATTTAACCCTCATAAGAATTCTTTAAGGTAGGGGCGCCTGGGTGGCTTAGTCGGTTAAGCGTCCGACTTTCGCTTAGGTCATGATCTTGCGGTTCGTGGGTTCGAGCCCCGCGTCGGGCTCGGTGCTGACTGCCAGCTCAGAGCCTGGAGCCTGCTTCTGATTCTGTGTCTCCCTCTCTCTCTGACCCCCCCGCTCACGCTGTCTCTCTCTCTCTCTCCTAGAAATAAAATAAAAATATTTAAAAAAAAAGAATTCTTTAAGGTAAGAGGATAATTACTTTATTCTTATAGTTGAAAAAAACAGGTACAGAGAGGTTAAGCAGGCTATTTGACATTACTCAGGCTCTGCGTATTTTACACTGAGTAAAATGCTATAAAGAAATGTCCAGGGACACCTGGGTGGCTCAGTCAGTTGAGCATCTGACTTCAGCTTAGGTTATGATCTAACAATTTGTGGGTTCTAGCCCCTCATCGGGCTCTGCGCTGACAGTTCGGAGCCTGGAGCTTACTTCAGATTCTGTATGTGTGTATGTCTCTGTCTCTGCCCCTTCCTTGCTCATGTTCTGTCTCTCCCTGTCTCTCAAAAGATAAATAAACATTGAAAAAAATAAAACAAAATAAGAAAGAAATGTCCATAGGATTGCAAATGAAGAATTTAGTAGTGAATGTTTGTATTTGTTTCTTCCTCTGCAGTAAGGAGTAATAGAGGTGTCTGAGGTAACTGAAATGAATACAGTTGCTTTTCACTTTGCATCTTATACATAAGGTATCTCTCTTGACTTATGTATAACATAAAGGAATTTAAAATGCTAGAAATGAAGAAGGCGGAAAAAAAAACAGTATCAACTAAGACTGATTACATTCTTATATGACACCGAGAGAATAATATAATTGGTACCTGTAATAACTTTATGGAACAATATCTTGCCAATGGAAATGAGTCCCCACTGCTTTCAAGATAAAAGTCCAGTTCTGGACTTTATCTTAACTGGACATTGGAAGCCCATCATGGTACCTCTGCAAGACAGCCCAGTAGAACTTCATGTCCTTTGTCCCCTGGTAGGCCCTCCCAGCCCTATTTCCATGCTTTCAGGTACCCTGTTCTTTCAGGTTAGGCCAGCTTCTCCTATAGACCTCTAGACATCCACTTTCCCAGGTTTTTCCTACTCATTCTTCAGCTCCTTAACCCCTGTAGGATACATGGGCTGGCCATTCTGCCTGCTTCTCCAGCAGCTTGTATGTCCCTGCCGTACCTCTCAGCACACTGAGTTGTGATACGTTGCCTAGACTATCTTTTCCTCTAGACTGTAAGTCAAGTTCAAAACAGGGCTATGTCTTATTCACCTTTGTATTCTTGTCACTGCTTGGCATTTATTAGGAGCCTAATAAATACTCGAATGAATAAAAGCATTGAACTGATTTTGAATTTTTAAAAAGGGCATTTATAATGAAATGTACCCATCGAACCCAAAAAATAAGTATATAGCTAGATTTTAATGGTAATGAGGCCAGACTTGATAGAAATGAAACTGTTGGCCAAAAGCTAGACCAACTCAGTAATGAGCAGTTTTCATAGGCATGGACACTAGAGGGAAGAGAAAGATAATTAATACAAAGTCCCAGACCCCCAAGAGTTTTCTAATGTGGAAATGTAAAAAAATAATCTTACCAAAAGACTGCTTTTTTGACCAAAAAAATGCATTGTACTGTGCGATTCATCATCAAGATAATTTTTTAGCAGAAAAGCCACCAAACTAAATGTATATAGTTTTTGTTTTGTTTTTGTTTTTATGAACTAACAATAGATGGCTTTTATCTGTAGATTTGTGTGTTTCTTCGTTAGCATCACAAGTTTGGAATTTTGGCTATTTTCAGGCTTATTATTAAAAATTCTTGAGGTGCCTGGATGGCTCAGTCAGTTAAGTGTCTGACTCTTGATTTAGGCTCAGGTCATTATCTCACCATCATGAGATGGAGCCTTGTGTCTGGCTCTGTGCTGACTGTGGAGCCTGCTTAAGATTCTCTCCCTCCCTTTACTTCTGCCCCTCCCCGGCTTGCACTCTCTCTTTCTCTCTCAAAATTAAAGTTCTTTGTGTCACCCTTGGTCATCTGCAGTTGTTAGTAGGCATTATGGTGACCTGTACTCACCATTTTGAACTCCTTTTGGAAAGAGTCTATAATTTTGGGGCAAATTTAAAGAATCCTGGAGTTTATTTATTTATGTAATGTTTATTTTATTTGAGAGAGAGAGAGAGAGGAGAGAGCACACAAGGGGCAGAGAGAAAGGGAGACAGAACCCAATGCAGGACTCTAACTCAAAAACCATGAGATCATCACCTGAGCCAAAGTCAGATGCTTAACCAACTGCCACCGAGGCGCCCAAGAATCCTGGAGTTTAAATTGTACATTTCCTCATTGGCTCAGGAAAAAGCTAAATTATAGCTATTGTATACTAAACAACATCTCTTGAAACTTACTTAGAAGCTTTTGACAGAGCAGCTCAATGTCTGAATAATAAGTTCTCATGGTCCAAGGAATTAGGAAATTTCATGACATGTGCCAAGAGATCTGGCAATTTCTACGTCTTTTAATTGCTTTACCTAACATGTACAGAGCATAGCCTAGTCCAGAATAGCTTTCTCTTTCAATAATACATCAAGGCATAATATAAAAAGGTTCTAGGGATGAAAAATTAAAATTCAGCTGTGTGTGATGTTAACAATGCAAATAACCCCACAAGGAAGCAATCAGATGATTCAGTGCTTGCTATGCAGGTTGGGTTTGCACATACAGAAAATTACTGTTGACATGTTCAAGTGTAGTACTCTACTTGGTGTCTGGCGAGTTTGTGTGGCATGTGTTATTGCCATTTTCTGATTTTAGAAATGTAGGGTGGCTCAGTTGGTTAAGTATTCAACTCTTGATTGGCTCAGGTCATGATGTCACAGTTCATGATTTCGAGCCCCTTGTTGGGCTCTGCACTGACAGTGTGGAGACTGGTTGGGATTCTCTCTCTCTCTGACCCTCCCCTGCTCTCTCCTGCTCAAAAATAAATAACTAAACTTTTAAAAAAGGAGAAACATGTTGTAAAAGAAGCGCATATCAGAATTTGGTATATTTGGCAAAAGGCAGAGTGAATAAGTGGTATAATAATAGTATAATAATAGACACACATTGTGCTATGGAGTGCAGAAGAAGGATGCTTAATTTCAACCTGTGGGGCTAGGGAAGGCCAGAGTAGGAAATGGTATTTGAGTGGGAGGTCAGTAGTAGATAAGGAAAGGAAAATTGGTTTGGGCTGAAAGCTAGGGCACAGTGGCATCATCATACATGCATGGTGTATTGAAAGAACTACATATAGGCCTGGAAGCTGGAGCCCATGTGGGTTGGAAGTACTACAGTGGATGGGACTGGGAATACAGACTGGACCCAGACCAGGGTGAGCCTGCTGAAAAGGTTGGAATTAATTCTGTAGGCAGTGGGAGGATCCTGAAAATTTGGGAGAGGGGCCGAGGCAGAGCTGACTTATCCACAGGCATAGCACCCAGGGATTAGAAAAAATTTAAGGCCCCCCCAAATTATTTTTGTTTACAAACCAAAATAAAATAAATAAATATAACAGTAGGGAATTAAGGAATTCATCTTCATAACAATTCAGTAAAAAATACACATTTTTTTTAGGGGCTCCTGGGTGGCTCACTTGGCTAAGCTTCTGACTTTGCCTCAGGTCATGGTTTCTTGGCTTGTGAGTTCGAGCCCTGCATTGGGTTCTGTGCTGACAGGTCAGAACCTGGCACCTGCTTTGGATTCTATGCCTCCTTCTGTCTCTGCCCCTCCTCCACTCGTGCTGTATGTCTCTCTCTCTCTCTCAAAAATAAATAAATATTTAAAAAATATATATATATATATTTAAATGGAGGAATAAGCACATGGAGGCAGAAGTGCCTAGGGCCTACAAAGGTCTTGCTGTAGTTCCAGAGAGAACACTGTAATATGCGAGTCCTGAAGACATTCTGCAGCTGCATAAAAGATGGGCCCCATCTGTGGTTCCCAACTGTGTCCTGGCTACATCAGATTTTCCTGAGGTGCTGGTTGAAAACACAGGTTCCTGGGCCCCAGGGATTTATGATTTAGTGAGGGATGGGGCATACTGACAGACAGAGCATGTACCTGCAGGACAGGGAGAACAAGTAAATGGCTGTTAGGTTGATGACCTGAGAAATAATGACAGCGCAAACCAGGGCAGTGCCAGTGAACTGTGGAAGCAAGACGTAGGTCTGGACAGCATTGCACAGAAGAATGGACAGACTGACAGCTGACTGGATGTGGAGTGAGAGGTATAGGGAAAGCTAGAAGTGTCTAGCCTGGTGGCAGGAGAGGAGGTAGTATTTCCATTCTTGGCCAGAAGTGGAAAATGTAACCAATGGTTTTCTATGCTACAGATGCACCATGAGCATACTAGTGAGAGGGCTGAATATGCTGTCAGCTTGGCACAAGGTTTCACCAGGCTTTCAGCTTTTTGGTGGGCTGCCCATTAGTCTGCGCAGATCTCCACGGGAGTGCCGCGAAAGAAGTAGGAGGCAGGAGGGCCTGTGTTTGCCTAGTGGAGGAGTAAGGTAATCAGTGGAAATGCTAGAACTGAAATTCTGCGGCACTGGGCTGACTCCAGGCCAGTGGCCAGAGGCCAGGATGGTGTAAAGTAGCCAGCCTGCCCTTATGGCCATTCTCATGGGGCAAGGCCTAGGCTCTGGGCCCTTTCATGGTGATGGAGGCACCGGAAGAAAGCTCAAACACCAGACACACTTGGAAGATGATTATTGAAGCAGGAATTCTTGGTCTCTATGGAAACACACAAATGCCCGGGAAAAAAAAAAACCACCCTGACCCCCAGAAATTATCCAGGACTGTCATGTGTCAGCCTTTGGCCACTTGAGGATCACAGCAAAAATCAGCAGGCTGACATTTCTCTTTGCTGCTTGTTCTCCCTTCACTGTCTCCACCTTCTGNAAAATCAGCAGGCTGACATTTCTCTTCGCTGCTTGTTCTCCCTTCACTGTCTCCCCCTTCTATGGTCCTCTTCCCAATAGTCTCTCCTTCCGCCTCCTCTTCCTCCTTCCCCTGCATCTTCAGCTTCTTTGTCCCCCTCTCCTCTTTGCCTGTGCTGCCCTTCTTGCTCCTCTTCCCATGTCTTACCTGCACGTCCTCCCCTTTTCCCCAGTGAGTGAGTCAGCACATTGGGGAGACTTGGAACCCCATGCCGTAGAAGGTGTGTGGATGACTGTAGTTTGGGGGTATTTGCATGGAGGTGTATGTGTGTGACTTAGATCCCGGGCTGCTTGCGATCCAATGAGTGTGAACACTGGTGTCACTTTCCAAATTGGGTAATTGCATCTGACCTACCTAAAATTTCACTTGCTGTTTCAATTAGCCAAGTGTTCTGCACTGTGACTTGGTGATGAGAGGTTTCATAAGCCTCCATCCCAGAGGTAGCTGCATTTCATTCAGATGAAGGAAAGAATTTTACTTACTGATGTGCAGCTAGGGAGTGCAAGATAATGACACACCATTTTCCCCTCCCTGTCTCTCCTACCTCATCCCTGCAGGAAAGCAGCTCTTGCTCTTCCCTTCCCCTATTGCTAACACCTAGATAAATGGCTCTATTTTCAGCCCTTCCAAGTCCAAATTTGTGGATGCTGTTGAGCAGTGGGGATATTAGGAAATCATGAGTTAGAAACCCTAGATGTAAACTCTGGGTTTGTCATTTATAAGCTGTGACCTTGGGCAGGTGATTGAAATGAGAAAAATCATACTGACCCTGCCAGATTCATAGGCAAGGGGGGAAATGTGGGAATGTAGAGGAAAGTGCTTTGTGGTGGGTAATTCTGCATTCATTCATTTCATAAATGTTTCCTGACTGCCTGCTATGTGCCAGCACTGTTCTAGCCACAGGGATACAGTGGAGGACGAGACAGATAAGACTTTAGTGCTTATGAGCTTACATTGTAGTGCACAAGAAATACCATAAACCAGAACACCAAGATAAAGGATTATAAGGTATGCTAAATGCCACAGAGGGACTAGAGTCGGGGAGAGAATAACTAAGATGGTGATGGGGAGGAGGGAAGCCTAGTTTACAGAGCACGATCTGGTAAGGGCTTTCTGAGGAGGTAATATTTGAGCTGACACCTAAAGAAGCAGAAGCAAACAAGAAAAAGAAAGAGAGTGAGGGCTGTGTGTAGGGCATTTCAAGCACTAGGTTCAGCAAATGCAAAGACATGGAAGAGGGGCCAAGCTCTGCAAAAAGACGTGTGACTTAGCACTTAGCCAGGGCGGAAGGGGGACAAGTGAAGTCTGAGTTATGTTTGTAAGAGACCATTTTGGCTGCTTGCATCAAGAAAGAATTTGAGGTTCCTTCATAGTTTCATGGGTATTCGAGACTGTAGACAGGATTTATATGCCAGAGATGATGTCAGTGACTATTACTGTTCAACATTAACGGTCAGCCTTTTTTTTCCCTTAATTCAAATGAACTAGTGTTCTCATAGTATCTTAGTGTTGACAACATGTTTTTCTAAAACTTATCCTACTTAGTTCTTAGAATGTAGGATATCCCAGTGAAATCGGTGGCATTAACAATATTTTAGAGATGGGAAGCTCTGTAGAGGTCAGTAAGCTGATGTGCAGCTAACCCAGCAGCAAGCAGGCTCCAGGTCTTCTAACACACTGAAGCATGACACATTTGCAGAGGAGGACAGTTGAGGTCTTGGGCACCCTGTGCCAAGATCCATCAGCTACTTTAAAAGGAGACAAGCTAGAAGAATAGAATGGTAAAAATTGGTTTTTTACTGCTAAGGAAATAGGCTTAGGTTGCCTTGAAATGGATAGCAGTGGGGCTCTTGTGTGGCTCAATCAGTTGAGCACCTGACTTTGTCTCAGGTCATGATCCCATGGTTCATGAGTTAGTTGGAGCCCTGCATCGAGCCTGCTTGGGATTCTCTCTCTTCCTCTCTTTCTGTCCCTTCCCCACTTGTGCATGCCCTCTCTCTCTCTCAAAATAAATAAATGAACTTAAAAAAATTTATGGCAGCATTTCACTTTAATTATTGATCTTAAAATCCAGTCACTAAATCCCCTAATGGGGTAGGAGCCTGGCTTTGTCTCTCAGTGTGCCAGGAGAGAACTGTCTCCATTATGTCTCATTGGCACTCAGAGCCTGGGAGGCTTTCACACACTGTCTTGTTTTGTGATCATTTGCTGTTGTAACAGAGGACAGTTCTATTTCATATGTTGCTTTGTTTTCAAGCCATTGCATGAGAGCTAGNGTCAGCACAGAGCCCGACGCGGGGCTCGAACCCACGAACCGCGGATCATGACCTAAGCGAAAGTCGGACGCTTAACCGACTGTTTTTGTTTATAACAAGATACATACTTATGAAGAAAAAAATATAAAACAATTTAGTAGATGGTATAAAAATGAAAATAAAAGTTCATTTCCTTCCTCCCCATCTTTTAGTTTTACTCTCCAGGCATAATTAATATTAATGGTTTCTTATATGTACTTACAGAATTTTCTGTGCATTTATAAGCTTATATACAACTACACGGACACATGCAGATTCCTGCCCATTGACACGTGTTTACATACACATTCATGTGTAATAAATACCTGTATACCCTGGAACCCTTCTGTACATGCTATTATAGAACATGATGTTTACTTAACACTACATATTAGATAACTTCATGCAATAGTACCTAGGGATATACCTCATTTTCTCTAATGATTGCTTTGAATTTTATTGTCCCAATTCTTCTATTGATAAGCAAATATCTTTGAGTATATATTTATGTATAGTCATAATATGAGTATATGTGGTACACCCATGGGATAAATTCTTAGAGGTAGAGTTGCTAAGAGAAAGAGCACACACACATGACATTATGATAGACCTTGCCAGGTTGCTGTCTGAAGAGCTTTGTACTTATACTTATTTCTAATAATAGTAGAAATAATAATATAAAAGTATATGCAACTACTTGTTTTCCCAGACCCTTGTTAAAGCTGAAATTTGTCATCAAACTTCTTAATCATTGGCAGTCTCATAAGTGAGAAATAGTGGTAATGGTTTGCTCAAAACTGGCATTACATTTTGATACTTCCTTGAGTTATTTTTGTCTTTGGAATTGGGTTCTAATTACTTTTTATTACATAGGTGATACATATATAGGGCAAAACAATTTGGAAAATGCAGAAGAGCACCAGGGAAAAAATAACCGATAAACTTGTTTTCTGTAGATGATCATTGTTGACATTTTGAAATATATCCTTTTATCTCTTATCTGTGCATAAAGTATAAATGAAATGATGGTGTTACCTTCTTTGTTCTTCACTGACTGTGGCTACTGTTTTTTTGGTGAAATATTGCAGTATAGCATTGGAGTTGGGGCCAGTGCTTGTTCAGATTCAACTTTTGGCATTACTGACTAGCTTTGTGACCTTGGGCAAAGCATTTCACTCCTCTGAGCCCCTCTGCAAAACAGATAATGTCTTTCTTATTAGATTGTTAGGAAAATCAAATGGGGTAAGGTGTAGAAAAGTACCTAGTGTATTCCCTGCCCTATACTAGATTTTTCATAAATGTTGGGTGTGTCAAGAGGTTGGCATGAAGCAAGACCACGTTGGCAGTATCTTATTATCTTGAGGTTTCTCCAAGGTAGACCATGTTTCTTTCTTCATTCTACAAGATTCTGAGCATTTTCTTCGTTATATTCATATTGGGATTGTTCGTAAGCTTTAAGGAAATTTGTGGTCACCATATAGTCCTCATAAATGTGTAGAGTGTCTCTTACTACAACTCTTGGTTGAGGCAGTTAGCAGGCTTGATACATGACGAAGTGCTCAGAATAGCCCAGTTTAAGGAGAATTTCTTTGGAATGGGGAGGATGAAATGAACTTTCTAAGGATGAAATAGAATTATGATTTATGTTCTAAGTATAACTAGAGATTGCTTATTTTATCTTTATTTTTTCCCCAGTGTTTCCACAAAAGCTAATTCATGTAAAGGCGTGGTTCCCAATGAGGGGCTACTTTATGCCTCCCCCACATGGAACATTTGGTAATGTCTAGAGACATTTTTAGTTGCCACACTTGCAGGGGTGGGTGATGAGTTGTTACTGGCATCTATTGGGTGGAGGGGCTACTAAACATCGTACAATGCACAGGATAGGTCCCCACAGCAACAAATTGTCTGGCTCAAAATGTCAATAGTGTAAAGACTGAGAAACCCTCATACAAAAGGAATGAATATAATGATTATGAGTTGAAGATGGTGAACTTGGTGAAGTATGTGTCCATGGACTCATCAGGTACTAATTAGTACTACATATTAAACTGTATCTAAAAGGAATTCTTCCTGGCTTTGGAAAGGTCCTTTGCTTTTCAGAGAGATGGTGTGGAAAAGGTCTAAGCTGTGAAATAGTTCTTTGCCTATGGCTAGTCCCTAAAGATGGCTGAAGTCCTAGAGAGTTCAAGTTCCTGTCTTGGTTTTCTTCAAAATCCGAGATAGACTTCCTTTGTTCATTCAAGCATTTATTCACTCAGAAGACACGATTAAACGTAACTGTCAGCCCAAGTATGGTGCTCTGAGATAAAAAGAAAAAGAAACAAAAGCCATCATATCTCCCCTAAAGGAGCTTAGAAGCTATTGTGGTTAAGAACTCAGATCTGGATCTGTGATTCCTAGGTTCTTGCCTCTGCCATCTGTAATCTATGTGATTTGGGTCCTCATTTTAGGATGAGGTTCAGAGTATCTATTTCATTTATTGTGATGATTAAAATGTTAATAAACCAAGTATTCCCCTCCCCGCCAATTCTTATTTAAATTGTAGTTAGTTAACATACAGTGCATTACTGGTTTCAGGACTAGAATTCAGAGATTCATCATTTACATACAACACCCAGTGCTTATTACAACAAGTGCCCTCCTTAGTACCCATCACCCATGCCCAATGCCCATGCCCAACTCCCTCCATTAACCCTCAGTTTATTCTCTATATTTGAGAGTCTTTCGTGGTTTGTTTCCGTCTCTTCTTCCCCCATATATATATCTGTTTTGTTTCTTAAATTCAGCATATGAGTGAACCCATATGTAAGATAATGACAAGAGTCCTTGCTCAGTTTCTGATGAGCCTCTAATTGCCAACTGCCCTTCTTCTCCTACTCTTTGCATTGTGATTGATCCTGCTTGCACGTCACAGCATGTATGTGTCAAGTTCTGGTTAATTTGGGCTGTGTGACTATTTGCCCCATCCACAAATCCCAGCCCTCTGCCTACAGGTGCCTCCCCCAGGATGACTGACTCCCATCTTATGTGCTCCTCACATTTTTTCTCTTTTCTTCCTCCATTTCTAAAATGTGATATTGATGACTGCTATAAAGAGCTATGGACCTAACACGGTGCTCTGTGCTTGCCATGTATTATCTCCTTTCCTACAGGATACTTTAAGTTATGTTTTACTATTCCCATTTTTTTAAATAAGGAAACTGAGACTCAAAAAAAGGTGAATCAGGGTGCCTGGGTGGCTCAGTCTCTTAAGTGGCCGACTCTTGATACTGGCTCAGGTCATGATCTCACTGTTGGTAAATTAAACTCCACATAGGGCTCCACACTGAGTGGAGCCTGCTTAAGATTCTCTTTCTCTCTCTCGCTCTCTCTCTCTGACCCTATCCTGCTCGTTCGTGCACACACCCTCTCTCTCTCTCTCAAAATAAATAAACTTAAAAACAAAAAAAGGTGAATAACTTGACCAGGATCATATAACCAAGTAAGTGGCAAAACTGGATTGAGATCCAGGACTGTCTAGTATAAAGCTTGCTTTCCCCACCAGTCTGTAAGAAGGAGCTGAGTCTATTTTAAGTCCATAGTCCTCCCCTAACTCAGCACTTCCTCTAGAAACCTGTCTAGTCTCTGGTTGAACCCTTCTAGTCCGGTAACTTTGGACTTTAGAAGGTAGCCATTCTATTTCTAGATGAGAAACATTGCTAGGAAGTTGTCTTTTTTTCTTGATAAATATCCTTTATTTAATTTTTAAAGTTTATTATATTTATTTATTTTGGGGAGAGCAGACAGACTGGGAGAGAGAGAGAATATCAAATGGGCTCTGCACTAACAGTGCAGAGCCCGATGTGGGTCTTGAACTCATGAACCCTGAGATCATGACCTGAGCTGAAGTTCAATGTTTAGGCAATTGAGCCACACAGGCCTCCCTAGGAAGTTGTGTTTTGATGTTCAGTGGAAATCTGTCCTTCACTCTTACAGTGCTATATCTAGGTGGGTTTTAGTTCTGTCCTGTGGTGCAATGTAAATTCCTCTGAATCTGTAGATCTCTTGTGGGATAGCCAGAAGGGATTTTTAATGATTTTCTGGTCTTATCTGTTACAGATGAGGAAACTAGAGTGCAAAGAGAAGAGCCCTGTTCAACTTACTACACTTGAGTTACTTGAAATCTAATTCTGTTGCTCTGGCTTACCTTTCTCCTTCTTGATCTTACACTCTTTCCTCTTGAGATGGGTTTTTCTGACCTTTCATTGCCCTAGTCATTGTCTTGTGGACACTCTTCAGCTGACCACTGTCCTCTTGTTTCTTGAACTGACCTCAATAGTCCAAATTTGAGTTGATTGCCTAAAACCCTAAAGATTAATTCTGCAGGTAATTATGAGAACCTACTCTGTGGGTTACTTTTACAGTAAGCATCTTTGCCACTGAGATCTCTGCTGCAAATATTTTTGCCACAAAACTAATTGGCCAGAAGGCAGTTTTGCCATAAAAGATAAAAAAAATAACTGGTTGACAGTTTGGCTTGATTGTTTGCCTTTTTCATCAAACTGGTTGACAGTTTGATTCATTTCTCCATTGACACAGCACTCCCATTTTTATATCATATAAGTCTTAGCTCTTATAGTAGTCTATATAGTGGTGTAGAATTTTGGTCCTATATTTCCCATATGGAATGTTCTGGAATATCTATAAATAGACTTGTGACAGTATGCCAAGAACAAACAACAGCATAGAAGGCCTTCACAATGCAATAGAAAGCTCAGTTACAAATAAACATATTAATATTTGGAAACGGATACCTCTCTTATTTAAGAAATTTTAGCAAAAAAAGAAAAAAGTGTCATGTCAAATGAGGAGATTAATGAATCAACAAGCCAAAAATGTGTAAATGAGGAACAAAAGACTTCAAAGACAAGTGCTTAAGTATAATCCACAAAATAAAATCACTTACTTGCCCATTAATCTACACACATCTTAAATTCATTCAAATATTTTGTATTTTGCAATAGTTTTTTTGTTTTTCATATTTCATTATGTCTTAAAAAATTTTTTTTTAATATTTATTTATTTTTGAGAGACAGAGAGATGGAGTGTGAGCAGGGAAGGGGCAGAGGAGAGGGTGACACAGAATCTGAAGCAGACTCCAGGCTCTGAGCTGTCAGCACAGAGCCCAATGTGGGGCTCAGACTCACGAACCATGAGACCATGACCTGAGCTGAAGTCAGATGCTTACCCGACTGAGCCACTCAGGTGCCCCTCATTATGTCTTTTTAAATGAATGTCTTTGATTTTTCATGATTTTATCTTTTAGGGCAGAATTGCCTTATTGCCAATTAGTATATGATGAAAATGTTTGCAGCAAAAGTGCTTGAGACAAAGAAATCTATGGCAAAAATACTTATGGTGAAACTATCATGCATGTACTTTGTGCCAGGCACATGTCATAACCCTCCACCACGTTCTGCCTCCCTTCTTCCTCTCTACAGTATTTATGAGGCTACAGCTTTGGCTGCATGTAACAAATGCCCTATGGCTTAAACTGTTCGAAGCTTATTTCTTGCCCATATAAAAGCCTGATATGGAATGGCAGCTCTACTATATGAAATAATCAGGGTCACAGGCTCTTCTATCTTACTGCTTCATGTTTTTTAGGATATTATCCTCTTCCTCCTTCTCCGCGATGGCCAACCAATACATTTTTTTCCCAGCATACTTCTTCCCTCTAAGAAACATGCTGGAAGTTACATTCTCATTTCCATTCACATCCTGTTGGGTAGAACTTAATCACTTTGCTGAAGGGAAGTATGGGAAGTGTAGTCTTATTTTGGTAGACCTTGTGACCAGCTAAAATATATTACTAAGGAAGGAGAAGGGAAAATGGATATTGGTTTAATAAGTAGCAGTCTCTGCCACCCCTTTCCTCGTGTTTCAGCTCCAGGAAAACAAGCCCCAGGTTGGTACTCCGAAGCCACCAGCCTTCCAGGCCTTTGAAGTTCCATTTCTAGGGAAGATGACAAAGCAGGACTCCCCAAGTGGAGTTAAGAGAAATCCTCAGGATTTCATGAAAGATTGAAATTCAGAATCTTTGGTGAGGAGGTCACAATGGTAAAAATGGCTATCGTTATTTGAGCTTACCAATTGTTTGCCATGCATGTGTAAATGCTTAACATGAATTATGTTATTTAATTCTTGGAGGAATTTTGGGAGGCAAGTACTGTTACTAATTCCTAATTTACAGATCACATTTTCAGAGAGGTGAAGTAACTTCCCCGAGCTCACATAGCAAATATGTGCCAAAACTGTCACCTCTGGTGGTGTGCTGGTGGCCCGAGGTCATTGCCCTCTCCGTTCTGATGCCAGGCAAAGCAGAGTTGCTCATTAACACTTCATAAAGCCCTCTCATGTTCTTCATAATACTCAGATGCTTCTAATTATAACCTGAGCAGGAATGGTTGTTTTAAATAGGTTATAAGCCTCATGTCCAAGGGATGGGTCTTACACCTTTTGCTGAGTCTGAGCTTGGTGAAGGAAAAAAAATAGTGACCACTATTATTGTAGTGACAAAAGCTGTTGTCCCTGTGCTCCATCTAGATGTCAGTGGTGTTCCTTGGGATATTTTATTTTGCATGAGGAAACTGAGGTGCAGAGATTACATGATTTATTACCTATGGTAGAACAGGGATTTGACTTCATGTTGGTCTGAGAGGACCAAGGAGAAGGAATCAATCATTTAAAGAGCCAGAAAGAATTTCCTAAAGAAGGAACACTAAAAGCACATGCCCTAAGTGGGGAAAATGGAAAAGAGGCAAGAAATAAACTAAGATCTTGTTTGAGCTTTATGTATTTTAGAGTCTGTTATAGAAGGGGAGACAGAAGCTCATTGTCAGTGGTATCTGCATTCCCACTCCTAGTGGAGAATCAATGGCTATTTTGGGGGCTACCCTCAGTGATGTTGGGGTAAATGCCATTGTGCTTGTCACATTTTACTTTGTTTAGGTATCTTTGGAAGAGTGATCAGCAATTTCCTTGATGACGTGTTGTTCTTTTTTGCTTTGTTATAGAATTTATAGAAATTATAGAATTTATAGAAAAGTGTGGAGGGTACTCAAAGGGTGTTCTATTGGCAGAAGTACCGAGCTGCTCTGAAAACAATGGCAGATTCTTTTATTTACAGTGACTAGAGCCTCACAGATGTGTATCAACTGGCAGCAGTCCATCCATTGCTAGCAGATTTGCACATGGTTCCAGTTTGGGCACTTAGGTTCTTAACATAATGTTAATTCAGCCATTCATATTAATGTTTGTAACATACCAAGGGGTTCTTTAAAAAAAAAAAAAAGCAAGCAAAACACACACACACACACACACACACACACACACGCCCAGTAATTAATTGTGGGAACTTGATAGTACATTCTGGGCTTATTGTTTGCCTAGGCTCAGCAGAAATCCTTTTGATGTACTTCCAATAACAATAAAAATAACAGCTTGGTGAAATAAATGGACTCTTAGGTGGAGAACTGACGTTCTGGGAAGAGCTCTATCTTCTAATCACATTGCTCTTTGGCATTGGCCATGAGTACAAACCATCAATGACTTATTTTTAGTTGATGAAGGGCTTCCACAGACATCATTTTATTTTATTTTTACAACTGCCTTGTGAGCTGAGTATAATTATCTTCATTTTGTGGCTGAGGAGAATGAGGTTCAAAGGGGTAAGTGATTTGCCCAAAGTGACAGCGTAGCTAGCAGGTGACAGAATCAGGACTACAAACCAGATGTTGTATTTATAGGCACAACTTCTGAAAAAATGGTGGCTTTGAAATCTTAAAAAACATCAGTGCCACCTTTAGAACAATGGCTTAAGGGTTTTTTTCCTCCATGAATATTGCTTCAAATGTTTTAAGGAAATAGCTGCAAATTCTGTTCCATACTAAGCTTGGTAACATTTTTTGTAAAGTCCCTGGGTCTGGAATTTCTCAGGACCGTATGATTTTTCCCAAGCTTCAGTCTTTAATATTGCCTTGTGTTTGATGATACCACATTAAAGGCAGAGCCTGGAGGATCATTATTAAGGATTTGTTGATTGCATGACTTTTATTTTATTTATTTTATTTTATTTTATTTTATTTTATTTTATTTTATGTTTTGGTAGTTTTATGGTTTTATTAATATAAATACAGTGTGCACATAAGCTGTCTGTTTATTCATTTTCTTTGCTGTGCAGCCTGGCATTGGGGTTAGTGACTCTGATGGCCAGCTGGGCTCCTCTTCCACAGTGGCTTTGTGTCTCTTTTAGGAGACATTGTGAGTGATCTCTATGCAGTAAGATTTGTTGCACATCAGCAGCATTGCAGTGAACTAGGAACTTCTGGAAGCCACAGGACAGCATGTGCTTTGTTTTCTTCTTGCTCCTGTTACCAATGTTGGGCATCAAGATCTGGCCTTTAAATCTTCTGCGTACCCTATTGTCAGTGCCTCTGGGTTTCCACCAGATGTACTTACTTTTGAATTATGTGTCTTACTGGTGCCCAGTGAACTTCTTGGTTCTCTTGGGCTTCACCAGAGGTCTGAGGGTGGCCATGATATGCCAAGTAAGAGATGGCTGCTACCTGTGCAGGCAGAGCCAAGGAGGAGATGGGAACTGCAGGACCTAAAAGAAGACTCCGGGACAAGATGACACTCACAAAACTTTCTAGGCAGACGTGAAGACTGCAAGTGTAAGATGTAATCGTGTTTGACACTAGAACTAGGAGAACGTAGACCACAAAAGCCGTAAGCCTGACAGCCTCCGGCAAGGTGGTAAATCATGTGAGGTCTCTTAGAATGGCCCTTTTGGAGGATAAAACATAAAATGTAACATATGCAGCATTGTTGCTGGAGAGAAGACAGCAAAAATACTCTCAAGACAGCACAGGGAACCTCGAAAAACATGTACAATGTTCAGAAGAAAGCCAGAGCGTGGGCTATTGGGGGAGCCACTGGTGGATTCCTGGGACTGGAGCAAGGGGCTGGAGAAAGAGGGAGGAATGTAGGAGGTGAGGCTGTCAGCAGCTCCCGGTCATTCGAGCTGCACCTGGAACACGTGCAAGTTTCTAAGAAGGGCTGTGATAAGATGAAGTTTGTGTTTTGATGATGTCTTTCTGGAGAGAGAGCCTTAGTTCCAGGCTGGCAGGAGGGAGACTGCTTAGCAGGACACAGGCTGAGGAAGGAGGTGGCCTGCACTAAGGCACTAGCTGGCTGGGGGTTTGTACAAGGTGGGATGAATTTGTTGTTTGCCTGTAGCAACAGGAGGAGGAGACAAGATGCCTCTCATATCTTTGTATTCACCCATTTTTGACATAAAACCTTTGTTGCCTCTGGGGCTTTCGTGGTCAATCAACAGGAGTTTTGTTGATTCATGAACATTGTCTTTCCAAATAACCACTCCCACTGCTAGCTGCTAATGCCCTTGGGGCTTTTTTAATTCAAAGAACTTTGGGGGCAAATGATGGCCTTATTTGTGTACGTCCATATCTCTTTATGCGGGGGCCCAGGGGCCATTTTATTCTAATCCAGGAGGAAACATCTGTCTTAAGTGAGTAACTAGAAGTATAGTGGTTCAGCTTTAGAATATAATAGACCTTCTCATGTATATACCGTATAAAGACCAAAACACATGTGTTTATTTAAAGATAATAACAAAAGCAGTAAGGATGACGATCGCTACGATATGAAGGCCTATTACATATAATTTGAGGCTCCCCATTACCTACAAGACAAAATTCAGGTGCCTTAAAGGGGCATATAAGCATTCCATACTGTGTTTCCTACCTACCCCACCACTCTTTGTTCAACACTTGGTGAAATGTTGCTGACTAGTTCATAGTTCAGATATTAAAAAACAAAATTAACAATGTTCATTAAGCCAGACACTTTGGGAAATAACAGTGCTCCAAAAAACTATGTCTATCCTTTTATGGAGCCCCTTTTCTAGTAAGGGGAGACAAAAAAAAAAAAGTAAAAATATACCAGAAAGAAAAATAAATTAGAATATGGAGATTGGGGGCACTACTTTATTTAGGGTGATGTAGAAAGCCTCTCTGAAAAAAAAAAAAAAAGAACATTTAAGCAGAGACCTGTAGGAAGTGAGGAAGCAAGCCAGGTCCATATCTGGGGTGGAGAGTGGAATAATAAATGCCAAGGCTCTGAGACAGCTCTATGTTGAATAGAGGTGCAGGGCGGCTGCAGCGAAGAGACAGGGAGAGAGAGGTTGGAGATAAAGCCGGAGAGGTGTGCAGAGCCCCACTGCTGCAGGGCCATGGCAGCCACTGGAAGAACTTTGATTTTTACTCTAAGTGGGGTGGGAAACCAATGGAAGATTTTAAGCAGAGGAGTAACATAATTTGCCATATTGCTTAGAACACTTGTTGCTCTTAGTTTAACAGACCGCAGGGAGGCAAGGGTGGAGGCAAAGACACCAGTTACGAGGCCACTGTGATAATTCAGGTGACAAATGATGGTGACTTGGATCTATGGTTGGTAGCACCATAGATAGTGAGGAAGGATGGATTATTTCTGTATGTATGTATGTCAATAAAATATTGCATTATAATTATGGCATATAATGTATATAACACATAAATAAATATAACTAACTGCAAATGTGTATATAAAAGTAGGAAGGGGAAACAACAAAAGTAGAAAGTCGCTGTCACTTAGCTTCAACAGTTATTGACTCATGACCAATCTCATTTCTTCTGTTCCTGCTTGTCTGGATTATTGTGATAAGTCCTAGCCATAAAGTTATTTCATCTTTAAATATTTCAGTGGATCTCTAAAATATAAGGTCTTCCTTTAAAAAACCTTATCACACAGTGTCCTCCTCACATCTAGAATATGAATAGTAATTCCTTAGTATCATCAACTATCCATCATGTTCAAAATTTCTCAAGTCTTTTAAGTAGGAGTCTTATTTTTTCCTTTCTACAGTTTGTTTGAATAAGGACCCAATAATGTTCACGCACTGAAGTGGTTGACAGGTCTTTTAATTTTCTTTATCTTTTGAAATTTCTTCTACATCTCTTTTTTGTCCCCTTGCAATATCTTTGTTGAAAACAATCAGGTTATCTACACTATAGCTTTGTTCCAACACTCTGATTTTACTGGCTGCATTCGTGTGGTACACAATCTATTCCTCTGTCCCTGTGTTCCCTGGTACTTAGATCTAGAGGCTTGATCAGATTGAGATTCAGATTAGATTCTTGCAAGACTGCCTCATAGGTTGTGTTTTGTATTTCCAATGTGGGTACATAATGCGTGGCTGTTTCTGTTTTCCTGATCACTGTCTAGTTCTATTTTCTTAGGAGTTGTGAAGAGTGAATTCTGTCATTTCTTCTCTATCTGTTAGCTGGAATACTTCTATGAAAAGAAACTCCCCTCATCAGATGTTTGGTTACCCTGAAATAAGTTCATTCAGCAAAGGCAGGAAAAGGTTCAATTCTTTCCCTGAATTTGTTTCTCAAAAATAATGAACTGTTTCCATACCCTTTTCCAGGGGTGACAAATGTAGTTTCTCTCTCTCTTTTCCTCTTTATCTTACTGTTATGAACTCCTGATTGTAAACATGTGTTTGTTTCAATCCATTGCAGTTATTGTTCTTACTGATGCTCTAATGGACCCATCTTTGGGGCCTCTTATGTTGGTGTCTGAGTCTTTTTGACATACTGCGGTAGTCATTAACTCTTTTCTTTTCTAGCTTCCTGATATCACAAATCAGGCTCATTGTGTATATTTTCTGCTCTAGTCTTTGAATAAAACATTTTTCAAAGGGCCCTAGTTCCTTTTTTTCCGAGTAGGATTTCTTTTTATTTTTGTTTAATATATTATTTTATTTTCAGGAATAGAATTTAGTGATTCATCACTTCCATATAACACCCAGTGCTCATCCCCACAAGTGCAAAGGGTCTAGTTCTATATAGAGGGAAATGATATTTCAGGGCCGTGTTCTTGTGTTGGATGCTCACTGCTACTGAGTTAGTCTTTATGTCTAGCCATTTTCAGTGGACAGAAGTAGAAACAGAATTTTTAAAAGATAAAACACATCATGGATTCCTCATGTTATTTCCAACTCAAATTCAGGATTGTGGGATTTTTACTTAATCCCATCAGCTTTTTTACATTGTTATCTCTTACATCTGCATCTCTTTTCTCCCATTCAAAAATCTTGCTTCTCATTTATACCAATATAATTACCTGTTTGCCTTTTGCTATAATTTACAGTCACAGAATAACAATACCAACACTACCACCAAACCAGCTTAAGGTTGAAAAATGTTGTTTAGTTGTTTCGTTTTGTGTTTGGGGCTGGATAGATTTCGCTTGAAAACTGTTACTTTTTGTCTCCAAGTCACGTGAGATCACTTTTGTCTGTGTGGTTATATCGTCAGTTTGAAACCTAGTTGGGTTCCTTTGTCTCATTTTCCTCTCACTTTTTATGGCTGCTTTTAAATTCATGTTTGTAATTCTGTATCTACATAGTTCCCTATCAAACAAGTTGTATTCAAAGAACACCAGCTTCTATCCTTGCTCCCTATTCCCTGTTTCCTGCTCCACAGGTTTGAGTTTATCTTTTCACTTTGCAAATATGAGGCGTGCATGCATGCACGTGTGTGTGTGCATGTGTGTGTCTGTGTAGTTATTATATACATATATGTTTTTCCCCCATGTCCCTCTACTTTGTCTTAAATAAGTGGGAGTTCTGAACACATTTTGGGTTCTGAATAAAATTTAAAGGTAGCATGGACAACATTTTCTGAAAGATAGAATGTGAGATATGAAAATAGGGCCAAGGTGGATAGTTGGAGGTATTGTTTAATCAATGGATAGAATGGAATAACCTTTCCCCATGTGTCCAGGTGGGCCTGGTTAACCTTACTCATCCTGACAGACTTTGTTCAGGTTTCCTTGCCCTCAGGTACACTTCTCTATATGCCACTGATATCCTGTGCATAACATTGGCCTTCCCATGTGGTATAAACTCTTCCTGTTTATGTTTACCTGATCAGTAGACTCAGAGCAGCTTGATGGCAGAGGGACCATGGTTTCTTCTGTTTTCCCACCACCCAGCACAAAGCCTTTCACTAAGTAGCAGCTCAATAAATACGTGAGTAAATGAGTAGGCCAGGCACAACACTAGGTTCTTTTACAGGTTTTATGTCTGATTTTCAGAACAACTTCATACAATAGATGTTATCCCATTTTACAGATGAAACCAAGGCACAGAAAGGTTCAAGCAGCTTATCTAAAGGAATAACTAGTAAATTGCTGAGCTGGAGTTTGGATCCAGATCTATCTGATGCCAAAGGCACGCAGCCTCACCTGTTGCCTAGGTCTAGATCTAGGTGTGTTCATTCAAGAAATGTTTGTGAGAGACTGCCAGCACTTTGCCTTTATTGACTGTGTGACCTCAGCAAGGGAGGCAGCCTCTCTCTGTTTCCACATCTACAAAACACGAGATGGTAATATTATGTACCTCATAAGGTTGTAAAGCATTTAGAATAATCCTTGGCACATAGTAGGCACTCAAATGTTAGCTGATTTTGTTACTGTGCATCTTTACTAGAAGGATGCTACAATAGTCTTTGCACTGTGTATGCAGTCTTGTCTAACCCACCCAGCTGGACTTCTAGGAGTTTACAATTAGTTAAAAAGGCAAGATGCAGATGTTTAAAGGTCACAAAAAAGGGCACCAAGGAAGTGGTCAGTTTGAGATTAGTGCCGAGTACAGGGAAAGAGGACTGAAGGAACTAGCAGCTGGCCAGCCTGTTACATAACAGCCCCCAACAGGGCCTCCCAGACAGAAATAGCAAACAGGAGTCAGGATGGAGATTTACGTGCTTTTGTTTGACCAGTGCTGCCCCTGGTGGCAGTTAAACTTCAACTCTGTGTCCAATTTGGTAGGGCCCTACCGGTTCCTTGCCTGGTAGCAAATTGCACACTCATGTTCTGTAGAGTCTGTGAATTATCGGGTCACCAGTATTACAGGACCTTAGGGAACAGCTGACCCCACCTCCTTGTTTTACAGAGGAAGAGACTTTGCCCAGAGAGAGCTCTCTGTGTGCTTCAGTGCACACTGGTATTTGGAACTTGAACTCTTTTGTTTCTCATCCTGAGCCAGATAATACAGATTCCCAAATGCCTGGGCTCAGGCCAGTGAGGGAGTAGACCCTGACGTGGACTTGCGTGAGGAGTGATGGCTCCTCCCCTGTGCTGCGCCTGTCATCCTGTCCTTGGCCAGTCCAGGCTTCCACCCCTGTGACGAGCCCGGTGACAGTGGCTGCTTAGGGGACAGTTAGGAAGCCCCAGGATATAGCCGTCTCTGCTGCCTGATTTATGTTGGACGAAGTCTTCCTGGGGGCCCTTTCAGATGTACCTCACCCAAGCACTGTTGGCGACTGCACGGAGACTTGTACCTTCTGTCAAACAGGGGAAATGAAGAATGTGGTAGTAAAAGGATGTGGGATTTAGAGCCAGGTAGACCTGACGACTATTCTTATGCTGCTCATTGTTAGATGAGTGACATTTATCCAACTACTTAACTTTAATGAGCCTTGATTTTCTCCTCTTTGAAATGGGTGTAATAATATCCCCTTCAGCAGTTTCACATATGGTAGCCTATCTGAAGCACCTGGCAGATAAAAAATGCTCAGTAAGTGATAGCACCTTCTTCTCTTCCCCTCTCCTTTTCTCTCTCCTTTTCCCTCCCTTCCCTCCTCCTTTCCTCCCCCCTCCTTCTCCTTCTCTCTCTCTCTCTTTGTCTCACTTTCTCTCCTCCTCACTTCCTGCTTCCCTTNATTTAAAGCTGCTTTTTCTCAGTGAGGAAGTTTGGCATAGGGTTGTGGCTGTGTTCTTAAACTTGCTTGTTTATCAGAAGCTCCTGAGGAGTGTTGAAAGATGCAGACTTTGGGCCCTACCTTTAGAGATTCTGATTCAGAAAAAATATGGAGATACATATTGTAAACAGTCACCCCAGGCTATTTTGGTCCAATAAACTGGGACCTATGCTTTCTCGAGTCAACTTTGATGTTTAATCCTGGGAGCCCATTGTACCACTGCTTACTAGGCTTCTTACATTGGGCAGGTTATGTAACTTCTGTGAGCCTCATCTCAGTACCTTTAAAGTGGGACCAACATAGCCTTCTTTGTAGGGTTCCCATAAGGGTGAAATGAATCAGTGTGTGTTAAGCATGTGGCTTAGATCTGGCACATAAGGGGAGCCCACTGAAGATTAGTGTCCCCCAGGGTTGCGACATTTGCATGTACTGCTATGCTATACACGGACTTTTTCCAGCGGTCAGGTGGGGACTCAGAATAGATATCCAAAAGCTGTATCACCCTTTTCCAGCATGTATAAAGGTTTTGTTTAAGCTGGCTGTAATATCATTTCCTCCTTTTAAAGAAGGAAACCAAACCTTTAAAATGCATCCACTAACCCAATCTTTTACCATTCTTTGGGTTTTGCAGAGGACAAATTACTCATGATGGAAGGCCACCTGCTTTCAGCCTCTAATGTCCCTCTTTTACCAAGACTCTTTTTTGTGGTTGCCGGTGCCCATCTTTGAAACCTCAGAGCCTGTAAGCTTTGATTATGTTATCTGGGATCTAAAAGGCACCAAGGGAGACCAGGCACTGCTAATGATTTATCATCTCTCTTAGCCATAGCCTTCACACAGAGGACTGTGACCGAGGGTTTGTTAGTGCTAATGTGCTTTTATACCTCAAAGCAGCTTGACAATGGGCAGGTCTGCAAAGTCTGTAGAATGGTTCTCTAGGGAAGACAGAGAGCATGTTTGCAGGTTAGCTCTTTGAGCTCTTGCTCTTTCCCTTCCGGGGGGTCTTGGCTGCCATTTCTGGAACGGTTGTGCGTGTGGCTGGTGAACATGGGAAGCAAAGTCTGAGCCGCCGTTGACCCTGAAGACTGTGTGTGCCTGTAGGGTGAGTAGCATGAGGCAGCAAGAAGAGACTAATTTAGGAAAGGGCATTTTTTAAATTGAAATATATTTGACATATAACATTATGTAAATTTAAGATATGCAGTTTGTTGACTTTATATACTTCTATATTGTAATATGATTGCCATTATAGCGATGGCACTTCTACCATGTCACATAATCATCATTTCTTCTTTGTGACTGAAATAAATAATTAAGTTCTAGTCCCCTAGCAAGTTTGATTATAATATTGTTGTCCGTATTCACTCTACTGTGCGTTAGATCTCTAGGACTCCTTTACTATTTGTTGCACGTTTTTACCCTATAAACAACATTTCTTCCATTTCTCTACCTTCCAGCCCCTGCTAACAACATTTTAATTTCTGTTTTAATGAGTATGGCTTTTTTTTCTAAATGTTTTATTTATTTCTAGGAGAGAGAGAGAGAGAGACAGCGTGAGCAGGGGAGGGTCAGAGAGAGAGGGAGTCACAGACTGAAACAGGCTCCAGGCTCTGAGCTGGCTGTCAGCACAGAGCCCGACGTGGGGCTCGAACCCACGAACCGTGAGACCATGACCTAAGCGAAAGTCGGATGCTTAACCGACTAAGCCACCCAGGCGCCCCGAGTATGGCTTTTTTTGATTCCACATATAAGAACATCTTTTTTTTAAGTTTGTTTGTTTATTTTGGGAGAGAAAGCAGAACAGAGGCAGAGAGAGAAAGGAAGAGAGAGAATCCCAAGGAGGCTCTGTATTGTCAGTGCAGAGCCTGATGTAGGGCTTGTACTCATGAACCGCGAGATCATGACCTGAGCCAAAGTCAGATGCTTAACGAACCAAGCCATCCAGGTGCTCAAGAAAAGAACATCTTAAGACACTGCCAGCATCCTTTTATAGGACCACTAAGGCCTCATAAAGGACCACAGGCACAGCTAGACCTTGGCTTTCCTCTTCTGTCAAAGTCTCAGAAAGTAGCTTTCATTTATTTGTGTCTTTTCAACACCCGATCTTTCTCAGTTTTTCCCTTCTGAGTGTCTGGTCTGAAAAGATACTCTTAGGTTATACCAGAGCACACATCAGTCCTGGATCTGGCTTCTCTGTTTTCCAACAGTGTTTTCTGGTTTGACCATTTCCCATTGTGTCTTATGCTTTTAACAAAGAGAAGGCAACAAAATGTCATGAGACGAACATGCGCTTTGGAGGAAGACAGACTTGGGGAAGAGCTCTGGCTGTGTGATTGGATTTCTGTCCTGGGTCCTCAGTTTGCACATCTGTAAAAGGGGATAACAAGGTTTACCTGGCAACATGATGTGAGGATTAAATGAGATAATGGATATAACACCTGTAGTACCAAATCCCAGCAATCAGAAGGTGATTAATAAATGATAGCTACTGCCATTAAACAATTGCCCTAGGTTTAAGAGTGAAGTGGAGCTCTTGATTTCTTGACAGATTTAATTCAGTTGGATTCAATGTCCTGTTTTGTACTGTTTACCCTAGTAGGTGCCTTACGGGGTGCTTGGTACAGATATAAATTAAGCACTGTCTCTATTCTTACTAAGCTCTTCTTGCTGATTCTCAATTAATTTGTCATGTTGCAGCTTCGACAAAGGCATTATCCCACCCCTCCCAGTAATTCTAAAGAACTTTATCTGCTCCTTTGAAGGTTACTTTGACCTTCAAGCCTTTGGGGACTTGAGGACCACTCACCTTCCAAGTCTCACCTCCCACCCTCTTAACCACCCTCCACACCCTCCCAATTCCCTAAGGCAACAGCGATATCCTGGTTCCAGGACACACACAGTTGGTTCCTTAGACACATTAGTCACCATCTCAGTGTCCCCTCCTTCTCTTCTATAGAGGAGACTGTAATGCCCATTTCAGTGTTGGGTGAGGATTCATGCCTATAAATCATTGTCCCAAGAGCCGACGGGCTCACACAGACCAGACAACCAGACTGCAGGAAATAGAAGAGATATACAGGAATCTGCACCTGCCAAATGCCAAGCAGAGACAGAAGCTACTTTGAACTCAGGAAGGCTCTGGCTGTATACTGACTTGTCTGTGCCATTTGTGGCCCCTTTCTGCAGCCAGCAGAGGAGAAGCCACATGGCTCTTTCCTGTCCCCTCCAAGCTCCATATAGTAGTGGATGATGGAAAAGATGGGATGATGATAATGGTACTTCTCATTCAGCACTTCTTTGTGTGTGTGTGTGTGTGTGTGTGTGTGTGTGCACGCACGTGTGTGTATGCAGTTAAAATTATCTCAAAATTGAGGTTCAGAGAGGTTACATAGTACCCTTGAGCATATAGAAGACAGGAAAGGCAGCTGAAATGATGGCAATGGCTCCTCCAAACCTGACTTCAGACTCTTTTCATGGTTGGGTAACTAGCATGCCAGGAAAATAATCAAATTTCTGTCTGTCTTCTAAGCAACACCCAATGTTTGGCTTAGTTTTCACTGGTTTATTTCAACTATCTTCCTGCGGGTACAGAAACAGGTCTCAGAAAATTTAATCCAGCTGCCAGTGCTATGCGTAGAATTCAATTAAGTCCATAATTTCCAATTAATGGGCCTTCATGCCAAGATTGAGGTCATATCATTAATCTTGCTTTTATTTTAGGCTTTCTACTGTCATGATTTATAGTGAAGCTCAGCCAGTCTTGTCAGGGTTATTGGAGCATAATTAAGCCAGAAAGAGCCAGAACATCTAGTTAATAGTTAACACAGGAGCCAGGAAGGACCCCTTTCCTTTGCTTGGTAAGCCTTCCTCAGGCAACATGGGGCCACAGGTAAGGATTTCCAACTGAGGACCATTTCCTGGATGTCTGATCTCTGTTCAGTTTAAGTCCCCATATGGTAAAATCTTCAGACAGTGAAAAGATTCCACTCTCCCAGTTGGTGATCCATTGTGATCAGCATTCTAGTTAATTTAATGCCACCACATATGCTTCCACCTTAAGCTACACTTTAAGTGTAATAGACAATAGGCTTTTACAAATGGTGGATTTAATCTTTGTGATGATTCTGTGAGGAGGGTATAATAGGCTTTTTATTTGCCTGAAGTTTATACAGATAGTAAATGGCTTTTCCACTAAACTGACAAAAGAACCTGGCAGTTCGTACATGCAGCCCATTCCTAAATGCCTGTGTTTTTCTCTTTCTCATGGTTGTTTGCCCGACAGGATATCGCCCCACTTTTCCCTATGGGAAAAATAAGATAGGCATACATGGGCAAATACTACTTATGATTGCTTTCCAGGTGACATATGCTTTAATGACATTATGCCATTATCTCATTTAAACCTTATAACATATATTGAAGGAAGATATTATCTGCCCCTTTTTACAGTTGAGGAAACTGGGTTTAATTAGTCTGTCCATTGTTGCACAGGAAGTAAGGAAGGTCAGTGTCATGAATCCAGATTTGCAAAGCTTAGCTCCTTTCATTCATTTCATTTGTACTGAATGCTTCTTCCCTTTTCCTTGTTCTCTAGGAGTGCTTATTGTTGGGTTGACCCTCTTTAGGATAAGTAGCACATAGAGGGCTATTTTTTGAAAGCAGAGGGTCCAAAGAGAGCTTTGGAACCAACCTACTATCTAATAGGTAAGCGTGTGCCCTTGAGATTTAGCCCAAATCTGCTGTGTGCCAAGTCCAGACCCAGGTCTATCCAAGCACTTGAAGCCAAACCCTGCCATAGCCTTTGATTGGATTTGCACGATATTTGGTTTTCCTGCACCAAAGGGGAGTGGTCAGACCTTTATGAGAATGTCTCCACAAGCTGATTCCATGCCAGGTGCTTTGTCCTTGACAGTAGTGAGACAGAGGGGCTGCAGGTTTTCTTTGCATTTAGGTAACAGATGTTCCTCCCAATGCTTGCTGTGGTTTGGTTTTGTTTCTTTGCACACCCCCCACTTTTTATGCTTTGTTTTGTTTTGTCTTTTGTTTGTCCCAGGATTCACCTTCAGAGTGTTTCTGCATTCCCTATTTAGTTAGCATTTAGATGTGTCCTCACTCTGAGTTCACTTTAGCCTCATTGAGCATCTTTATGCTTGGCACGACTTAACTACAGAGGTTCCCACTAACATATTTATTTGATAATTAGGTGCTGAAGGTACTGCTCTGAAATTTCCTTCAGGTGCCCTCAGATGGAATTATCGCTTTTGAAATATGTCCTAAAGGATGTGCTGTCCCTGGGGAATGCCACTTGTCTGAGGCAATATTAATCTGCTCTGGGAACAGCTTCTTGGCCATCTGCTGATAACCGTTTTTTATCATTTGTTATGTAAGTGTGAGGATCAGATTCCATAAGCAGCTATACAGAGAGCAGGTAAAAGTTCTTATTCTTTAGCTTGACCGTCAAGCCTTCTGGGATCTGACCCACCCCACGCCCCCATTCCCAGTCTCTCCTCCCTCCCCCTCTACACACCCTCCACAGCCTCCCAGCTCCCTGCAGGATGTCCTTGTTCCAGGACTTGCCTCAGATACGTTACTCACCATCTCACAGTGCCCCTTGCTTCCTCACCTGTTTGGTGGACACAGGGATGCCCATGTCCTTGTGCTCTTAGTGTGTTCCCCAGGACTGTGCTAACCGCGGCCCAGTTAAGGTCCGTTTCCTTTTTATCTATGTCCCTTTAGCCTGTTTCCACCCAAACTGCAAATCAAATACCACCTCTTCCATAAAACCTTCCTCCTTTCTCCTTCCAGCGACCAGCATCCCTCTCTTCAAGCTGGGCATAAGCACTTCTGAACTCCTGTCCACTTTATATGTACATATATAAATAGTATTTGGTGAGTCGGAGCAAGAGAAAAGCAGTTAACAATTCTGGTGCAGCTCTATGAGAGATATTAGAGAAAAGCCCTTTAATGATTTGGAAGACTACATTTCAGTGTTAAGTGGAAAAAATGGCACGTCCCAAAACACAGATAGTATGATCTTACTTCTGTGCACATGTACACAGAACATACAACATGTCTGTGTGCATGTACATAGAAATGCAGAACTAAAAATGCAAGGATATACGGTTCTCCAGGATGTTAACAGTGCTTATCCTTGTTTGGTTTCTCATTTTCCTCTCTGATTTAATTCTGTTTTCTTTAGTTTTAGTGGACCTTGAGTGCAGAGAAGTGAGTTAATCATACTGCCTTGTGGTTTTTAAACCGCATGGACTCCTCTCTGGTTTGCTTCTAGATTCTAGATTTCTTTTTTCTCCCCATCCCAGCCTCATTTTTTAGCCATCTGCTCTCTTTCTAATGCTCTGGATATGTGTCCTTGCATATACCCAAATCTTCCATATTGAATATGACTGACCTCTGTATTACATGCATCTTTTGTTATATGTAATTATATATGTATATTTTGTATGTTATATAACAAAGTACAACATGTATATTTTACATGTTATATATGAAAATGCAATATAACAAAAAGTTATATATAACATATATATTTAAATCTGAATGAAAACCTTAGAAACTGGAATTCATATCCTCTTATACCTTTTTTCCCCTTTCACTCCCTTTCTTTCAACCTCACCATTGTGTACACACACGCGAAAGAAACTTTCTTGAGCAGTTGTACTTCCAGCTCTAGAATCCCAGGATTCTTTTTCTTTTTCTTTTTCTTTTTTAATATTTTTATTTATTTCTAGGAGAGAGAGAGAGACAGCGTGAGCAGGGGAGGGTCAGAGAGAGAGGGAGATACAGACTCTGAAATAGGCTCCAGGCTCTGAGCTGGCAGTCAGCACATAGCCCGACGCGGGGCTTGAACCCACGAACTGTGAGATCATGACCTAAGCGAAAGTCGGACGCTTAACCGACTAAGCCACCCAGGCACCCCTAGAATCCCAGGATTCTTAACTGTGCATATTAGCTGATCCCTCCCTTAAACTCTGTGCTCCATGGCTATGCATAGAGTTCTCACTCTGACTTGTCCTGAATAATTGAGCAGGCTTCCCTCCCTACTTCTTAGCACAGCACTGCACCTGAGCAGAGAATGGCCGTGGCTAGGTAGATAATCCTATGGGACCAAGGATAGTATTTTGCGGTGATTCCTTATCTTATCTTTTTCCAGACAGTCTGGACACTATTCAAGTATATGGCAATGGGGACATAAGCTTTGGAGCTAAGGGGCGGTGTGTGTGTGTGTGTGTGTGTGTGTGCGCGCGTGCACACACTTCCACACGCATATACATCAAAACTTATAGAATATTTACATTTTAAATATGTTAAGTTCATTGTATTTCAATTTTATAAATGTCAATAAAGCAGCTTTTCTTTTTAAAAAAGTTAATTGTAACAGTGTTTGAGGAAAATCGTTTTATCTTTCTGATGTATTTGAGGCATGGGAATACATTACTAATATCCCTATGAGTACTGAAATGCTATGAGTGTCACTTGCTTCCTCTCATGGCCCAAGCAGGACTTCCACTTCCATTGTCATTAGATAGACATTTGTATATCCTAACTAAATAACCCTGTCTAAATGAATCTGCCTCTTTGAGACACATTTTTTATATGAAAAATAAGAGCAAAAATATTTCTCAGTATTGCATGGGATGGTGTACATTCGTAGCCTAGTGCCTAGATTGTAGTAAGGCTCCTTTGGCTATGTGTGGCATGTGTGTGTGTTTTGTGTTGTATGTAGTATATACACATCGAACCTGATTTTGTAAACAACAGACAATATCCATTTACGATAGTTGCTGCATCTCTGGAGAGCAATGATTGGATCTGTCTTTAAGAAGTCTGCTTGCAATGAGAGCTCCAGGATCGCTGTCCAGGAGGAGCTAGCATGAAACAGCCTCATGGGAAGGAAAGGGGTTGGGAAACTTATTTTACAGCTGCATTTGAACAACTAACAATGCTTTTCTAAGATTCTATGAATATCTGGGTTTCTTTGGGAAGACTTTTAGAATTCTCTTAGCCACCTGTTGAGGCTTCTATTGTCTTCCCTCTTTCCAATATGGAGAACTGAGATGTTGATTTCAGTATTGTTTGATTTTTTCTTTGTGGTAATCTTCAAGCAGGCCATTAGTCTTTAGCTATCTCTGTTTTCCATCACAGACAGGGTCAGATAATAGTGAGGATGTCTTCTTGTTTGCAACAAGAAGGCTAGTCATTAAGGGAAATGTCATAGTTCCTTTAATGCAATTTTAGCCCTGACCTTTTGGTTAGAGAAAGGAGAAAAAAATTGATAACCTCTTACTTCCTGTAGTTGAGAGGCCATGTGGTGGACAGAACCCTTTCTATTTCTTCAGAGTTCTCTTAGGGGTTCTGATCTTGCTAAAGGGATTTGATCATTCCTGTTTCAGAATGGTGAACCTCTTTATTTGGCTCAAGCATTCAAGAGTAAAGGTCCTGCCCATAAAAAAAATCTTTCACATAGGTCTGTTTTTCTGGCACACCGTAATTACTTAAAATATTTATTGAAAAAATATTCATTCAATAAATATTGGATAATTAAGCATTATCCATGTATCCATTATTTTATATGAGAGTGTACGGAATTTAGACGGACAACTCTAGCCTGATTCCAGTGACCCATGAGGAACAAAATGTGTTACATCTATTTAGCTGGAATTTCTCTGGCATCAACCCTGTGCCTTGCTTTTTTTTCTACACAAAGTCAGTTTTGGTTTCATGGTAGTCTTCATCTGGATTGCATTTCTCATTCTTCTTGCATCATCCTTTCTTTTATATCTTGGATTTTTTTCAGGAAAGAGTAGCTAGTGATGGTTACTTAATTAGCTCCTCTTATCTATCTGAAGATAAAAATTTCTCCTTCACCTTTTTATTAAGTATTAGCTTTCCATACAGTAAAGCTCTTGTTGAGTTACATGAAATTCCCATTTCGCAGGCAAGAGTGCTCAGTGGGTGTTAGAAGATAGGGTGCTGCAGTTGGAAATTCAGAGGAGTGTAAGGGGCATCTGGTTATATTTGCTGCCTACATTTAGGCAAAGGCCAAGCCTCTGCTAAGTTTATTTGCTTGATCTTTCTTGCCATCCCTTCCTCTTCTTTCTGATTCCTGTATTCCACAGCAGCTCAATTTCATATACATTTTTTTGAGTGCTTACAGTGTATCAGGCATTGTGCTAAGATTTTAGGGGACTGTAAAGAAGTGAACTATCATACGTATTATTGAAGACTCAGAATCACTGGAACCACTCACAAATAATTCTGATATAAGTCAGACTGCCTAAATCATAGGATGGGGGTCCAAAGTGAGATGGGAGAATGGGGCCATGAGAGACAAAATTCTTTTTAAAGATGTCAGGATGGGAGGTAGATAAGAGCAGAGGCTTTGGATCCAGCCAAACTCGGGTCCCTTTTCATTCTGCCATGGCTGGGACTAAACTTTACCAAAGCCTCAGTTTCCTCAGTGGGACTCCTACCTGCCACTGTGCTTAGTATGAAGGTCTAACTCCATAGTTTATGGAAACTGCTCAGCACAGTGCCTAGACTGTGGGTTTAATAGATGGCCTTTTAAAAAAATTCCAGTCAACATACAGTGTTATCTTAGTTTCAGGTGTATGTTATAGTGATTCAACAATTCTCTGCATTATTCCGTGCTCATCAAGAGAAGTGTGCTCTTAATAGTCTTTCACCCATGCCCACCACCCCACCTCCCCACTGGTGACCATCAGGTTGTTCTCTATAGTTAAGAGTCTGTTTTCTGGTTTTGTCTCTTTCGCTCGTTGTTCATTTGTTTTTTTGCTTAAATTCCACATATGAGTGAAATTATATGGTATTTGTCTTTCTCTGAGAAAGAAATTTGTCTTTCTCTGACTTATTTCATTTAGCATTCTACTGTCTAGATCCATGTATGTTGTTGCAGGTGGCAAGATTTCATTCTTTTTTATGGCTCAGATTCCACTGTGTCTGTATACCACATCTTTATCCATTCATTTATCAGTGGACTCTTGGGCTGCTTCCATAATTTGGCTATTGTAGATAATACTGCAATAAACATAGAAGTGCACATATCCTTTTGAATTAGTGTTTTCATATTCTTTAGGTAAATATCAGTGGAATTACTGTCATATGGTAGTTCTTTTTTTTGGTTGGCCCTTCAAACCTTTTCCCACAGTGGCTGCACCAGTTTACATTCCTACTAACAGTGAAGAAAGGTTCCTTTTTCTAATAGATGGCCTTTTAAAAATAGTGATAGTGTCTGGGGTGTCTGGGTGGCTCAGTCAGTTAAGTATTTGACTCTTGATTTAAGCTCAAGTCATGATCTCACAGTCATGAGATCAAGCCCTGTGTTGGGCTCTGTGCTGAGCATGGAGCCTGCTTAAGATTCTCTCTCCCTCTCTCTGCCCCTTCCCCACATGCACATGTGCACATGCACGCTCTCTCTCTCCTTCTCAAAAAAATGTTTTACAAATGATGGTAGGGTTAAAGAATTTTAGATTTGAGAGGGGAAGTATAGCTCCTTTTTATTTTCTAAACAAATATACACACATATAACTGTTTAGCAGGTGATAATATTTATAACACAAATCATTCTAATTTTCATTTTTTTTGTTGTTGATTTTGGACATTCTCTAGCGTGTCCCTGTCGCTAGCTAAATGTTCACCATTTCTGAGCCACTGTTTGACATAGGGAATGGCATCAGATCCTTCTAGGAGCTTCCCAATTAACTTGATTGTCATAAGAGGCCCAGTATCTTATGCCGGTCAAAGAAGGGCTGGGTGAGCCGTTGATTCGTCAGGGCTGTGATGCAGGTGGATACTAGCGCTTCCTACGTGGCGTGGGTCTGCAAAGCCCGAATCTCTGGCACCACCTGCTCTGTGGCCTGTGCCTGCCAGTGCTGAGCTCTCTGGGCTGCTAGCAGGTGCTGCACGCACCCAGGCCTCTGCCCTCATGGCCATTAAAGGGGGCATTAAATCCCATTAATCCGGCCATTAAAGCAGCTGTCGGATCTGTCCATGTCTAGGATGGTTGCCATGCAGTGACGTGTAGTTTTATAAGTGACTTGCAGTTTTATTTCTTTTAAATTATTTTTGCATTTATTTATTTTTGAGAGACAGAGTGTGAGTGGGGGAGGGGCAGAGAGAGGAGACACAGAATCCGAAGCAGACTTTAGGCTCTGAGCAAGTGTTCAGCACAGAGCCTAATGCAGGGCTCGAATCCATGAACCGCGAGATCATGACCTGAGCCGAAGTTGGACACCTAACCGACTGAGCCACCCAGGCGCCCCGTGTGACTTAACAGCTTTAATAGCTCATACTGTGTGCTGAATAGTGCGGAAGTATTTCAGTATTTCAAAAACCGGTACCACTGAATCTGTGTGAACCTGGGTGTTAGTCATGCAAATAGCACATAATAGTTTCCCATACCAGGCACCACATCACTTCACGATGAGAAGAGGAAACCACAGAACTACATAGAAGTTCACATGTTAAACACTCAGGATACGGAACTACTGAGAATGAGGAGTTTACATGTGCTGTAGCTGAAGCTCTCGAAAGAGGTTCTGTACTGGTTTTCCAGCCTGGCTTTATCAACCCTGTCACTGAACTGCATAATCTTTTTTTGCTGAGGCTGTGAAATTTTGCTGGAGACCGCCTTTTCCACTGTTTAATTCTTTCCATTCTCCAGAACCACCCGGTAGCTGTCGTTTACTAAGTGCAAACAACACGGTAGGCACTATGCTAAGGGCTTTACAGCACATTCTTGTATAATCCTCACCACAGTCCTATGTCATATTCTCCTAATGTTCCCTGTTTACAGATAAGGAAACCAAGACTTTGAGTAGTTACTTAACTTCTATAGGCTACGCGGCCAGCTGTAGCAGAATTTGAATCCAAACCAGGTCTAGCTGCTTAAAAGCCCTTATTTGACTGTGGTGGCTTTGTTCCATCCCTAGCCTCTTGATGGCATAAGGAATGTTGTTTTTTTGTTTGTTTTTGCTTATTTATTTTTTTCTGTGAAATTGCTATGTTTACTTGGATTCTTGGGTATTTTGTGGCAGGCAATCCAATGACTCATTTTCACAAGAGCTGAATTTCTAAGAACTAAAATAAAAATTCCTGGTTGTTTTAGAAAATCTTGCTACTTACAAATCACACTGGGGTGCCTGACTGACTCAGTCACTAGATAACGCTTCTCTTAATAATGTGTCTCAGGGTCATGAGTTCGAACCCCATGTTCGGTGTAGAAATTACTTAAATGAATAAACTTAAAAAAATCATGTTGACATGCATGGTCTCACTTGATCCTTGTGGTGTCATGAGACATATAGGAAAGCTTTTGTTCTCAATTTGTTCCCATTTACACAGGGAGAAGAGGTCTGAGGGGAGTACAGTATCATGCTTAAGGCCACAGAGTTTTTAGGTAGAAAAGTGAAGTCTTCAGTCAAGACCCCTCTCCCCAATGTCAGGTTTTTTTCTAAGCTGCCCTGAACTATTGTGTAAGATGAATGAGGTATAAGCAGCCTTTGATTCTGGAAGCCAAGGCAGTGGGCCTTTTCATAGTGGATCTAGTTCTTATCCCCCATGTGATCTGTCTCCCTAATTGCAGGAAGCCAAGAGCTGAAACGTCTGCTATAAACAAGGAGGATGAAGCCTTCGGTGATGATGACACTGGGTCTCTGCTTATTGCTGAGTGTTGTGGAGACAGAATAGTGTTTTCCTAGGACAGGAGCTAAGAGTGCATCTCTGCAAGGTCCCAGCTTTGTAGAAGGCAGGAAAGGACATTTGTGGCATTATGACATGTAAATAAGTACAGAAGCTCCTTGCTGAAAAGGAGTATAAATATGAACAGATCATCATGCCAAATTTCAGGTTATCAGTTACCCCTCAAATGGGCTGAGCACTATGAAATAATAACTCAGCATGACTAGACCTGGATGACAAAGGCGTTCCAGAAATGGGAAGATGATGCTCTACAAAAGTGTCTTTGTGGAGGCTCAGAGGAGGCTCAGAGTCTTGCCTACTGAGGAAGGCTGATGTCCCAAGAACTTTAATTTTGCTGAGGGTCGTTTGCCATCTCTTTCCTGTCCTAATCTGTTGGATTAGCTTGAGTGTTCACACCAGAGCTGAGAGTTACTACCCTGATGAAGCAGGGTCTCGGGTCTTAGGAAGAAGTCAGGTATTGAAGGATGCTCCTGGCAACTTCCTATCCCATTTGGAGTGAAACCTCCACACAGGGCTTGTGGGCAACATTGACCTCCATCTTACAGGTGGGACCGAGAAACCATTTTGTAGCCATGAACTCTGATGAATTGTGCACAGAGGAGGGAAGTCTCCACAGCCACTGAGAACCGACATACTGAAGCTTAACAGCATAGCATTTGGCTGTTGTCTTTATTTTATGTAGTTTATTTTTTGTTGTAAAACTTGTTAATGTAAATTATAGAAAATTTAGACATTCTAGTTCAACAACAACAAAAAAGTTGCTTCTCATTCTGTGACTTAGATATCATTGCTGTAACTATTTTGAAAATGTTGCAGCTAAGAGCCTAGAGTATGGAGCAGCCTGCCTGGTACAAGTTCTGGCTTACTAACTCTGGGACCTGGGGTGGGTCACTGATGTGTCTTTGCTTCAGTTTCCTCATGTTGAACATGGGGACAGCGATGGTATCCCCTTCATAGGGTGGTTATGAATAGAAAGAATTTCAATTAAGTGCCAGGTACATAGTAGGCATTCAGTAAGCTTGACTTGTTATTTTTATGTTTATTAAACCATCTGAATTCTTTCTCTAAACTCAAATAATCTTCTTTTGCAAAAATGAGATTTTACTTTGTGTGTTTTGTATCCTGCTTATTTTTTACTTCGTTCTTTGTCATGAGCATCTATACTCTCCTACAAAGTGGTTTTAATAGCTAATTATGTTAGAGGTGCACAACCACTTCTCTTACTGTGGAGAGGCACATTATTTATAGTCTCTTGCCATTATAAACAATGCCTCAGTGAACACCTGGTTTGTTGCTAAATCTTTGCATACTATCCTTTTCTTTTGATAACAGTACTTTATGGGGGAGCCTCCTTTCTAAGGGGTCACCAAGCAAAATTATCTGCAGCCTAGGGTTTCATGGCTACATATATTATTGAGCAGCAGGAGCATACATGGAGAATGCTCCAAGGTTCTAATGAACAGTGCATGCAACCTTAGAGATTGTGAGAGTCTGATTTGTAGATGATCAAATATTTGTATCTTTTAATGGGTTGGTATCATGGAGTTCTGTTCTAGCACGTAATAAAATGTTTATAAATTTTCTATAATTTACATTAACGAGTTTTACAAGAAAAACCAAGTTATACAAAATAAAGAAGTTCCTAATACTTCTTATAGTATTTTGCTTATGGCAGACAAATCATTAAGATGTTAATGAAAAGTAGCCACACCTACTTATCCCATTACATAAAGACAGTTAAGACCAGCCTTAACACTTGTACTAGTCTTCTTAAAAATAGATTCTATTCCAAATAACTATCAAACCAGCTCAAATATGTTTTGGAATGAAGCATGATGTATGAATAGAGAACAAATAGCTAACTCACAGTCCAGTGGGAAGCACAGATTATCTCCCAAGAGATACAATCTTTGTGTCACTCTGCAAGCAAGAACCACTCAGGTTCTACCTGTGGTGAGTTCTCAGGACTTGGGAGCTATTGGGATCCTGTGTCTTGTCTCCTAAGTTAGGAATCCCAGGAAAAACTTGTATATTACATCCTTAGAAATGACACGGGGGCAGGGTGTCGTTCTTTAGTGCTGGTCTTTGGTGGGCCTATAGTTTAAAATGACAGGACAAGGGTGCCTGGGTGGCTCAGTCAGTTGAGCATCCAACTTCAGCTCAGGCCTTCATTTCATCATGGTTTGTGAGTTCAAGCCCCACATCGGACTCTGTGCTGACAGCTCAGAGCCTGGAGCCTGCATCAGATTCTGTGTCTCCCTCCCTCTTTGCCCATCTCCCACTCGCTCTCTGTCTCTGTCTCTCAAAAGTAAATAAACATTAAGAAAAGGGGGGGTGCCTGGGTGGCTCAGTCAGTTAAGCATCCAACTTCAACTCAGGTCATGATCTTATGGTTCATGGGTTCGAGCCCCGCATCGGGCTCTGTGCTGACAGCCCGCTCGGAGCCTGGAGCCTGTTTCAGATTCTGTGTCTCCCTCTCTCTCTGACCCTCCCCTGCTCACGCTCTCTCAGAAATAAATAAAACATTTAAAAAAATAATAAAAGGACAGGACATCGTAGAACAAGAATCTGCCTGGAGCCGTGGAGGCACAAACCTGGATCTTTCTCTTTGGATGGCACTCTCAAGCTCTGTCAACTCTAACATCCCCAGTCCCACCCTCTAAGACCCACAAATTCCTGAGGAACCTTTAGTAAACTCAGGGTGTTTTCCCACTAGTTGCCATTTAGTCATAGCAGTTAGAAATATGTCAGAGGTGGCAAGGTTTGGGCTCCTAGGAATGCAAGTATTTTCAACCAGCGAGTGCAGGGATTAGAAAACTTTTTCTATAAAGAGTCAGACAATAAATACTTTAACTTTGTGGACCATGAAGTCTCTGTGGCAGTGACTCAGCTCTGCCATTGTAGCATGTGAAAATAGCCACAGACAGTCTGTAAAGCAATAAGTGTGGTTGTATGTATCATTGTAATAAAAACTTTACTTATCCACACAGAGATTTGACCTTCAAATTATATTCACCTTATTAAACATTTTCTCCTTTGACTTTTTTCAATCATCTAAAAATGTGAAAGCCATTCTGATTTCACAGACTGTACGAAAATAAGCAGCTGACTGGATTTGGCCCATGGGCTATGGTTTGTCAATGCCTGATCTACAACAGCCATTATTTCTTGGCTTCTTGTACCTTCTACGTATTACTTTCTGATTTCACCATTTCCCTCTGCTGTGTCATTTTTTTTGCAGGCCCTCTGCACTTTCTCTCAGCCGAGACTTACATAGCCTTTGGAGAATCTATTCTTCTGGCCCTCAGGTAGCTCATCAGGGAAAACCAGAATACCTACCTAAAAGAACCATTAGGGCAAATTCAGATAATGTCCCTCTTCTCTTTTTTGTGTCCCGACTAATTTGACATATAATATGCACATATGAAGGCCATAGATAGATTCTGACAAGTGGTTCCGGTTTCTGCAGGGCTCCAAGGTTCTAATGAACAGTGCAGGCAGCCTTATGCATGGTGAGAGTCTGAGTTTTACATGATTAAGAATATTTATATCTTTTAATAGGTTGCTGCCATGGAGTTCTGTCCCAGCACAAAATCAAGAGTCCAAGAGCGGTCTGAATAATGAATTTGGTGTCATCTCTTAGAACAATGGTATATAACTAGGATATTCAGGCTGGAATGGAAACTCTGGATGGAAATGGGGGAATTACAAACATTTTATACCATTCTATCCTCAATATATTTAAAACAAAAACACAATACAGATTTTTTTATGTGAGGATGTGTTTAAAGGGAAATAATATATTCTATGTCAGAGGGAAACAGAACCCAGGAGGACATTTTCAGATCTGTAGTTATAGCCCTAATCTGTGGGGCTGCGCATCAGATCAATTCCTGGCATTTTATTTAGGGCTGTGAAGCAGTGGGGGCGACACAGACTGTCTGCCTAAATAATGAGATTGGTTTGGTTGGTCTGACAGATGCAGTGATTTATGGGAGTGTTTATTGTGGGGACATCTGCTACTGAGAGCGGCCAGATGGAAGCCATACAGGCGGGAGGTGGAAGAGAATAAGGAATAGGGGAGGGGTGGTTGTGCATAGGGCAGGTAAAGACCACCCTAAGTAGAGCTGTTAGAATGGAGCTGCTATGGGGCTGTGGAATAGTGGGAAATGGGAGAAGCCTGGGCTTTGGATTGTGCAGATGGGGCTTTGAATTCCTGGCTCTGCCACTAGTTAACCGAGATTTTAGGAGAGTTGCTTCCTTTCTTTCAGCGTTCATTTCTTCATCTATAAAATGGGGATAATAAACACCCTCCCTCTTTCCCACTATGTGAAATTGTACTAACAAAAAAGTCCAGAGTTCCTGGTATGTAGGGGAACTCAGTTAGTGGTAGACATTATTCCTGTTTGTCCATGTGTCCGTTCGTTTGTTTATTCACCAGCATCAACGGTTCTTTGCGATTTCTAATAGAGCCATATTTTCAAATAGATACCTGATGGTGACTTAGGCATTAATGGCTCTTGTGATGAGGAAGAAAGTACACAGTAGTCAACGAGTATTTATAGGTATATGTATTGCCATCCAGATGGCACAAAGGAGTTTAGTGGGAACTTGAAGTATGATTTAAAGAACAGTTGCCTGGGGCTGCCCCGGTGGCTCAGTTGGTTAAGCCTGACTCTTGATTTCAGTTCAGGTCATAACCTCACTGTTCATGAGATTGAGCCCTGCATTGGGCTCCATGCTGACGGTGTGGAGCCTGCTTGTGATTCTCTCTCTTCCTCTCTTTCTGCCCCTCCCCCACTCACGCTCTCTCTCAAAATAAATAAATAAACTTAAAAATATAAAGAGCAGCTACCTGGCCAATAAACACAATAAAAGATACACAACTCACTAACTGGGGAAAAATCATAAAACAAGACCAAAATGAGATATTGCTTCACACTCACCAGATTGGTAAAAATTTTTAAATCAAACAATACAAAGCATTATACAGCACTACTAGTAGGAGTTTAAACTGATATGACTTACTTTGGGAAATGATTTGCCAATATCTAGAAATCTGAAAATGTGAATATCTTTCTTACTAGTATATTCCGCTCCTAGATATAACCTAGAGAGAATCTCCTGTATATAATCAAGACACTGTGTTCATAACCACATTGTTTATTATAGTAAATGACCTTAGTCTCCATCAGTGGGGTAATGGATCATACTTTAAGTGAGATAAAGTTACAGGTAGCACCATCATAGATGAATTTTAAACCATGGTTAGTGAAAGAAATAAAATTGCAAACACAAAACCATTTATAAACAGCTTTAAACATGGAAAACAATATTAATATATTGCTTATGGATAACTACATATATAATAAATGTTTAAAGACATTTGTAGTGATACATATCAAAATCAGAATAGTATTAGGGAAAGAAAGAGGGATGTGATTGGAAGGGTTGCCCAAGCCTCAAATCCAAACCCTGCCATTTACTTACCAGCTGTGCACCCTTAGACAAATTTCTTAAACTCTCTGCTTCAGTTTTCTTTTTCTTTCTTCTTTCTTAAATAGTTTGTCAAGTTGGTTTCCATATAACACCCAGTGCTCATCCCAACCAGTGCCCTCCCCCATGCCCATCACCTCCCTTGCCCATCACCCCCCTTCCCCTCTCCTCCACCCCCATCAGCCCTCAGTTTGTTCTCAGCATTCAAGAGTCTCTCATGGTTTGCCTCCCTCCCTCTTCGCATCTATTTTTCCCCTTCTCCTCCCCCATAGCCCTCCGTTAAGTTTCTCCTCATCCTCCTATAGGTGGAAGCATATGGTATTTGTCCTTCTCTGACTGACTTATTTTGCTCAGCATAACACCCTCAAGTTCCAGCCATGTTGCTACAAAATGGCCAGATTTCATTCTTTCTCATTGACATGTAGTATTCCATTGTATAAATATACCACATCTTCTTGATCCATTCATCAGTTGATGGACACTTAGGTTCTTTCCATGTTTTGGCTGTTGTTGAGGGTGCTGCTATGAACATTGGGGTACATGTGCCCCTATGCATCAGCGCTCCTGTATCCCTTGGGTAAATTCCTAGCAGTGCTACTGCTGGGTCATAGGGGGGTTCTATTGTTAATTTTTTGAGAAACCTCCATACTGTTTTCCAGAGGGGTTGCACCAGCTTAAATTCCCACCAACAGTGTAGGAGGGTGCCCGTTTCTCGACATCCTTGCCAGCATCTAAAGTCTCCTGATTAGTTCATTTTAGCCACTCTGACCAGCGTGAGGTGGTATCTCAGTGTGGTTTTGATTTCTATTTGCCTGGTGATGAGGGACACTGAGCATCGTTTCATGTGTCTGTTGGCCATCTGGATGTCCTCTTTGGAGAAGTGTCTGTTCATGTCTTCTGTCCATTTCTTCACTGGATTATTTGTTTTTTTGCGTGTGGAGTTTGGTGAGTTCCTTATACATTTTGGATACTAGCCTTTTATCTGATATGTCGTTTGCAACTATCTTTTCCCATTCCGTCGGTTGCCTATTAGTTTTATTGATTGTTTCCTTTGCCGTGCAGAAGCTTCAGTTTTCTGACCTGTGAAAGAAAATAGTAATAATGTCTTCTTCACAGGTATGCTTTAAGAATTAAATGAGTAAATATAGGTAGAATGCTTAGAATAATACCTAGCAGATAGTTAAGTGTTTTATAAGTGTTAGTAATTATAGTTCTCATTACATGAATATTTTATCTTTTATTTATTTAAAAAATCTTAAATATTGCTATTTTTCATTTATAAACATTTCAGTATTTATTCTGGCAGGTGAGGACTCTTTTTGGACATAACCACAATATTATTACTCCTAAAAAAGTAACAATAAACCTTTAATATCAAATAGCAAGTGCTCAATTTCCAGTTGCCCCATAAATGTGATTAATTTTTTATAGTTTGTTTGGATTAAGTTCCAAACAAGATTCACACATTCTGCTTGGCTGTCTTTTAAGACATTTTGATCTATAGATTCTTCCTCCAACTCTCCTTTTTCTTCCAATTTATTATTTTTTTTAGTTTTATTGAGGTATAATTGATATATAAAAATTACCCACATTTAATGTATACATTTTGATGACTTTAAATATGTGTGTATACTTCTGATACTATTACCACAACCTTCGAAAATCACCTTGTGAAGTATTTTTTATATGAACACTTAATATGAGATCTTTTTAATGCATTTTATTTTATTTATTTATTTTTGTTTGTGAAGGAGAGAGCATGAGCGTAAGTGAGGAGGAGGAGAAAAGAGGAGAGGGACACTCAAGCAGGCTCCATGCCCAGCATAGAGCCTGAGGTGCCCTTGGTCTTATGATCCTGGGATCATGACCTGAGCCAAAATCAAGAGTCAGGGGCTTAACTGACTGAGCCACCCAGATGCCCCCCCCCCCCCGCCCCTTCTTAACATATTTTGAAGTCCATTATAAATATTACAATTAAAAAATAAATATTTCAATTTTTTAATAAAGAAGAGATGTCATATAGTTGAAAAGTGAATGAAGATTAAAAGTATCTACATACGGGGCACCTGGGTGACTCAGTCAGTTAAACCTCTGACTTTGGCTCAGGTCATGATATCGCAGTTCATGAGTTCAAGCCCCACGTCAGGCTCTGTGCAGCGCAGAGCCTCGAGCTGTTTTGGATTCTATGTCCCCCCGCCCCTCTCTGCCATCCCTCCCTTGCTCATGCTCTGTGTCTGTCTCTCTAATAAATAAACATTAAAAAAAATTTTTTTAATATCAACATAGGAATTTCAGGATGTGGGATAATAATAGTTAGCTACAGTCTCTTGACCCCTAGATATATTAGATACTATGCGAATAATTTTATATGCACTTATTCAACCTTTTCCTATGAAGAAGGCAGTATTTTTATCCAGATTTTAGAGTCAGGAAGAAAGAGGCTTATAATGACTGTTACTTCCAGGGTGTCTGGATGGCTCAGTCAGTTAAGTGTCTGACTCTTGATTTCAGCTGAGATCATCATCTCCAGATTTGTGAGTTCAAGCCCCACATCAGGCTCTGTGCTGGCAGTGTGGAGCCTGCTTGGGATTCTCTGTCTCTCTTCTCTCTCTGCCCCTCCTCTGATCTCTCTCTGAAAATAAATAAATAAACTTAAAATAAAAAAGACTGTATTTCTTTCCCAAGGTCACAGAGTTAGGAGTAGCAAGACTGAGCCAGAACCCAGGTGAGAATGACTCCTGCTCTTGACTACTAGGCTGAATAGACTACCTGGCCATTGTTTACATTAGCCTCCTTTACGCAGGCTTCTTCCTTTCTTTCTTTCTTTCTTTCTTTCTTTCTTTCTTTCTTTCTTTCTTTCGTTTCTTTCCTTTCTTTCTCTCTTTCTCCCTTCCTTCCTTCCTTCCTTCCTTCCACAAATAGTTTATTGTCAAGTTGGTTTCCATATAACACCCAGTGCTCATCCCCACAAGTGCCCCTCTCCGTACCCCTCCCCCCCCACATCCATCAGTCCTCAGTTTTTGTCAGCATTCAAGAATCTCTCATGCTCTGTGTCTCCCCCTTTCCCCCACTATTTCCCCCCTTCTTCTCCCCCCTTGTCCTCCGTTAAGTTCCTCCTAATCCTCCTATAAGTGCAAACATATGATATTTGTCCTTCTCTGCCTGATTTATTTCACTCAGCATAACACCCTCAAGGTCCATCCATGTTGCTACACAAGGCCAGATTTCATTTTTTCTCATTGCCATGCATGCAGGCTCCTACTTTCTTCCTGTATCGGCCTTTGTAAGCTAAGTTGTGTTATGCTGAGGAAGATTCCCAAAATGGGAATGGAGGTGCTTCTAATAATAAAGGGTTGGTCACCACTCATCCAACATGTTCACTGAAGGTCACCTGGGAGCTCTGCCGCACAATTTCCTATTCCAGGACCCAGGAGTCATAGACAGAGCACCCATGTTCTCAAACCTTGCAAGGGGAAGGGCAAAGAAAGAGGCAGGGACAGAAACACAGAGAGGGAATTAGAACTATGAGGAGTTTCACACTCACTGTTAAATGCTCTATCCTGAGAGTGACACACAGTACCTCCACTGACATATCATAGACTAGAGCCCTGGTTTTCAACCAGGGGTAATTTTGCCCCCCAGGGGATATGTGCCAATGTCTGGAGACAATTTGGGTTGTTACGACTGGCGGCAGTGGGGTGCTACTGGTGCTATCTAGTGACTAGGGGCCAGGGTTACTGCTAAATACACTACAATGTGCTGAGCAGCTCCCCCCCCTCCTCCCACCATAGCAAAGAAGTATTTGGCTCTGAAGTCAATAGTTTCAAGGTTGAGCTAATCACAAGGGACCAGAAGGTACAATTTTGTGAAGCTGTAAGGAATGAAAAACTGAAATACTTGATAAATAATACTGATGACCACTATGCATCCTAAAAACTGTTAAAAGCCCCCTGAGAAGCTATTTTACATAATGGAAGTGAAGAATGACTTAGAGGGATAGCCATGAGATGAGTCTTCCTAACACATTCAGCTCCCTCGAAGGGCAGAGGAGGCCCCTGAACCCACTTCTAAGCTTCTCTTCCTCTGATGTGGGCACTGTCCCAAAGAAGTATAATGCAGGCCACATGGACAATTACATTTTTTCTAATATTCATATTTAAAAATGTGAGACTTAGAGAAGTACTTCCCTTGGGCTCTGAGGCCCAGCAGCACTGTAGTAACCCAGAGATAGTAATTTCTGAGAGAGGGCATAACTTACAGGAATATCTGCCCTGGTCTGCATGTGTTTTAAGAATGAAGAGAGATCGTGTAGTCTGTATATCAGCTCCATTTCTGTTTTCATTGGCAGGTGCCTCATCCCCAGACATGGAGCCCAGCTATGGGGGAGGTCTCTTCGACATGGTGAAAGGAGGTGCAGGGAGGCTCTTCAGTAACTTAAAGGACAACTTGAAAGACACCCTCAAAGACACATCTTCCAGAGTTATACAATCTGTTACCAGGTATGTGCACTGTTCCCAGTTAAGTTAATGGACCTCCATGCCTCCAACGAATCTGGTTACCTGGTTACCTGCCAACTGATTTTCTGGCTCAGGGACTGTCAATTGTGTGATATAATTGCATGAAATCTGATCAACCAAGCAGTGTCATTGAAGCCATAAAGTTGAGGCCTTCAGAAGCTATAAGCACAGGCCAGGAGGACTCAGTGCATCATTATGTTAAAATATAGTGGTTGCCATCCCTGTTTTTTGAATCCAGCATCCTGGGTTCTAATGCATTATCTGCCCTCGTTAACCATGCAATCTAAGCAGCTTAATTAGCTTAATTAACCTCTCTGAGCTTGACTTTTATACTCTGGTAGGCTTCGTGTCTCTGGTTGGTTTGAGAATTAAGTGATAAATGAGATAATAATGAACATGCAGTCTGAAAATATTCACTGGATTGTAATGGAAACATTAATTTTTTGTGCCTCACTAGCCCTTTGAACCTTGTTTATTGGAAGACATTTTCTACCCTTCTACTGTATGAAAATTCTTACAAGCAGACCATATGAATTTTATTTTATTCTTAGGTATTAGAAAATTCTAGGATCACTTTAAGTTAAAAAATGCTGTTTTGAATCATAAATTCAAATGTCAAGCCCAAAAGATTAATCAACATTTTAATCTTTGTTCCAAGGTAAAGTTTATCCCTTACCTGCGATTGCTAACTAGGGCCTGCTGGATAGAGAAAGGGGGTCCCTTGTTTTTCTATCACGTCCTTGCCTACCCTCTCAGTGTCCACACTTAGAAGAGATATTCATGAGTAGGCAAAGTGCTGGAATAATCAGTGTTAATGAATAAGAACTGTTTTCTATTTTGAGATTGATTCTGTTCAGGAATCAATGTTCACCTACAAAGGATATTTGGGTACAGAGGTTGGAGTGATAGATTTACACTCCTGAGGATATGGGTTGCTTCTTTCAATAAGTATTCTTTGTTAGAGAGAAGGCCTTGAGTGAAGTAAAAGTGGCTACTGGGTGAAGTGTCCAAGTCATGATGGGCAAGTGATTGAGAGGGAGAAGACCTGGCATATTCGGATCATTTTTTTTTATTTAAATATTTTTATTTATTTCTAGGAGAGAGAGAGAGAGATAGCGTGAGCAGGGGAGGGTCAGAGAGAGAGAGGGAGACACAGACTCTGAAACAGGCTCCAGGCTCTGAGCTGGCAGTTAGCACAGAGCCCGACGCGGGGCTCGAACCCATGAACCGCGAGATCATGACCTAAGCGAAAGTTGGACGCTTAACCGACTAAGCCACCCAGGCGCCCCATATTTGGATCATTTTAATGAGCACCCTTTCCTGTCTTGCTTTTAGCTACACGAAGGGAGATTTAGACTTCACTTATGTTACCTCCAGAATTATTGGTAAGTTTCTCATGTTTATTAACAGCTCAGTAGCTTGGCTTTCAGTTGTTGCCCATTGCAACAGCAGACCTGTTTAACTGATACTCTCTCTGTGATCTCTCCTAGTGATGTCCTTTCCTCTGGACAATGTTGACATAGGATTCAGGAATCAGGTGGATGACATCCGAAGCTTTTTGGATTCCAGACATCTTGACCACTACACGGTGTACAATCTGTCACCAAAGTCTTATCGAACTGCCAAATTTCATAGCAGGGTAAGGGGTTTTAGCACTGGGATTCCACAGTTGACGATATAACAGGGTATTTTTCCCTTTAAGAGCTATCCTCAAAGGCTTTGTCCTCAGACACACAAAGCTGATAAACTATACACTCTGGACACTTCTAGCCATGAAGTATTTATTAGACTTTTACAAAATATTTTGAAGATCTTCCTTGGGTGAGGACATTTGCAGGAAAAGTTTATCTGTCAGTGAGATCCCATATAATTTGGGGGTCTCAAGTCACTTGTGGCTGTTTGCTCAGTTAGGGCACATTGCTCTGAGGCTTAGTTGGAGATTGAATTCCTATGTAGGGCAATTGGTGACCCTTATACTGTAGCACTAATTATGCCCTTAACCTTTCCTTATTGCTACTTGGGCATCATGATGAAGCAGTGCTGCTAGACCAGTATAGACACCTCTCAGTATAAGGGAAATAGCTCTCTGACATTCAGTAAAGGTGCTTTTTTCATAAGTAGAAAATAGCACACAAGTACTTCACACTGTAGGTTTGGTAATACTGCTACTAATATTTGGAGCTTTTATACTGTCCTCAGAGGTGGATCAAGACCTGGGGCACAGAGAATTAAGGTAACTTGCCCACGACCATTACCACTAACAGGTGGTCTAAGGCTTGCTTGTGTTCTTAACCATTGTTCTGGGCTTACAGTATTCCTTGGGAAAGCTGGCTTATCCTCCTAGGGAGATTTTTTAATAAAGCAGAGAAATATTCCTAGTTTCTGACTGGTTAAGAAGACATGAGCATTGGCTTAGGTTTGAATCTGCTGTGGAGTCTGATATTTCTGGCCACAGAGTTCGTGATTCACTCACTGAATTAAGGCTTTTTCTGTCACCAGAACATTTTCAAAAATTTTGATTTAGTCTTACAAATGACTGGTTTTGCAACTACATCTGGGTCTATTCCTAAATAGAAAGGGTTTTCTACACAACGGACCCTTGAAAAGTGAACATTTATTTTGAATAAGCAAAATGATAGCTGCTTGTCCACCCTGTATCTAGGATCTCTCAGCTTTGACACTGGACCACATTTTGCTCCAATTTTAGTTGCCGTTGATAATCTTTGTGATTCAGCTTTCAGATCTAAAAAACACAAGAAGGTTGATCTATCTGTTCTCTGAAGCCTCAGCTGCCCTAATGTTCAATAAGATAAGGGGCAGTTTTGCTAATGACTCTCTTTTCCATGAGTGTTCCCAGAATAGGCAAGAGGAAATCCAGTGGTTCGCAAATGTTAGGGAGCGACAAAACCACCTGGGGTGCTGGTCAGACACCCAGGCCCAGGGTTTCTGCTTCAGCAGGATAGGGGTGTGGTGGGAATCTGCACCTGCTAGCAACTTCCTGGGTGCCTCTCCAGCTGCTGCCCTGGGGACCACTCTCGAGAAGCACTGATAAAGCCATTCTGAAGCAGTTTGGTCTAAATTGCCATTCTATAGTGGAGATTTTAAAGGCAGCTCTTTTAAATTTTCTATAATTAACTGCTTTTCCCACTCTTATTCCATCTTTTACCTGATTCAGAGCAAGTGAATTAACATCAAAAGAAATGTGGGTAGATATTCTGTTTCCTACTCAGATGCAAATCTTTTGGATTGATTTTTATTATTTGGAGACTCAGTGTCATCATTTTCATAACTGAAGAACTATGGAACACCCTTCACAATAGTCTGTAGAAATTTTATTTGATCATGAAAGACCTTTGATAGCCTGGAAAAACTTCCCTCTGAAAGTAAATAAAGATATAATATCATTATAGAAGCATTCATACATATGAGGATGTCTCTTTGTATAGTATTTGAGTTTTTAAAAGTTTATTTTTGAGAGAGAAAGTGCAAATGGGGGAGGGGCAGAGGAAGAAAAGGAGAGAGAGAGAATCCCAGGCAGGCTCCATACTGCCAGTGTAGAACCTGATACAGGGCTCAAGCCCATGAACCATGAAATCATGACCTGAGCTGAAGTTGGATGCTTTAACTGACTGAGCCTCAGGTGCCCCTTTGTGTAGTATTTGTAAAGCCAATCTCTACAAAGATATTTAAAGCAAGGCGTCTGTTAATGAAACTGAATATTTTGTGACAAGTCCTAACAGTCTTACCAAAAGACCAGTACTTACATATTGAACATGCTGCTCTCATTTGCCCTAGAAGAGCAGGAGAGATGTTTATTTGCCACCTAGGAGAGTGCCTGGGATGGCCAATACATGTTTCTCAGAAGAATGAATGTGCCAAGAATTGTTAAACACATAGATATAAATATTTGGTTCTTATTCTCAACACACTTAGGGCTAGCTGGAAAGAGAAGCCAAGGTATGCTAAAGACAAATGCAAATAATATTTACAATCCCTACTGAGGGAGTTTGGGGAAAGGAGACAGCAGTGATAGCTGGACCTTGAAGCATAAGTAAGTCCTGCTTATGAGTGTAAGTGAAAGGAATAGGGTCATTTCCTCTCTGTGCAAATTTTAGAATGTGTCTTACATAGCCCTTCATGATCTGGCCTCAGCCCTGCCTCTCCAGCTTTTTTTCACTGTTCTCCATTGCTTAAAAAACACCATACTCCAACCAGGGAAGACACACACTGTCTCTTCACATGCGCTGCTCCCTCTTCCTAAGAGACCCTTGTGCCACACCCTTCACTGCTCCTAACAGCCTAACTTTGGTAAGGGGAGGATTTCAGTATACCACAAGGCTTTTCCAGTTCTTTTCTCAGAAACACAGGCTTGCACTACCTCTTTCGCCTCTCTCAGCTAGTCCCAGAACTTGGCAGAATGCACCTGGACCCTCTGATCTAACTAGTTCTCTCGGCCGTCATTTGCATCTCAGAAAGACAGCTCCCAAACCTTAGTATTTTCATCTGAGCTCTGTTTTGGATTTGGCTACATCTCTTTTCCAGGCCCTAGTCCTTTCTGTCTCCAGCACTAATGCTGTGAATTGATTTATATCTCATTCTTGCCATACTTAGGAAAGTTTGCTTGGTTCTCATCTTCCAGCGCAGGAGAGATAGAACTATTCCTTCTTCCTTCCAGGATGATGGAGTGCTGGGTCTGCAATTAAATCTTATTTTGTTTGTAAAATATTTTTAAAAATGTGTGTGTATTTTGAAAGAGAGCACAAGTGGGGGAGGGGCAGAAAGAAAGGGAGAGTGTCCTAAGCAGACTCTACACTGTCAGCGTGGAGCCTATCCTGGGACCTGATCCTACAAACCCTGAGATCATGACCCGAGCCGAAATCAAGAGTCAGACACTTAACCAACATAAACCAAGTCTTATTTTAATAAATGTAGATGTTATGGGGTGCCTGGCTGGCTTGATTAGTAGAAGATATACCTCTTGATCTTGGGGTTGTAAGTTTGAGCCCCATGATGGATGTAGAGATTACTTAAAAATAAAATCTTTTAAAAGAATTAAAAAAATTAATGTAGATGGCAAAGTCTTCCATAAATACCAGTGTTGGAAAAGACCAAACATGAGACCAGTTTTATTTATAGACTCACAGGAGTCTAGCTCTGTCTATATCTTGGTGCTTGAAATCAGTCACTTTACATGTTTATTGTGTGATGTGTGTTTGGAGATACAGGTGGTGGTGGCAGAGACAGGCCGTCTCCAGGAAGATTTCACTTTGCTGAGGGGAGTCATTTTATATTTTGATTAGCTTTTATGCTTAAAAGCCACATGGTTTGACAGGAATCATATGAAATAATCAAACAGCGGTTTTCTTACTATTTGCATGTGTAATGGAATGTTAGAATAGGACTCATATTTAGTCTCTGTTTTTAGCAGAGGCCCCAACTCAGTATATGCCAGATTGCCCTGCTTTCAAAGTGATGCACTAGAATACCTATTCAGAACTACACAAGAGGCATTGAACATTGTTTTTTTTTTTTAACTCTTTTTTGCCAGTTTCCACCCTGACAAAATAAAAATTACCAATGTTAACAGTAAAGTCCTGGAGACCAATGAGATGCATTATCTAAACTATGTATTCGTGATCTGAGGTAAAGAAATATGGGTCCACTGTGTATTTAGATCCATGGAGAGGCTTCAGAGAGTTTAACCATCTCTTCTATTCCTTTTTTTTTTCTTTCTGATGGTAAACTATACATGACATAAACTTACCATTTTGACAACCTGTAAGAATACAGTTCGGTGACATTGAGTATATTCACAATGTTGTGTAACCATCACTACTGTCTATCCGCAAACCTTTTACATCATCTCCCAAATAAACACTGTACCTGTCCTCTCTGTAGGTGCATGTACACTGGTTCACCTTCTGTGCAGGTTTTTAGTTCTGCTCAGAATATCGGAAACCACTGCTTTACATATTTCCTGGCATTGCTGTTGATAAGAAGTAGAAAACTGGGTGAATGGCCACTGCATTTAGCCTGGTCCTAAAGTTCTTCCATTGTGATCACACTCCCGTACCACTTGGAGCATCCTTCCTTCTCTGTTCAACCAGGAAGAAAAGTATGCTGAAGGAGCCCTGTTAGCAGCATAAAAAAAATAAACCCAGCTGATTCCTTTAGAATTTTCCTTCTTTTTGATGGTTTCTAAGCTACAAGATCTTGCAGGAATTCTTCCCTTTTGACTACAAATTGATTTTTGGGAAATATGCTCTCAACTTGAACTTACTTAAAGGTCAGTTTTTTGTTTGTTTGTTTCTTTTCCTTTTGCTTCCAGAGCTCAACAAAGAGGTCACTAGAGCTCCCAGTTGTTTCTGCTTTGGTTTGCTGGTTGGTTGAGGGGTGACTTGACATGTTATACTTCATTTCTCCCTCTGCCACCATGCTTCAATTTAAGGATAGGAAATGATACAGTAGGAAAAACACCCCTGGTCTGGAAGTCATAGGACTAGGGATCCTCACAATGTAGCTCTGCAGGCTTCAGTGAATTGAATATCTTCATCCTAGAAAATATAGCCATCACTTGAAGCCATAACCACCCCACAAATGTAAGATGGAATTGCAGTTAATAATCAGCCAGCAGACAGTATGATGTAATAGAAGGTACATGCGTCTTATTAGTATTTTTTATTGAGATGAAATTTATATAGTATATACAATTTTAAACTTTAAAAATTACCCTAGGTTCACATCTCAGCTGTTCTTCTTCCTGGTTAAATCTCTTCACTCACCTGAGATACCATTTTCTTCTGTAGGAAATGGGGATGACAATACAAATACTTGGCTTACAAATACTTAGAAATTTTTTTCTGTAGTTTTTCCATAAGGAATAAACTTGAGAGCGGTGTCTACCCTAAGAATTCAGTAAGTGGTAGTTATGATTGATGTTAGTAATAATAAAATGCCACAATAAACGATTGACCAAAATACCCCAGTTTTCCCACAATGGTATAGATTCTTAAAACATGGTATGGCTCTTGAGTTTGATTCTCTGTGATACCTTTTGAGTTTGATTCTTATGCTCGGCAGGTAGGATGATTCTGCCATCGTATGTCATAATTGTGGCAATGGAGAGAGAAAAATCAAATGGCATCTGGCTCTGGTGCTGTTTTGGCTTCTTTCCCAGCTGGGTGGTGTCATGGCAGCCTGTAATCCATATGCCGTCTTCTGATGCTTAGCAGCTCTGGGAGGTGTTTAGAGAGGCTGGAGATGGCATCGTGAAGTGTCACATGCCCAAGGATTGTGCTGCTTATTGCCTGAACCTGTGAATCCCAGGGAGACACAAAAATAGCTTGCAGTGATTGAATTCCTTAACAATTTTTTTTGGTTTTGTTTATGCTTTAATGTTTTTTCCTGTTTAGACAGAGTACATGCTTTTAAAAAATTCTAATTGTATGTTTGCTTAATGGTGTATAATTATAGATCCAGTAAATATGTAATTATGGAGTACTTTAAATTAATATTATTTACTTGATTGATTTAATGATTCTGGAGCTTTTAGCCTATTGTGCTGAGAACAATTTAGCCAACTTTTAGCTGAGACTCATTACAGATATTGACATTTAGTGTTTGTATGGTTGACATTCAGTTTCTAAAAGGTTTAAAAATAGTGCCTGGAAAAGCAATTTTTTCATACTTTTCTATGATTGCAACCTAAACAACAACAAAATTGATTAGCCTGTCCCTTTCTTGAGATACTGTACATGTAGACAAATCTTAGTACAAGAAATGATTCCCAGTGGGGTTCATTCCTATGTTCTTTCGATCATTCATTCACTCAGCAAATACAGAGTATCTGCCATTCAACTAACACATGGACACAGCTCTGGGGTTACAAAATGAATAAGTTATCATGTCTCTTCTGGTGGGGCCTAGTATCTAAATGAGGAGACAGAGGGAAAAGGTTAACTTGAATACAGATTGACAATATGCTGACACTTACTGCACTTATGTTGCGCTACTTAATTCTCATTACTGTCTTGTAATGCCCATTTTCACTTTACACACAAGAGATTGGGGCTCCGAGAGATCAGTAACTTGACTAAAGTTAATCAGGTTGTAAGTGGTAAAGCAAAAGTGAAAACCCAGCTCGTGGGTTCAGCCAGGTTGCTCTACTGATAAAAGCTGTAATAGATGAAAATGGACAAGGGCATAGGTATGAAGAACTATGTTAACTAAGATTTCTGCCTCTGGGTGTTAGAGAAACTGTCAGAAACAAAAGAGTACTTGAACTTGGGTTTTAAAGGATGAATATGAATTTATTAAGGGAAGAAAAGCATTACAAACAAGAAGCAGCTTGTACAAGTGTAAATTTTGTAATTTCTCTGAGGGCAAAATTGACTTTACCAACGATTTTTTTTTTAACCAATACATCATTTCTATTTCTTGAGAACACAGCAGCAGGGAATCCATTTGGTGGTAAAGAATGGGGGCAGAAACAGCCTCCATTCATGTTGGGTAGAAGGGGCAAGCTGTTCTGGAGTTTAAACTGGCAGAGGCCCAGTAGTGGGTCACCCTGGATTGTTTGTCAAGCATTTCAACTACTTTGTTTAGTAAACCATACCTGTCATTGCCAAAGGTATAGGAAGTGAGTAGCTGGAAGGTCCCCTGCCATTACCCTACAATCATCTTGTAGAAAAAGGTACAAATTAACACACACACAAAATGGGCTTTTTTGGCAACTCCTGAGAGAGAAATTTGACTAGTGATGATCTGGTTACCAGAAAAGGGCAAACCAAATAGATTGCTCCTGCCTCCCTTTGGCCACTGTTAAACATTAGGAATTTGAGATACTCATTTTTGTTTTTTGTTTTTTATTTTTCCTTAGGCCAAGTAGTGTTGCAGAGTATTTTCTGATGACACCATCCATATAAAATCTAGTCTTTTTTCAGAATTTCCTACCTTAGCAACCAGCCTAAGCCACCATCATCCCTGACTTGAACCCCTCAGCAGCCTCCTGACTGCTCCTCCTGGCTACTCTCATGTCATCCACATCCATTCTCCATACTGGATCTTAAGAGGTCTTTGGAAAATGCAGATAAGAGTCACTCCTTCTTAAATATTCTCCCAGATCCTAGCAACACTTTGTACGATCTGGCCCTTCAGCCTACCTTCTTGCCATATGGGATTTTATTCATTTTGTTCAAACATAGCTGGCTTTACCTGAACTCAGGGCTGTGCGTTGGCGGTTACCTGATTCAATACTGATAATAATGGCTAACATTCCTTAATCATTTTGTGCATGTCAGATACTGGGCACTCTTGAAATACATCCTCATGTACTATCCTCACACTGTGAGGTGCATAGGTAGGTTCCACTCACCACATTTTTGAAGAAAGGCTAAAAAAGGTCACAAAGTTTGACCAACTTTTTATTATCTAAATTAGTAAATATATAATCAGTTGGGGCTTGTCCCTAGTATTTAAGACAAATGATAATCTCTGCCAGTATCATGTTGTCCCACAACGATTTATACTCAGAAGACTTGGGTTGCTCTGGTGGTCCTGACTGGCAGCATGACTCTAGACAAGACAGACTCTGAGAGTCTGTTTTCTCATCTGCAGAATGGGCATCTTGTTAATACCAGTCTTGTATGATTCTGATACAGCTCAGAGCCAAATATAATTCTAGGAACATAGCCGGTGCTGTGTAATGGCTTAAATGAACATGTGTGTTAGATAAATGAAAATACTGAAGGTTGCTCCCATGGAGCTGTGGATTCCTACAGTAAGACAGAAAGAAATAAGAGCTCTGAGCAAGTGTAGCTTTGGCTCACTCTGCAGCTCTTTTCATGTTCTCATGAGAGCTGGAATAAAATTAGGGAATAGTGCAGGATTTATAAAATAGTACTATAATTAAGTATCTAATAGGCAGGTCAAAACATTGTATACTTAATAGAAGTTAAATGCATTGTAACCTCACAGAATTTAAAAAATCCAAATATGTAGTTTAAATGGTCTATTTTTAATTTAAAATATACTTCAAAATGTGTTGTTATACCTTTACCGGAATGGAATTTTTTAACTAAGAAATTGCTATATTAAATAACTCTTCTTTCTGTGTTTGGACCCTGTTCCCACCTCTTCCTGGCTATACTAAAAGAGAATGTGGTATTGTATTCCAGAAGTTGTTTGCTGTGATAGCTGCTTCTGGAGAGGAGTCACTCAGAGAATTCATTTCCCTCTGCTCTGTTCTCTTAGGTCTCAGAATGCAGTTGGCCCATCAGGCAGGCCCCCAGTCTGCACAACCTTTTCGCTGTGTGTCGGAACATGTATAATTGGCTCCTGCAGAATCCCAAGAACGTCTGTGTTGTCCACTGCTTGGTGAGTCATCTTTTTTGTTGTTGTCATTTGTGGTAGTTGGGTTTGGTTTGGCCAAATACAGCTGGCTCTACAGAGACTAGTGACCAGGTAACATTTGAGCTGATTAAGCTTTTTGAATTCCTACTTAGGAATTAGGTGATATGAAGGATATAAAAATGACGGAGGAATTTATTCTTCTTGCCTTAAAGCTTGAGTACCAGTGAGAGAGGCAGATACATACATGTAAGGGCCTCTAGAATGTGCTAAGTATTATAAAAGAGGTAGAAATAAGGACTGTGGGTACATAGGCAGAAATACCATTGAGTTCTGTGCGAATAAAATTGATAAACACATGGCAGTATTTATCTTTTTGTGTTTGAGTGAAAATGAAGTAAGAAGACCCCTATGCTTTTGTAAGTGATCACATAGACTGATTGTATTTTACAGCAATTTCTAGTGGGACTGATGAATTGTCTGACCACTGACTTCTTAGAGTCCCTTCCCCTAACTCTTCTCTGGTGGACTCTTACCTATTTATTGTTTAACTCAACATATGGTAAAGTCTTTCTGACTGTTGAGTATTTTCACTGTATGGACATTCCTATTGTATATCTGAATGTCTTCTGTGGCATTTAATACACTTTGTCATCATGATCTGGTTGTCTGCCTGTTTTCCCACTAGACTGTGAGCATCTCACTGGCAAGAACTGTGTCTTCTTTACCTTTACACCCCAAGTCTGAAAGGCTTTAATAAGTGATTAAATACATGATATAGTGAACACACAAGTGGAATCTGAGAATAAATACTGAATTTATTCATTCTTCTGTAAACTTCAGGATGTATTTTGTTGCTACATGATTACTTGATGATCTTCTTCCTCCTTCTTGAGAACCAGTTGGCTAAAAGAGGGGAGAAAGTGAAAGAACATATTTTCTTCTTTCCATCTCACATCCCCAAACTCTTGGTAACAAAGGAAAAATACGTGGTGTCCATAGGAGTTTAATGGGAAAGGCCAAAGGGTTTTCCTGTCGGAGGCACAACAGACGTGCAACAGAACAGATTACTTTCAGGGACTAAGCAGACTTTAGGCACCTTGGTGATTTTCTCTTCACTTGAGAACTTTGGAAAAGTTCAGAGAGCCGAAGTCTGACAGCTTTGTAAGGGAAGATGGCTCAAGAGATAAGAGGCTTCTAGTTCTTATGATACAATCTTGAGGAATAAAAAGCCAATGAACAAGAAAAAGAAGTAGACAAAGGATTATGACACCGTTGGCTGCTCTGAAGCTCACTGAAAAAGGAGACGATGAGTCAGACATCTGTACAAAATCTTTGGGAAATGGAATGGAAGCTGGAAATGGGAGCTTTTACTTTTATCATATATATTTCTGTTTCATTAAAAATCATCAGCATATACTCATCTTTTGATAAAAAAATATTAAACTTTTAAAAAGACTTTCATGGTAGATAAAAGAGGGGGACACATCCAAGAACCATGAATCATTTAAGAGTATCAGGAAGGCTAAATCTGAAAGAATTAAGATTAAGAAAACTTAAAGATTTAAGATATCTTAAAAAAAAGAAAACCCTGTCCTTGAAATAAGGACAATAACAAATGCTTGAAGACATGGTACAGTCTTAACTCCTTTATTCTGTTTTCTTTATCAGGGGAGCAAATGTCAGGCTTGGACAGTAGTAACAATGATCATTAAGACAGAGCTGATTGGTAGTGAGATAATAAAAGAGCCTCGCAGTACTTTAAAAATAATCTACTCTCTAGACTTAAATTATGTCTCAGAATGCTGAAAGCACTTGGAAAAGCAATCATGGATTCCTTATATAATATGAGGAAACAGGAAGAAGAAGTGCCAGGCAAAGACAGGAGAGTTTTTCCAAAAGACGGAGAGGTTGATCCTGGAAAGTTACAGGCTCGTGGACCTGATGGCAATTCAAAACAAAATTCTAATATAAATCTTTGCACAGATGATTTTAAACCCTTAGGAAAAAGGAGTTCTCCACCTGCGAGTTTATATTTCAGGTGATGGGACACACAGAGATCCAGTTTCCTGCTGTCCAGCTGACCCTAGGTGGGACACACTCGTCCCAGGCAACCCCGGGTGAAACTGCTCCTCGCTCGCCAGCCCAACCTGGAGGGGATAGGAGCAGTGGCTTCTGGCTCGATCCCCAGGGGGAAGGCGAGAGGCTTGAAACTGCTCTGAGGGACTTGCCTGCGAGTTTATATTTCAGGCAATTTCAGTGGGGCGCATGGACTGAGATCTGGAAACAAGGCCTGGCTTGGGATATAGAGCATGGCCCACCTTGGCTATGCCCCCCCGGCACAGGGAGATCACAGCCAAAAGAGTGAGTTGCAATGCTTGGTTCAAGAAGGGACCAGGGCGCTGCCAGATTTCTCCCTACAGCCACCAAGGCAGGACCCTCAGGGATGCACTGGACCAAACCACGCCCATCCCTGCTAGAGAGCTGCCTCCTCCTCCTCGTTCTTCTCCTCCTCCTCCTTCTCCTCCTTCTTCTCTCTCTCTCTTTTTTTTTTACCGGAGCTGGGGCAAGGAAAAAGGAGTTNCTACAGCCACCAAGGCAGGACCCTCAGGGATGCACTGGACCAAACCACGCCCATCCCTGCTAGAGAGCTGCCTCCTCCTCCTCGTTCTTCTCCTCCTCCTCCTTCTCCTCCTTCTCCTCCTTCTTCTCTCTCTCTCTTTTTTTTTTTACCGGAGCTGGGGCAAGGAAAAAGGAGTCNACCCTCAGGGATGCACTGGACCAAACCACGCCCATCCCTGCTAGAGAGCTGCCTCCTCCTCCTCGTTCTTCTCCTCCTCCTCCTTCTCCTCCTTCTTCTCTCTCTCTCTTTTTTTTTTACCGGAGCTGGGGCAAGGAAAAAGGAGTTCTCATTGATTCATCATGAACACACATATCAAAACAGGTGACCTTTTACAAGACCAATGGACTAGTAGGGATAGTTTATTGTATTCCTGCAAGATATTTCCCAATTTCCTATAATCAAGATAGAGAAATTTCTGCTAGGTTGTTATACATCTAGTTGGATTGTGGCTAAGTGCTTGCTTCCAAAGGCAGTTGATTAATGGATCAGCATCCTCCCAGGAGAAGGTTGCATTTAGTTGCCCTTTTAATTAAAAACAGTGATGAGGATGTGAAGATCAAGCTTACAAATTTCTCAGAAATGGGAGTGTCATATAATGATTCTGGATTTTAAAAGCCTTTGCAAGTTGGTTGTTTAACAGAAACTAACAATGTGAAATTAAACACAAGATAAATGTGAAGTCCCGAATCCTGTTGTAAAAGATGAAATATATTTGTCTCTTAACATGTCATTTGAAAAAGAACTAGGGGTTTTAGGAGATAAGAAAATGAACAAGAACTTAGGGTGTGACTTAGCCCACATATAAACTAGTTTGGCTTAGGGTTGTGTTAGTAAAAGCATAGTTTCCAGAATAAAGGAGATATTTCCTCTCTAGTTGGTTGGAGTGCACCTCACATTTTACATTTCACATCTGGGTAGCACATTTAAGATTGTTGTTTTAAAACGAACTGTTCAGACAAACTTCACCAAATGATGTTTCTTAAAATGGAATATCAAGTGAGGAAGAATCAAATGAATTGTATATTAGTTAGAGTCCTTTAGAGAAACAGAACCAATAGATAATGTGTTTATTATAGGAATTGGCTCACACAGTTATGGAGGCTGAGAAGTCCCACAATTTGTTGCTATCTGCAATATCTTGCAATCTAGAGAACCAGAAAAGCTGGTGATGTAATTCAGTCTGAGTCCAAGGCCTGAGAACAAGGAGCTGTGATGTCCCAGGGAAGAAGAAGGTAGACATCTCAGTTCAAGAAGATAAAAAACTCACCCTTCCTTGCTTTTTTATTCTATTCAGACCCTCAACAGATTAGATGATGCCCATACACATTGATGAGCATATCTTTTTTCACTCAGTCTACAGAAGCAAATGCTGATCTCTTTAAAAAATTTTTTAATGTTTATTTTATTTTTGAGAGAGAGCAAGAGAGAGCAGGGGAGGGGCAGAGAGAGAGAGAGAGAGAGAGAGAAAGAATCCCAAGCAGGCTCTACACTGCCAAAACAGAGCCCGATGTGGGGCTTGAGCCCACAAACCTCAAGATCATGAACCAAACCAAACTCAGACACTTAACTGACTGAGGCACCCTGAATACTGATCCTTTTTTGAAACATTCTCCAGAAGTAATGTTTTACCAACTGCCTGAGCATCACTCAGCCCAGTCAAGTTGACACTTAAAATTAACCACAGATTAAGTGTGTCTTTAACCTGGAAAATAGAAGGGTTGGTGGAAGGGGAGGCTATTTCAGATGAATGAAAGGCTATCTCAGGAAGAAGGAAGTAGGTTTACTCTTTCCTGACAGAAGGAAGAATGAGGATCATTGAGTGGAATAGACTTCAACTCTACATTCAGGATAAAGAAGAACTTTGTAATTTGGACTGGGCTGGACTTCTTCAATAGCAACAAGCCTCCTGTCACTCAGAGTATTCTAGAAGAGCCTGGGCCACCATCTGTGAGGAATGTTACTACATGTATTTCTCTACTGAATGTGGCTGAATCATGTGAAGTTTCTTTATGTTATATGAATATAGGAACACACTTTGGGTGAAATATATACATAGCATATTCCAAAAAGCAGTATATGCCTAATCTGTGAACTCTACCTCAGGCTTGCAACCAAGAGACCTCAGCTACTAGTTCTGATCCTATGAGTCCAAAGTTACTTTGAAGATTTCATTATTTTCCCATAAATCTATGCAAATCAAGTTTATGTCACTTGGTTTCTTAGGTTAGTAGTCAATTTTACCCTAAGAATAAGCCTTCCTTGCTGCTTTGTGATTTGAAGAGCTGGGACGGTATTTGGTTTTCAAGTGAACACATTTTATTTTAAGTTTATTTATTTGTTTTGAGAGAGAGAAAGCATGAGAGAGAGTGCATGTACGTGAAGTGGGAGCGGCAGAGGGGGGGTGGATTCCCAAGAAGCCTCTGTGTTGTCAGTGCAGAACCCAATGCAGGGTTTGATCCCACAGACTGCAAGATCATGACTTGAGCTGAAATCAATAATTGATACTCAACTGACTGAGCCATCCAAGGCCCCCTCAAATGAACAGTTTTGAACTGAAAATCATTCTGTTAAGAAGAATTCTCCTCATTCTCTCATCCCTCTTTTAACCACAAGTACAGCCATTCTCTGTGGTGAGTGGCTGACTGGACCACGTTTGTGACAGGTTTATGTATCTTCCTTGGCAGGATGGACGCGCAGCATCATCAATTCTGGTTGGTGCTATGTTCATTTTCTGTAATCTCTACTCTACTCCTGGCCCAGCTGTTCGATTGTTATATGCAAAGCGACCTGGAATTGGACTGTCACCATCCCACAGGAGGTAAAGTAAGCTAGATGCAGGGTAGGCACAATTTCCAAGTGATATTGTGCACTTAAGAAAAGGAAGACCCTTTTTAGGTAATTGACAATATATTTCTGTTAGTCATAATTCCTTATTTTCTCTTATTTATTTATTTATTTTGAGAGAACAGAATGAGTGGGGGAGGGACAGAGAGAGAAGGAGAGAGAGAATCCCAAGCGCTGATAGCACAGAGCCCAACGTGGGGCTTGATCCCAAGAACTGTGAGATCATGACCTGAGCCAAAATCAAGAGTCAGACGCTTAACTGAGTCACCCAGGAACTCCTTCTTTTCTCTTATTTAAATTGCTCCTTTTTATTTTTTTGAGTTGAAAACGCTTCTGATGATAAATTTCTAAAATTTTTCCAAGGCCAGCTTTTAGCTGATAAACTTAACCTGGTAGATCAAATAGGAATAGATATGCCAATACAAAGCTAGCATAAAGCTTCTATAAGCTTTTTCATTTAATAAGTACCCCTTTATCAGTTCTTTGGGGGAAGTACAGTCATGTCACTAGAGAAAAGCTTTCATAAGTTATTGGTTGCATTCTCTTTTGGTAGTTAATATTTAAGAAATTAACACAGTAAATTGTTATTATGTTAGTAATTTACAAGAAAGACTTTGTGACCAAGATGATTTTTCTTTGGTCTGGTGTGCTGGGTACCCACAAAATGTCAATCTTCTATTTCAGATACCTGGGCTATATGTGTGACCTCCTAGCAGACAAGCCCTACCGCCCTCACTTCAAGCCTCTCACCATTAAGTCCATCACTGTCAGTCCAGTCCCTTTTTTTAACAAACAGAGAAATGGATGTCGTCCTTACTGTGATGTACTCATTGGAGAAACCAAAATATATACGACCTGTGCAGATTTTGAACGAATGAAGTAAGTCATGATACTTTTCTTCACTTATTCTCAGGAATTGCTCACTTCTTATCAAGGATGAATTATATTCTTCCTGTGAGGGATACATCATTGTGAATAGGCTGATATTTTTTAAACAGTTCAGTGCAGGTTATAATCCTAGAAAAGCACAACTAAATCAAGGGATGTTATGGCTCTGTCTCAAATGGAACTACGAGCTAAGGGACTAACATGAATTATAATGAGGGTTAAGACAGCAGTGGGAACAGAAGACCTGCACATTTAGGAAAGAGATGACCTTGATGAGATTTGGTCAGGATAAGGGAAGAATCAGGGCTGAATGAAGTTTCTAGGTGAGCAGCTAGGCAAATGGTGATGTAATGAAAGAAGTTATAGAACCCAAAATAAAAATCAGGTGCCAGTAGGAGTTGGTAAGGGGTGTGGAGAGAAGAGAGTGGATGGTAACATAAAATGAAGTTAGTTTAGAATAGGTTGAATTTGGGAATTGGTTATCTAAGACCCTCAGAGCGTGGCATTGCAGTTTCTGTACTGATTTTGGTTGGACACTTTTGTTCCCTCTGTCTCTGCTTTTACTATTAATTTAAAGTTAGGAAACAACAAGTATATCAGGGCTAGATGTATTTGAGGATTATGAGATCTGCAGAGTAGGGATGGTCAGTCGATTTTTTGGAAGTCCAAATGGGACCAAGAAAGAGGAGGCCCTGTATTAGATCAACACCATCCCAAGGCAGAACCAGTTTGCATCCATGGCTGTGCTCCTGACTCTGCTTAAGGTAGGAAATGGTTCTTGGGTCCAGGCTTGGGCAACAGGTCCCTTGGCTCAAGCCACAGAGGCCTATACCTATGTGATTATACAAGATTGGACTCTTTCAATGTATATTTTTGTCTCTGTTTATAGAGAATACCGCGTCCAAGATGGAAAAATCTTTATACCCTTGAGCATCACTGTGCAAGGAGATGTGGTTGTTTCCATGTATCACTTGAGGTCAACCATAGGGAGCCGGTTACAGGCTAAGGTATGGTTTCAGGAATAATCATGGCATAAACTCTTCTAAACCTTCAATAGGAGTATTTTATTTTTATTTTTAAAATAAGCTCTATGTCCAGCATGGAGCTTGAGCTTATGACCTCAAGATCAAGAGCTACATGCCTGGGGCACTTGAGTGGCTCAGTCAGTTAAGCATCTGAGTCTTGATTTTGGCTCAGATCATGATCTCGTGGGTTCATGAGATGGAGCCACATGATGGGCGCTGTGCTGACATCATGAAGCCTGCCTGGGATTCTCTGTCTCCCTCTCTCTTTGCCCCTCCCCTGATCACATTCTCTCTCAAAATAAATAAATAAACATTAAAAACAAAAGAGTTCCATGCTCTACTGACTGACCCAGCCAGGCATCCCTTAATATAAGGAGTATTTTAGAGTCTATTCTCTGTACCACTTCGGGCTTGAGTGACTTGTGGTTTTAGAATTAGAAAGAACCTTTAAAGATTACTTATGCCTATTTCCCTCATTTTATAGGGAATGAGACTCAAGAGGTTGTTATTTGCCCAAAGGCCTTGGCATGATGACTTTGCCAGAAACTGACAGCTCTAGAATTTCTATCAAACCTTGCCCTTTAGAAGCTTGTGCCCTCTTTTTAGTGTCCCATTTGGATCAACGTGAGAGGAGATATTTCTATTAAGGATGTAGGATTAAGTAATTATATTTTTTCAACTTTTTATTACAATAAAATTCACATGACATAAAATTCACTCTTTCAATGTGTATAATATGGTTATGCTTAGTATTTTCAAAAGGTTATGCAGCACCACTGTATCATTCCAGAACATCTTCATCATCCCCAAAAGAAACCCTATACCTATTATCGGCCACTGCCCCTCCCTTGCTTCCATCCCCTGGGCAATCGCTAATCTACTTTGTGTCTCTAAGGCTTTGCCTATTTTGGACATTCATATAAGTGGAATCTCATACAATATGTGATTTTTTTTGGCTGATGTCTTTCACTTAGCATAATATTTCTGAAATTCATCCATGTTGTAGCATGTATCTGTATTTTGTTCCTTATATGGGCAAATAATATTCCATTACGGCTGTATCACTTTTTATTAATCTCTTCATCAGTTGATGGACATTTGGGTCATTGCCTTTTTTTGGATATTATGAATGATGTTATAAGTAATTGTATTTTAATTCATCAAATATTTGCTAAGTGCATGCTCTGTCCCAGTCATTGCCTTAGGGGTATAGGATTGACAAGAATAAGACTGTGTCCCTGCCTTTAGGGAGCTCAGACTTACAGGAGAAATTCACACATGTACAAATATCCACTCTCATAATGGAGGTAGGATGAGATGCTATAATAGAAGTGGTTTGTTTTAGCCAGTGATGGCTACAGAGAGAATATGACCTTTTAAGGTGGCCCTTGAAGGATGAGTTCATTAGGTTGCAGCAGGGACATCCTAGAGAGAAGGAATGGAATGAGCCAAAGTATGGCAGTGTGCAAGAATATGGGACATTCGTGGAAGAGGAAATGGCCTGCCAAAGCAGAGTTCATGGAGATGAGAGGCTAGAATTGACCCTGAGCCATTTCCAAATGGGAAGGCCACTTAGTATTCATACTCAACAGAAGCTCTGAATTAGAAACAGTGGAAGGTGCATGGCTCCCCGAAGTATAATTTCTTGATATGATTCTCCTTTCTCTGGTTGATTGTCATGTGCTTCTCTCATGTATTTGTAGGTGACCAACACCCAGATATTCCAGCTTCAGTTTCATACTGGATTCATACCACTGGATACCACAGTTTTAAAGTTCACCAAGTGAGTGTTGCTTGGACCGAAATCCCCTTTCAGTATAAGTAGCTGTGAAATGCTGGAAGCCAAGTGCCCAAGGCTGATTTGCTCTGTGCTGCAGCAACCCCTGGAATCCTGTGCTGCAGGACTTTTGAGTGTAGCTTAGCAACACAGAGAGCGTGGTTGCATTTCACAGCTTGCAGTTGGGTATAATTTGTCTTGAGCCCTAATGGATCAAAGATTTCAAATGGAAAGGTCTAAAATTCCATGTGAGAGAACAAGACTCAACAAAGAGGAAGCAAAGTATCAATACTGTGGCCCTTTGTATCTGTGTATCCCTTTGTGTTTTTTGCCATCAACAGGGATGGCAGTTTAAGCAGTGGTGTGACATGAGCAATGATTCTAGAGACAGGATGCCAGGCTGTAGCACTAAAGCAGGGTACCCTTCTTTACCAGACAGTGAACCTTAGTTGCCTTATTATATTGTGCTTTAGGGAACTCAGAGGGATGGCTAAAGCCAGGGTGATAGGTGAGAGTTGTGGGGGTCAGGGTAGGGGTAGACATTCAAGAACTCAGGGTGGCAGCTGGGGACTATCCCATTATGTTAACAATTAATTTGGCCTTCCCCGGGCATACTGGCTGGATCTATTGCCCTACTTCCTAGAATGCTTTTATATGCAGTAGTATCCAAATTCTTTAGTACTCATCATTCTCCTCTTTCCTCTAGTGAGGCCAGAACAGTAAAGTAACTTATCTGGTTAGTGATTGACTTTTCCCTAGGAATGAATCTCAGGGTTAAACCGAGTCAACTTACAGTGGTTTCTGTGCTGAACACCATACTGGTGTCATTGTTTTTCACTGATCTTCTTCTTTTAAATCCCTATTTAGACCTGAGTTGGATGCATGTGATGTACCAGAAAAATATCCTCAGCTATTTCAGGTGACTCTAGATATAGAACTACAGCCCCATGACAAAGTGATAGACTTAACCCCACCATGGGAACATTACTGCACAAAAGATGTCAATCCCAGCATCCTTTTCTCTTCTCACCAGGAGCATCAAGATACTCTGGTCTTAGGAGGTATGCGTCACCTGGTGCTTTTGTTTTCAGGACAAGGCCTCTGTGTCATTATCACTTTGACTTACTTCCTTTTTCATTAATACTGCATGGCCTCTTCTCTTGCAGGACAGGCTCCAATAGATATCCCTCCGGACAACCCCAGGCATTTTGGGCAAGGTGGCTTCTTTTCCTCTCTCTGTTGGCAAGGTACTTCCAAGCATTTCTCTAAGTTATGTGGTTAGATACTTAAGTTATGTGGTTCTATGAACATGGTTAGTTCTCAAAGCAACCTCAGAGGAAGGTGTATTGAGAAGTCATCCCTGTTCCTCCTTACTTCACACCCACTCTGCTCATTCTTTTATCAAATCAGGCAATTTGAAATCACCTCCCTACTTGTAACTCCATGGATACTCTTAGACTGATGTAAAAAGCCATTTTAAGCTGAATTCTACCTTCCCTTTCTATGCTGTCTTTTGGATTACATCTTTCCTGGATTTACGAATAAGTGTGATATTTTCTGGGATTTCCCTTTATGATGTCAACACACAAATTAAAAAAAAATTTTTAATATATATATCTTTTTTCTGAGAGAGAGAGACAGTGTGAGCAGTGGGGAGTCAGAGAGAGAAGAAGACACAGAATCTGAAACAGGCTCCAGGCTCTGAGCTAGCTGTCAGCATAGAGCCCAATGCAAGGGTCAAACCCATGAACCACTAGATCATGACCTGAGCTGAAGCCGGACCCTTAACTGACTGAGCCACCCAGGTGCCCCATGTTGACACACAAATTAATAAAAGACTCTGTCTCATGTCCTCAAGTACATATTCTGAAAATATAAAATCTGGCATTTCCCCCAGAGGGCTCTTGCCACTAGCAGGGCAGAGATCTAAGCTTCCCATGGTACAGAAAAGGCAAACCCTTTGCCCATATGTCTCTGCTATATGTTTTAACAGCTATGGCAAAAATTGGGCTCAATCATAGTAACTTTTCCCAACAAACCTGGAGATATTTTTAGAATCTCTCCAACATAACACCTCAGCCTGCTGCCATCAGTAGACTGGCATTGGCATTCTATCCACACATTTGCCTCCTTGCTATAGAGTTTGCTGAGCTGAACTGAAAGATTCAGTGTAGAATTGAATCATAAGGACTTTCTGAGAAAGTGGTAGGAAAATAACTTTGGCAATGCTCTGGTTAGAGTCTTGATCGACCTTTCTTCACCATGCGAACATGAGACAGTATTCCTGTTGCCTACAGAGTTTTCCATGTTTGGTGGAAAAAAAAAAAGTTCACAGAATTCCTTTGAGTTAAAAGCCTTACTTTCAGAATTTCCTCCTGGGAAATGGGACCAATATAAAAAAATTGGAAAATACAGTGAAATCTAGATATAAGGTCAACTCTCCAGTTTCCCCCAGTAACAGGTCCCCTACATCTTACCTTCCTCACATAAGGGTTTTTAATTAAACTTCACTTTTTCCTCTCCACTGACATTGTAGTAATTTAGAAATCATTCCTGTTAGTAGGCTCTGAAATAGGTTTTAGCACAAATGCACGATTTCTTATCTGAACTTCGCAGAAGTATTTTAGGAATGCACAAGTTTTTGAATTTTAGAAAGGTGATATGGGACATAAATGTAGATTACTTAGCATCCCCAGCAGCATCTCAGACAACTTGTAATGGAACGTATTAATGTTTCTGTGGTGAAACATATAGAAATAATAACCTTGGGTGAGGTAAATGAAGACTATAAATATTTTCATATCCATCCCAGCCAGATTTTTTCACCACCCAAATTTGTTCCAAACTTAAGGAAACCTTTCCCTTCTCATAGCTTTTTGCATTTCAGAATCGAGGATTAGGGATGTGGATCTGTCCTTGATTTAGAATGTGGTTCTACCTGACATTAAATAACAAAGTTCCCTTGGAGGATTTGTTTCAAGGAGGGCCTGGAAAGTCACTCATCCGCCTCTCCATCCCTTCCCCAGAAGAAACCTCTTCCTGCTGCCCATTTTATGCTGAAAGTTCTCTTTCCAGGATGGTATGAGGACCATCCCAAGTGGAGCCTCTGTGGCTATTCACTGGTTAGGTGTGTGGTTCACTTCTGCTCCCCACTGTCAGAGGAAGGCCACATGGGGGAAAAAAGATAGTGAGAGGAATCAGCAAAGGATTAAGAAATTATGGGTTTTTTTTCAAAGCACCTAGACTAGCACCCAGAAGACAATAATCATAATCATAAACACGTCCTATTTAATGTTGATCTGAACATGTTCTCTTTATCATCTCATGTAATTTTCTTAGTAGCCATCTGAGTTAGGTACTATTGGTTACCCCCATTTTGCCAAGAGGAAGCCAGGGCACAGAGAAGTAAAGTAACTTTCTCAGTGTCATAAAGCCAGTAATTATAGCTGGGATCCAAACCCAGGCTGTCTGGCTCCAGACTTCCTGCTCTTCCCTGCTCCATTGCACTGCCTCTCAACTGCTCAACAAAAGGTGATTGGATGGAATGGAAATACATCCACGTCTCCATTGGTAAGGGTCCAAGGGCATTGTTTGCTCAGGGCTGCTCCTTCTGTCTTTTCCAGAGTTATGTACTAACTGTACCTCATAAAAATTGGTAATGCTGGGGCCAGTAACTAACTATCTATTGGCATATTGGCCTTCCTTAGATCAGAAGTCAGAAAAATCGTTCTGTGAGGAGGACCATGCTGCCCTAGTGAACCCAGAAAGCGAGCAGTCAGATGATGAACTCCTGACCCTTTCCAGTCCACACGGCAATGCCAGTGGCGACAAACATCACGGAGCTAAGAGGCCCAGCAAAAAGCAGCCAGAGCCAGCTGCCCCTCCACCCCCTGAGGATGTGGACCTTCTGGGTCTAGAAGGATCTGCAGTGAGTAAGAACTTCTCTCCGCCGGTGGCTCCTCCCACCAATTCTGAACTGCTGAGTGACCTGTTTGGGGGTGGAGGTGCGGCCGGGCCTGCCCAGGCAGGACAGTCAGGGGTGGAAGACATGTTTCATCCGAGTGGACCTGCGTCTACCCAGTCAACACCACGCCGCTCTGCCCCCTCCACCTCCGCATCTCCAACCCTAAGAGTGGGAGAAGGTAATTTTTTTCATGTTACACTGAACCTCTCAATTTTGAATTGTAACCTTTGGGCCCAGCAAGTAGTACTGAACCCCCCTAATAAGCTAGACTTCTCTGGTCTCCCTGAAAGTCCCTTAGATGTCTCTATTTACAGTTAAATGGAGCAATATCCATTTTGGTAGGACAGTGTAAGAGTGTCCTACCCCCCCGGCCAAGCTTCAGTCTCTGAGCTGCTTTAGTTACTTCTGCTTGGAGATGTAGATTGATGAATTATTACTAATGATAACAACTAATATTTGTGGGTGACTTACTATTTGCCAAACATGAAACAACACTAAATATAGAGTCAATTATTATAAAAATCTGGCAGTTAGGTGCTTTTATTATCCCTATTTTTTTAAGTTTATTTATTTATTTTGATAGAGAAACAGAGCACATATGCTCGGTGAGGGGCAGAGAGAGAGAAAGAGAGAGAGAGAAGGAGAGAATGAGAATCCCAAGCAGGTTCTGTGCTGTCAGCACAGAGCCTTATGTGGAGCTTGAACTCATGAACTCTGAGATCATAACCTGGGCTGAAGTCAAGAGCCAGGCACTTAGCCACTGAGCCACTAGGCATCCCATCCCTATTTTTATAGTTGAGGAAATGGAAGCTTAGGGTCAGATTAGTAACATACATTTATAAGGCTAATCATTGATGATGCCAGGGTCCAAAACTGGGCCATTTGACATGAGAGCTCTCTCTCAGTTCTCCTGTAATGTCTTCCTGGAACTGTAATTTTCTGAATCCACTTTGGTTATGCAAGGGAGTACATGGTTACCTCAAGGTATATTTAAGACTTAGGCCAGCTGCATGGCTGTCTGTAGCAGAACAGCCCTTGCCAGTTGGTGCCCAAGTGGTTCAGCTTCACTCTGCTCATTGCTGCAGACTTGACCTTTCCTGTGATTGATCATCCACAATTTTTTGAAATTTGCAAGACACTGTAGCTGGCTAAGCACTTTAGCTGCCTCTTCTTACCTGATATCACCATTAACCAAGATGACATCATATTAGGAAGAGTAAAGAGAAACGTCTCAACTCTCCACTCATATGGTAACCTGCAGGAACTTCCTTTCCCAAGCTAATGCTTCAGTTCTCAGAAGGCACTGTGTGGTCTTGATTTATACTAGGTCAGTTGGAGGCATTCTTTGTAAGAGTGAGTCTTAAAATCCTAGAATGTGGTTGCCCAGGCTCAAGTTCCTATGTTAGTTATCGATGGAGCCACGGTGGTACCCGGCCTTTTCCTCTATACTTGGCTTCCTTTTATCCAGTTCTTACCATAGTGAATAAAAGGTGTCAAGGAAAAAATTCCGCAAGATCCAAACTATTGTAGCACTCTGTCGTGTTTCAAGACCATGTACCTTGTGTGACCTTCAGTGATTTAATTCATCATAATGCAGATAATTATGTTCTGGTGTCAGAGCTAGAAGGGACCTTTGAGACATTAGTTAAATCTGTGCCTCAGGTTGTAGATAATGAGATTGAAGCTAGATATATTGATTGACTTGGCTTTCTGAAGCCTCAGCTTCACTGTCTATAAAATGAAGATAATACTACTGTCTGATAGGGAGAGACTAAGAATCAGCTGAAGTATTTTGTATGAAAGGCAATGTAAACCCTAAGAAATGATACAATATTAGTTTTATTATATTGTTGCTGGAGACCTCAGCTGCTGGCTTTGTTCTCGTCTTCTTAGTACATTCATAAACTTTTCCTCACTTCACTAAATCTGTATCTGGTTTCTAGCCTCTTGAGAGGTGGTGTTTTGGTAACAGCGTTTGAGTTACATAGCGACACTCATTTTCTCTTTTTCACTTTCAAGTGAGCCAGAGACCACTAAAAACACAAAACAAAACTAAACAAAGCCTGGTCAGTGAGGTTTTCTAGCATTCACCTTAATAGCAGACCCCTCCTGCCTGGTATTTGTCCACTAATTTATTCAATACAAGCACAGTTTATTCATTGAGCATCTCCTTTGGTCCAAGCACGGTTATAGAAGGCCCAAGAAGCCCTCGTTTATAGTGTTTACAGATCGCTTCTCGGCCTTTTGGCTAAGATCAAGTGTAGTATAGTGTTTATAGATTATCCAGTGGATAAATCTACAGTCCTCCTGTGTCCACAAAGAGGGATTCTTCCTGTGGTCAGAAATCCTCAGGTTCCATTGTTGGCCATGGAGGAAGTTTTAAGGATAGGATGGGCCTGTGAAGCAGCCCAGGAGGCAAGCTTCATCCCAATTTTTCCAATATTTGGCCTAAGGCCTGGCAATAGTGGCAACTCTTGAATATTGAATGAATGAACTCACAGGACAAAGAAACACATTTTTCCTTTTTTTCCTAGGTGCCACCTTTGACCCATTTGGAGCACCTTCTAAACCATCAGGTCAAGATTTGCTGGGTTCTTTTCTGACCACATCTAGTGCTTCCAGTGACCCCTTTCTTCAGCCTACAAGAAGTCCTTCACCCACAGTGCATGGTAAGAACATATTTTATTTTTTTTTATTTTTGTTTTTTTAGAACATGTTTTATATTGTGTTCAGTGGAACATAGTTTACCACAAAATAACAATAGGTCCTCAGATATAAAAATATCCTGTAGATGTTCTGTTTTGTTTTCTTTGTGGAAAGCTATATAATGCGTCTCTCTTTTTTTTCCTGAATTTTTTTAATGTTTATTTATTTTTGAGAGAGAGAGAGAGAAAACGCACAGGTGGGGGAGGGGCAGAGGGAGAAGAGAAGCAGGCTCCAGGCTCTGAGCTGTCAGCACAGAGCCTGACACAGGGCTTGAACCGATGAACCACAAGATCATGACCTGAGTCCAAGTCAGGCGCTTAACTGACTGAACCACCCAGGGGCACCTCTCTTTTAGAAATTAACAATTACATGAACATTTTATTTTATTTTTAAGAATATAGTCATTTTATTTAAATTCAAAATGAAATGTGTATGCCTATAAATTTGGGAAAAGAAAGGAGAGAAAATGTATTTGTTTAAAGCAGCCTGTCAAAAGGATAGTATGTTTGGGAGAGAAATATTATTGGTATCTTTAGAGAAGTCTTATTTTACAAAGAAAACTCACAACGCTCTGAAAGATCAAGTATTTTTATCTCATTTTAGGGAAAGATACTGAGACAGATTATTATTGACTTCCCTAATATGAAGTATCTAGTTAAAAATAGAAAATATACCAGAACTTTTATCTCATAATTCCCAGGGCAATATATTTTCTTCTCAACTCTGCTGCCTCATTCTGTGCCCATGCAAAATACCAACAAATCCTGCTCAAAGTAAATCCATGTGGAAGTTGAAGTCCAAAGTAGTATTAATAAACAGGTTAGTTTTAATAGCCTTCAAATGAATGGTTGCAGTACATTGTAGACACTGGATTTGAACAATAAGAATTTAGTCTTTTTTTTTTTACCATAGATAAAAGTTTATTTTTTAAAATATAATTTATTGTCAAGTTGGCTAACATACAGTGTATACAGTGTGCTCTTGGTTTTGGGGGTAGATTCCCATGATCCATTGCTTACATATAGCACCCAGCGCTCATCCCAAGTGCCCTCCTTAATGCCCATCACCCATTTCCCCTCTCTCCCATCAACCCTCAGTTTGTTCTCTGTATTTAAGAGTCTCTTATGATTTGCTTCCCTCCCTCTTGTTTGTAACTATTTTTTCCCCTTCTCTTCCCCTATAAAATTGTTACATTAACATTTTAAAAGCTCTGAGATAATCTTGAGCACATGAAATGTGGTTAGTCTGATTTTAAACGCTCTCTAGGTATAAAATACACACTGGGTTTCAAAACTTAGAACAAAAAAATGTAAAATATCATTAATATTTTCATATTGATCACATAAGATAATATTTTGAGTATATTGGGTTAAATAAAATGTATTAAAATTAATTCCATCCGTGTGTTTTTAAAAATCTTTTTTGATGTGACCACTGAAAGATTTTAAATTACATGTGAGGCCCACTTGATATTTCTCTGACATCCATTTGTAAGTGCAAAAGGGTATTATTTAGGTAACTGATTAAAACTAGTGCTCTTTAAGTGGAGGACAAATGGCTTCGAGCTAGAGAATTGTAGCTTATACCTGATGTTGAAGGCTTACTGAACAATACTGACCCCAACCTGGAGGTGAGATACCATGGAAACCCTGAGCTCGCCTAGTGATTTCAGTCTAGTCATCAGCTTGACTTCTTGGAAGCCATGCAAATACAAACGGAAGATGAGTTGTACAACATGAATCAAGCCCTAACTTGACTGAACATCAGAACTCATTCCAGGAATAACATTTATGGGTGATTTCCAATTGGCCTTAAATCTCAAACTATTTGAAGTGGGTCCACCAGACAACATAAGAAATTCACCTCTTACCTTTGAGTAGTGCCCAATGAAGAGAATCTCCTGATTGGAATGGTTACTTTGGGATGAAAGATGCAGGGATAGAGGTTAAACCTGTTGTTTTTGCTCACTTATTTAAAATGTAAATCACATCATTGCTCTGCTGAAATGGGTCTTTATGTCACTCAGCATGGAAGTCAGAATCCTTAGATGGCCCTATGTGCTTTTGTTCCTGAGTGTTGTGGCCCATACCCTCTCCCTCCGGCTCTCTCCATTCCAGACATACTGTCCTCTTGCTGCTGTAATGACTGTCCCCTCTTCCCCAGGCATCCGTGTGATGAAGTCCTTCACTTCCTTTGATCTTTCTCATCTGGCACTTTCTCAGTGGGGTCTACTCTGACGGCTCCATTTCATATCACAACTCATCCCTGTGCCTCAACTCTAGACTTTCCTTTCCATTATATTTATCAACTTCCCAAATCCTCAATAATTTACTTATGGGTTATGTTTCTTTTTTGTTTTCCATCTTTCCCCACTAGAATATGAGCTCACAAACACAGGGAGCTTAGTTTGTTTTATTCATTAATGCTTCCCTAGTGCCTAAAAGAATTATTGGCACATAGTAGGTGTTATCTATCTTACCATATAATATATAAATATAAAATGAATTAACTCATTTTTCCCAAGTCTCTTTGAAGCGTAGTTAAGTGATAGTGTTAATAAGGTTCTATATTTTCCTGACTTTAATACTTTGAACTTATTATTTTCATAAGGATACTATCTTTTGTGACCCACAGCTATGGATGTTCATAGTTCAGCATGACAATTCTGGACTCAGTTCTCTGTTCCTTGTGAATTGGCTAGAAGATGTTTATCACCCACTTGGAGCCAGTTAGCACCTCTTTGTTTTGTTGCTGTACTTCTTATTTTGTCCTGTGTCATGCCAGTGATTGAAAAGAATTTTCCACTATCCTTGCTGGAAAAAACAATCATTCCCTTCTTAGCAGATCAGTTGCATTATCTTCATACAGGATAACACATAGGTCAGACTCAGATGTCAGATTGGGAGGTCAGATTGCCCACCTCTGACTTCTATAAGGCACCACCAATCTCTTCTGAAAATCAAGAAATACTGCTTTTGAGTTCTACAATCCGTAGAGATTGTAGAGAAGAGAACTCTGAAGAGAACAATCACTTTGAGCATAGTGTGGAATAAAAAGTAAATAGCCATAATTAAAAGCAAAATAGAGATTGAAAATATTAGGTAATTACCTTTCCATTTGTATGTTCCTACATCTTCAACAGATTTTAAATTTCTTGAGGACATGTCTTTTAGTTTTCTGTTCCCTCCTATGGTGCCTTCCATGTGGTAGATGGTCATAAGGATTTATGGGCTTGATTAGTAACAAAGTTGAAGTTCTAACACCTGTTTCCACATCCTAGTTTGATATAAGACTATGATCAGAGTGTAAGGAAATTAAGTAGCAAGTGTTAGCAAAACTGTCTGATTTCCATCACAGTTTTCATGGGTTATTGTGGTAGAAGAGGAATAGAAAGGAGAGAACTCTTATGGCTGATAAGGACATGTTCTTTTTGACTTAATGATGGGGAAGTACAAGAAGTCTTGGTTGGTATAAGCAAACAAAACAGGCAAATACAAGGCTTGGTAATGCTCACTTTGGTGCTCTGGTGGTGGTGGGGTGCATGTGTGCATTTGTGTGTATGTGTGTGTGTGTGTGTAATACTATTTGCCATGTAAGTTTAATGTTTGCATTTTACTCACTGATTACATGGGCAGAATGTAAAGGTGCCTTAGAAATTCTTTCTTATGGCACCTTGTTTCTTATTTGGATTTTATAGGTTCAGAAAAAGCTTATTCTACCATTGTGTATTCCTCTAATATACCTGATTCTTTGTAGCTGAACATTTCCTTTAAATCCTACATTTGGTATTTTGAGAGGGGTCAGAATGATTTAAACTTTTGAAGCTGCAGTAAGTTTGTTTTGAGTAACAGTAGGCTCTGACACCAGCATGGTGGATGATGTATAGTTGGTCAATACATGATCTGATCGACTCATCATTCTTTGTTAGTCACAGCAGAGGGGAAAACAACATTTCAGTTCTAAGCTGATCATGGCTCTCATACACTTATTAATACCAGCTAAAGGCAAATTGAGTTTAAGTTTCTTTTCCTCTTTTCTTATTGGCCACTGACTTTGTGTTAAATGTAGAGGTGGGACACACAAAGATGAATAAGATAGTTCTTGCCTTCAAGGAACTAACAATTTAATGGAGACAGACATATGTGCAGTTATAATTCAAAGTGTGGATGGAAGTAAAATATAGGTAAGCCAAAGAAGAAGAGTAAAAAAAAGTATATAGGTTTTACCAGCTGTCACGTAAGAAACCATATATGAAGGCACAAAAATATCAGTATCGCAGAACATTTGGAGAGCTCAGAAGGAAATGAATCACTTGGGACCATGGCAAGTCATGCAGGCTTCATGGAAGGGACAATATTTATCTGTGTGCATTCAGAAAAGGGTTCTCAGCTATTTTGTTATGATTCTTTCTCTTCTCCCCATTTCTTCTGCAGCTTCTAGTACACCTGCTGTTAACATTCAGCCAGATGTTTTAGGAGGTTGGGATTGGCATACCAAACCAGGTAAAAGTCAACAGGTTATTTTTGTGCACATTTAGCCAATTGCTAAAGCATAATCCTTTACCAAGGCTGTAATGAATACTTAAGAGTATTATATAGCTCACTTATGCAATTTCCTAAAGACTCACATTCTCATGGAGCTTTTCACATTGCCTTTGATGGCATGATGTGTTTTATACATTATTTGTAACTAGTCTTGGTTTCATTTGCTGCATGTCTGTCTTGGCAATAGAATTAGACAAATCTGAGTATACAGCTAACTCAACCACTTAGCAGTGCTTGGGTTTTTTATTAGCCTGAACCTCTGTTTTTTAAATCCATAAAATAGGGCTTATAATTCTTGTCCCACATAGCTGTATACATTTTTTTAAAAACAGCTCTTTTATTTTAGAGAGAGAGAAAGAGAGAGGTTGAGGGGTCAAAGGGAGAAAGAGAGAGAATTTTTGTATTTAATGTTTTATTTATTTCTAGGAGAGAGAGAGAGAGAGACAGCGTGAGCAGGGGAGGGTCAGAGAGAGAGGGAGTCACAGACTGAAACAGGCTCCAGGCTCTGAGCTGGCAGTCAGCACAGAGCCCGACGCGGGGCTCAAACCCACGGACCACGAGATCATGACCCAAGCGAAAGTCGGACGCTCAACCGACTAAGCCACCCAGGAGCCCCAAAGAGAGAGAATCTTAAGCAGGCTCCATACTTAGTGTATAGCCTGATGAGGGGCTCAATCTCACAACCCTGGGATCATGACCTAGCCAAAATTGAGAATTGGATGCTCAACCAACTGAGCCACCCAGGCGCCCCTGTACAAGTGAAAAAGCTCATATGAAATTTTCTGAATAGAGTAGGTACTGAATATTCTGAATAGGCTTTTCTTTTTTAAAAAATTTTACGTGTATTTTTGAGAGAGAGACAGAGCATGAGTGGGGGAGGGGCAGATAGAGAGGGAGACACAGAATCCAAAGCTGGCTTCAGGCTCTGAGCTGTCAGCAGAGAGCCCGATGCAGGGCCCAAACCCATGAACTGCAAGATCATGACCTAAGCCGAAGTTGGCGCTCAATGAACTGAGCCACCCAGATGTCCCTGAATAGTCTTCTTTCTTAACACAGGATTTGTTTTAGGACTGAATTTGTCTGTAATAAATAAATTCTCTTTCTCATGGCTAGTATAGTATTTCTTGAGAGCTATCTTATGTGATTGTATTTCCACTGCTGTGTGGGTTAACACACATACTCATACACACACACACACACACACACACACACACACACACACACTATATGCTTACAACAGCAATTTTTTGAAGCCGTTGCTATTCTTTATTAACCAATGAGAAAATATTGAGGCCCAGAGAAGTTAAGCAACATGCCAAAAGTTACTCAGCTAGGAAGTGACAGAGCCAGAATTCAGAGCGAGGCCTGACTCCAAATCACAGAGGAAAGAATGGAGTCAGGTGATACGAGAGGTAAGCATTGGATGCAATAGTTCACAGGGATAGCTAGGAAATGACATATGCCTTCTCTGTTCCCTGTCTCTGCTCCAGGCCACTACTCACTTAGGTGAGAGAGATAGCGTCTAGCAACTTGTAACATCTTTGCAAACTCTGTCCTAATTTCCCCTAAGTGGTAAACTGAATAGTAACCCTGGATTTCTGAATCCCAGAATTCAGCCTTCGACAGCTAACTCATTTTCGATGATTTTATTTCCTTTTCAGGAAGCTTTGGAATGGGAAGTAAGTCAGCTGCCAGCAGCCCAACAGGGTCCTCGCACGGCACGCCCACGCATCAAAACAAACCTCAGACTCTGGATCCTTTTGCTGACCTTGGGACACTAGGTATGAACTCAAAAGCTTGAGATATAAGGAATGTTTACTTATGGCTACAAAGCCTCACATCTAAATCTTTGGTATTCCAACAAGCTGGTATTGTTATCTGGGACCTGGTATGTATCCCTAAGCAGTACTCTAAATCCTGAGACTGGCTTTTAAAAAAAAAAAAGGAAACAGGCCTCGAGTACTGGGCTGGAACTAACCCCTAATGAATCATTTCTCCAGTGCCTAATTTTGGATTCGTAACATGAGTACGGTCAGAACTTCCACGAGTACCTGACAACAGAGTTTGGCTGCAGCAAAGGTAATGAATGTGTACGAAAATGCTGAGAGAAGAGGCCAGTCAGATAGATTTGTGCCCTACAGGGCCAGCCGTGCACACACAGGCCTTCCTGTGATGTTCCCCCCGAGATCCTCACAGTTGGCATCCCTCTTCTCTCCACTGACTGTAGTGCTCTCTGCTCAGTTTGTAAAATTGCATACAGGGGATAGACTCTGTACAGAATTATCAAAGTGTTTTTCATCATATGTTAATCGTTGTTGAAGGCTGAGTATTCCGTGAGCAAGTGATTTTGGCAGTGCTAAGTTTAGTGGACTTTGATTATTGCAAAAACTTCTGAGCATAACTGTTCATGGTGAAGTTCCCCAAAAGGATACAGCTTGCACAGTTCTCAAACTATCTCACCAAGGAACCTTTTTTCAAGGAACAGTTTGTTGGATTAGTACATTATGAAACCTTTTCTTCTTCCTTTTTCCTTTCTCCTCTGGGCAGTGCAGAGTTAAATAAAGGGGTGGGAATAGCCCTTACACAGAGCTTTGAATTGGCCATGTTGATAGGTTGGGTTCTCAAGAGAGCCTTTCTGAGGCATTTAGAGCTAAATTGTCTGCAGGGAATGAGAGCATGACTCCATTTTTGCCAATAATTGTATAGGAATCTTAACCTTCCATCATGCACTCTTTAGAATTGTTTTGTCTTTTAAAAACTCTTAAACTCATTTTCCTTCTTTTTGCTTTCCCTTTCTCTTTTTTCTTAAGTTTCAACTTTTAAAATAATAACATCAGGTGAAATTCTACTTCAAATAAAATCTTATTCACTGTTCATGTTTTTATTCATTCCACACCTATCTACTCAGTGCCTTCTCTGTGCTAACATTGTCTTAATAAAAGCAAGCAAACAAACAAAGCCAAAACAAGACTCCTGTTTTCCTAAAGCTTATATGCTAGAAGAGGAATGAAACAGTAAGTGAATAAATATATTAATTTGTGTCAAATAATAAAAAATAACAGTTAATGTTTATTGGGGCTTTATTGTGTGCCAGGCCCTATCTTAAGTGTTCTATGTTTCATTTAATCTCCCCAATGATCTCTTTTTAAAAATGTTAGTTTTTGAGAGAGAGAGAGAGAGAGAGAAAGAGAGAGAGAGAGAGAGCGCACGCACACGCTCAAGTGGGGGAGGGGCAGAGAGAGATGGGGACAGAAGTTTCTGAAGTGGGCTCTGCGTTGACAACAGAGAACCCAGTGTGGAGCTTGAACTCATGAAATATGAGATCATGACCTAAGCCAAACCATGAGATCATGACCTGAACTGAAGTAAGAAACCTAACCAACTGAGCCACCCAGGCTCTCTTATCCCCAATAATCCTTAAAAAAAACATTTTAAGTTTATTTATTTTGAGAGAGAGAGAGAAAGCATGTGCATGAGAACAAGGGAGGGGGAAGGGCAGAGAGAGAGGGAGAGAGAGAATCCCAAGCAGATTCCTCGCTGTCAGTGCAAAGCCTGATGTGGGGCTTGAACTCACGAACTGTGAGATCATGACCTGAGCCAAAATCAGGAGTTGGATGCTTAACCAATTGAGCCACACAGGCTCCACCCCCAGTCATCTGTGGAAGTAGAGACTGTTACCCTCATTTTGTAGATGAGGAAACTGGGCCACAAGTGATTAGGTAACACTCCCAAGTCATGGGTTTTCAGCACCATGAAGTCTAGCTTTCACTCCTGAGCTAGAACTCCTGAGACTTGTGCTAAATGCTATGAAAAAAAAAAAAAAAAAGCAGAGAGGGATGGTGAGTGATAGATGGCCTGGGGTATTATTTCAGGTATCAGGTGGTTAGGAAAGGCCACTCTGAAGAAGTGATCTTTATAGAAAGTTCCTTTTAGAAATCCAGCATCACATCTTGCATTTAGACGTCGTGTTATGTTAGACAACTTTAATCCGGATTGTTCCTTTGCCTTTTTTTTTTTTTTTTTTGCCTTTCATGACATTGATCCTTGAAGGATATAGGCCAGTTGAGAAAGTCTCAATTTGGGTTTGATATTAACTTTGATCGCTTCCCTAAGAGGGTGTCTGCCAGCTTTCTTTATCATAATGTTATCATTTTTTCCATTTGTAATTGGTGAGGAAGCTATCCTATCTGGAGGAGATACTTTGAGACTATCCTATCTGAGAATATCCTATTCTCTATCTGATTTAGCTACTGGTTTTAGCAGTCATTAATGATTCTTGCCTGAAGCAGTTATTACTATGATGGTTGCAAAATTGTGATTTTTCTGATTCTGCCCTTCTTTCTACATCTATTAATTGGCACTGTAAAAAAATTTCCTTTTCTTTCGCCCTCTGTATCTCAGCAGGATGGACTAATGGATTCTTTTCTGATTCATTACTGTCATTACTTTCTCTAATATTTATGTCTCAGATTTGGTTTCATTTGTGAAATGCCCCCTTTTTTTCCTGGATTCTATGTCCTTTTCACTCAAGTTCATCATTTTTTGAGATCCTTCCTTTTAATGGCACAAGGTGTTCCAGGCTTGTCACAAAATGCTGGTTCTCCAGTCCTCGAATCATCAATCATTCCCCCGAGAAATCTTTATTCCTTTTTGTGGAGAATGATATTTGGAAACCAAGATCTGTACACTAAGTGTGTTCATTGGCACTGGGGTGGGAGTCATCACTCTGCCTTTCAGGAGATAGAGATAGGAGATGCGTGGGTATAACTAGACATATAATCCCATCCAATACCACAGAGGCTCCTTTGCCTTGCCCTATTCCACATACGTATTTTCCTTTTCCCTGGATCTCAACAACATTAACTGCCACACAACAAAAATAATTTCAGAATAGCTACTCCATATCACTACAATAACCAGCCTGCTGGGAGGAGTTCAGGAGTTCTTTGTCATTTTTGAAATATAATAATTCTTACAGATGCTGGGAAAACTGGTTTCCTAAATTCAAGTCACATAACTTAGGGAAGTTAAGTGACTTTCCTAAAGCCACAGGGTGAACAGGTGTATAAGCAGGGGCTACAAGCCAGAATTTTTGAAACCTAGGCCATTTCTTTGAGGATTAAAATTAAACTTAGATAACTGCAATTCAGAAAAGACAAAAGACAGTGTCCTTCTCCTAAAGGTATTTTCACAGTGAACAATTCTGTTCCATACACCAGTGCCTTAGCTCCTCTCATAGACATTCTGATCTAATTGGTCTGGTGGTGGCGTGAATATAGGGAGTTTTAAAAGCTCCCCAGGTGATGGTAATGCGCAACCACAGGCTGATAACCACTGCTGTAGCTTTTAATGAGGATAGCAGTGGCCTCTGGGTTTAGCAGCTGCTTTGCATTTTTGTCAGTTCCCTGCTTCAGTAGCATTAAAAATTAAATTTCTGAACACGGGCAGAGAAGATTCTGGAAGAGTGGGCATCAGAAAGCCCTACAATGTTGATGAGCCCCTTGAGCGCAGGATCTACATTTGCCTTTTCACCACCGTGTCTGCAGCCTAGCGTGTGAAGGATGTTTGATAGTGTTTTATAAATGAATGAATAAATGGCAGTGTTACGGGAATAAGGAAGCCTTTGTTTTTAGTGTTTAGGTTTTTCCATATTTATTTTATTTAATTTATATATATTATGTACAAAATAGATATAATGTACATATTTATGTACATATATCTTTATATATGTAATATATATAATGTACATNTCTTAGACTGTATAATGAAATTCCAGTGCAGAATGAATTCCCAGCCTAAGGTGTATGTTGATGTGCTGTTGGCAGGAGGACTCAGGTCCTCATGAAGAGAGGCCTCATGCTGAGTTACACACCAACAAGGGACAATGCGAAGCCTCAGAGCTTCTGTCATCACCTTTTCCTATTACCAAGTATTTATTGAACCCTGATGATGTTTCAGTGTATTCTGGGCATATGAACTTGCATTATATTATAATATATAATGTCTCTTAACTTGCTTAGTTCAGGGTTTTTGAAATATCTTCATATAGCCTCTGTGTCCTTATGGCATACCTGTAATATAGATATAGTTCTAGTTTCACGAATGAAATTGAGGCTCAAGGAGGTGAAGTTTTCCACTGAGCTTCAGAAGAGCAAGGATTCTCCAGAGACCATGTTCCCAGTGCTGTCTTCCCAGTACCCAGTACAGTGTATGGCACATAGATGCTCTGTAAATACTGAGGAATGAATTTGTGAAGGAAGGAATGTATGAGTGGATGAATGGGTGATAAAGCTGAGACTCAAACTCAGATTGACTCCAAGTACCAGTGTCCATTATACACCATTCCCAGTGGTGAAAGAAGGAAGGGTCCCAGATCAGAGTAAAGGGAAAGATCTCTAGAAAAAAGAGACAATAAGGGATAAATTGTAGTGATAGGCTAAGAGACTTGGGGAGGAATTAGGGATTATGGGTGCTGCAAATGAGCATGACCTTTGGAGGAAGGATGCCGATAGTGAAGACTCCGTTCCATTAACTAGCTGTGTGATCGTGAGCTAGGAAACTTCTTTGAGCTTTGGATTTCCTCATTTTTAAAGTGGGGTCAATAGTACTGCCTGCCTCCCTAAGACTGTTGTATTGAGTGAAGGAAGTAATGTAAAGAAAAGTATTTCGTACATGCATATTAGTTATTTTATTTTTACTGTTACTTTGGGTTTGGTGCACTGCACAAAAGGGTTCTTAAAGATCATCACATTTCGGTTTCTCATTTTGCCTCTTTAAACACAAGACACCGTTAGTCTTTGTATTTTGTAAGCAGCCCAGCATGAATGCAGTAAGTGCTTAAAATTTAGGAGATTATGGAATCAGAATTCTACTTAAATTCCTGGCACACAAAGTAATCGTTTTATTTAAAGCTCGAGTAAGATCATTTGCCCAGTTCAAAGTTCTCATAGTGTTGGCTGCATTTGCACTCCTACAGTAAAGTGCAAGAAGTGTGAAATTGAAACCTACTTGTGAAATTTCAAAACATCTTTGTTTACTCTCAGGCACTAACCATGTTTGTACTTATAGCAAACAATGATTAATCCTGATCATTGAAGTTTAAGTAGTACTTTGATGAATGAAAGTATTTTGTTTTATTTTCTCTTCTTGTCCCTTCAGTAGTTTTTATTCCAGTGAGAAATAGAATGTTTCTTAGAGGGTGGGAAGGAGAGGAGAGATGGCACAATGGGAAAAGCTAGGGCTCTTCTGGCTTGGAGTCCAAAACTTGAATTCAAGTCCCAATTCTGCCATTGCTGGCTATGTGACTTGGAGAAAATCACTCAAATGCTCTGAACTGCAGTTTGTTTATCTGAAGAAAAAGATGGGGCTATTAATATATACTGAAAAACATCACTGTGGTTAAAGGAAATATATGCCTGTAATTCCTTTAACTATTAGGAAGATTAATTGAGCTATCAGTCAAGGTGATTTCCACTGAAATCACTGAAAACAATAACTCATGACATAAAAATTAGAAGCTACTCAAAATAGCGTTCCTCTCTTTCTTCTTGTTTCCATAGGAAGTTCTTCATTTGCCAGCAAACCCACCACACCAACTGGACTGGGTGGAGGATTTCCACCTCTCAGCTCGCCGCAGAAGGCATCTCCGCAGCCCATGGGTGGAGGGTGGCAGCAGGGAGGGGGCTACAACTGGCAGCAGACACAGTCTAAGCCACAGCCCAGCATGCCTCACTCCTCTCCCCAGAACCGACCCAACTACAATGTGAGCTTCTCGGCCATGCCTGGGGGGCAGAATGAACGTGGGAAAGGATCAGCTAACTTGGGTAAGGGTGATGGCGTGTAGTCTGACTATAGGGCAGCCTGTGTTATACTGCCTGTATGTATGTCTGAAGAAGGAGATAGAAAACAATTCCAGTATTTTCTGAGTCCATCTTTAGTTGTAGAGACACCACAGGATCCCTCCCTCCCACTCTGTGCCTGAAGCACCTGGGTTTACCATGCTCTTGACACTCATCACACCCTTTTGTGGCTGCTAGTGCACTTGTGTCTTTCCACACCTACCCCTGATGGAGAGCAGAGGTGGTGTCATGTGATCATTAGCACCTAGCTTAGGGTTTGGCATGCAGTAGGCACTAAACAAATACTGAATGGGTATGAGTGGTGGGGTGGCTGGATCTTGAAGCTGTTATTCCTTTGGAAGAGGGGGTAGAAGAGAAAGGTTGGGGACCTTGCAAGCACTCTGTTCACATTTGCCCTTGGATCCTCATTAGAGGAGGGTGTATGTCTTGGACATTTATCTTGCTTATGCTCTGGTTGGTGGATATTTCTGAGATCATTGGGTTTCTTATATGGTTTTTCCCCTCTCTTCTGAGAAGAAAGTTAAAAGAACACAAAATGGGCCAACAGCTAAGGCTAGAGGGTACTCGGATAGGTTTCTTTCTTTCCTTTTTTTTTTTTAATGGGATTCCTGGGTATGAGTAAAAATATAATGTATATTGAGTAGCAGGGATGGTTAAATTTGAGTTTGTCAAAAGGCCTGTTATATTTTACATCTCAACTGATTTGGTTTTACTCAAGACCTAAGTGTATAAGGACATGGTAAGGAAACAGGCCTTTCTCTAGGTAGAACACGGAAAAGGAAATTCTGCTTTTTCTAGTAACTGTAGCTAATGTTGAGTGCTTATTATATACCAGGTGCTATTTGAGGCAGTTTCATGCATTATTTCATATAATCTTCAAAACCAACTCCATGTTGTAGATGAAGAATCTGTGACAGAGATAAATGAAGTAATTTCTTAAGCCCATACAGCTTGTGACAGAACCAAGATTTGAACCCAGGCAATTCGGCTCTAGAACCCCTTCTCTTAATTGCCACACTCTACTTGTTATGACACAGGTATATTCACAAAATAATAACATGACAGGGATTCTTTTGCTGTGAATATATACATCACGTTTGTTCTTTGGTTTGTAATGAGGATTGCTTGGACAGTTCCATAGAGTCTTGTGACTCCCTCTCTATTAAAAAAAATTTTGAGACAGAGAAAGATGGATCATGAGTGGAGGAGGGGCAGAGAGAAAGGGAGACACAGAATCGGAAGCTGGCTCCAGGCTCCAAGCTGTCAACACAGAGCCTGATGCCGGACTCAAACTCACAAACCATGAGATTGTGACCTGAGCCAAAGTCGGATGCCTAACTGACGAAGCCACTCAGGCACCCCTCCCCCTCTATTTTTATTTTGAGTAGATGTAGGGTGATTGTCAGCAGTCGGCAGATATTTATGGAGCATCTTAAGTATAGAAAACATTGGGAATTATAGCAGGGAACAAGACAGACCAAATCCCATTTAGTGTGTGCATGTGTGGATGTGTGTTCAGAATGTCTTATAGTATAGAGATGGCAAATGGCTTTCAATGCAGATGGCAACTTTGGTTGATGGTCATTGACTGACAGCATGGACTACTTTGCTTTGGTTCTGTTATAATTTAATAAACATTTACATAGTCAGGCGCTATTCTAAACACTCAAAAATGTTAACTTCTCAGTTCTCACAACAACCCTGTGAGATAAGTAGCATTGTTAACACCATCCCTGTTTTACAGATGAGGAAATTGAGGCAGGCAGATAATAAGTAACTTACCCCAAGGTCCCACTGCCAGTAAGCAGCTGAGTTATAATTCAAGCCTGGGGAGTCTGGCTGCAGAGACTTTGCTCTTTGCCATCAAGCTAGGCTGTGTCTCCAAACATCGAGAAAGACTGTGAGGTCACAACCAGACTTGGAGAAAAAGAGCGCCATGATGGGCTAGAACTGTCAGCGGGCAGAACTAAAACTGGGCATGGGCAGGAAAGCGGTGGCATCCGTGGACTTCAAGTACCCAAACCCAGTGTTAGTCCCATCACTGATACTAACTAGTTGTATCAGTGGGGTGGGAGGATGAGGGTGCCTCATGAGTATCCTCAGATATAAAACGGATATGGTGGAAACAGTGTTATGGAGTGGGATTTACTGTAACAATCCAGCCTTGAGCCCTAGCTTTGCCATGGATATGGTATATGATTCTGGACACATCTCTTAGGTTCTCCAGACCTCACTTTCCTCAGCTGTCAAATGGGCATTACAGCCTCATACCCTACTCATCAAGCTAAATATAATAGGATTAATACATGTGAAGGCACCTTGAAGACTCTAAGTGTTATGAGGTGATATGATTTTATGTTTAAGAGTAGAAACTATAATGATTTTTTTAAAAAAATTATATTGCAGAAGGGAAACAAAAAGCAGCTGACTTTGAAGACCTACTTTCTGGCCAAGGTTTCAATGCACACAAAGATAAAAAGGGGCCTCGAACAATAGCTGAGATGAGAAAGGAGGAAATGGCTAAGGAAATGGATCCTGAGAAATTAAAGGTGAGTGAGTTCCTGCTCCAGTGTGATTATTCTGTGTGACGAAGTCATGTGACAAGGTCATGGGTATGGAGCCATCAGTGTTCCTGGTTCTCAGCTTCCTCACTGCCTCCCTTCACTTCCAGCCAGAACAGTTCTACTTTTATCTGTTTTGACTCTAGCTGGGTAAGATTGGATTTGTGGAAAAAGAATATTTCCCCATTTAAAACAATTGCCAACCAGCTACTCCCAATGTAGTTTGAAAACAAAAGGGTCATTTATTATGTGGATGAATTGTGTGAGGTAGTGGAAAGGTTTGTAAAGATCAAGAGAGTTGGAATGTTCTTCACAGATGGAGAGGTTGAATTCCTATGTGACAAAATACTAAATGTGCTGACACTAGAACAAACTGGGAGATGGGGGTTTAATCTGTTACCGCATTAAAGGGTCTCCAAAACCAGGACTAGCACAGCCAGTCCATCTTACACATTTTGAAAAAATGTAACGTATTTCCAGACAGATTTGAACATTTGTGAAGGATACACAGATTCTCAGATACTCTTTGAGTACAATATAGGATCTTTGGTTTGCATTTGCTTTTTACGTCATGTAACACCACGGAGACTTTCTGTTTCTTCCAAAGCTCTGTGCTGCATTTCCATAACACTTGTTCACTAGGCAAACTCTGACAGTTTTTTCTATGGAAGAAAATAGTTTATGTCTTTTAAACGATGCTCAGTTATTTAGTTGGTACAGGATATTTAGTTGCTTGGGAGTGTAGCCATTATTAACCTTGGCTAAGCCATTCATTCACCAACATATCCCCACTGAGCTCCTACTACGTGCTAAATGCTGGTGTGTTCTTACAAAGCCTTCAACTTAATCACTTCATTTGTGCAACCTGAGAAGATTCAAACTATGAACATTGACATTACTACTTGGATTAATTCATTTAACAGTTTTTGAGGGGTTTTTTTGTAAGCTGTACTTTGAAGCAGTCGTGCTGTCTCCTGCGTTACAATTTTGTTTAAGAAACAGTACTTTTCTCAAACAGCTCTGCCTAATGGCAGGGAAAAACAGACACACAGGTAGTTTTGAGAAAATGTAGCACATATTAAGATAGAAACACATTTAAGGGATTAGCCCAGAGAAATTCCCCCGTCCAGGGATATTTATTTAGTGTCTGTGTGTCAGATGCTATACCAGACAGAGGCAGATAGCAGAGGCCAAAATAAGACATGGTGTGTCCCCCCCTTGGAGTTCGTGCTTTAGGAATGAGATTAGCTCTGGGGTGGGGTGGAAAGGAAAGAATTCAAGCTCTAAAGTCAGATGGTACAAAATTCCCTAGCAGGGTGTTAAAGGATGATGAAGGGTTAACCGGAAAGACAAGGTAGGAGATGGAGGTAGGAAAGTATCATAGGTAGAGGTACCAGCTGGGGGCACACACAGAGCCCCAAGTGATGAATGTTGTTGGGTCTAGGTGGAGACCTTAGGGACTTGAAAACATCTGAATTTCCTAATTCCCTCTGTGTTTACAGATTCTGGAATGGATTGAAGGCAAAGAGAGAAATATCAGAGCTCTTCTGTCCACGATGCACACTGTGCTGTGGGCTGGGGAGACCAAGTGGAAACCGGTTGGCATGGCCGACCTGGTGACACCAGAGCAGGTGAAGAAGGTGTACAGGAAGGCTGTGTTGGTGGTGCACCCAGATAAAGTGAGTATGACCCGCCCTGGCAGAGCGCTTCTCTGCTCCCTATTCTGTTAGCTTATGACCATGTATTGAAACATTATACTCTCAACTTTCTGGTTGTTAGGCCATTTAAGTGATAACGTCCATGGGCTAATGTCAACTATTTAAACAAATAGTTATACTTTATAAAGCAAGAGAAGAAATTAAACTGTGTATTACAATAATGGAATGGGAGGGCTTTCCTAGGTGTATGATTTACCACTATTTTTTTTTTCAAAATTTAAAATAAAGTTTATTTATTTGAGAGAGAGAGAGGGAGAGAGAATGAATGCATGCACATGAGTGAGGAAGTGTCAGAGAGAGAGGGAGAGAGAGAGAATCCCAGGTATGCTCCATGATGTTGGCACAGAGCTCAATGAAGATGGAGCTTGATCTCAGAACAGTGAGGTCATGACTTGAGGCGAAACCAAGAGTTGGATGCTTAACAGACTGAGCCATTCAGGCACCCCACCAGGTGTGAATTTCTAAGGGGAGAGCGCTTTGGGGGGTTATAGTAATTAGGATCACATAGAATGAGCTATAAAATGAGAAATTGCCTAATAGAAAAACATTTCAATTACTTAGAGTCCACATATTAGCAGTGAAAATTTTAATACAAATAAAATTTGGTCTGTAGTATCTAATGTGTTTTGCTGGGTTTTTTTTCTTTTTTTACAGGCTACTGGGCAACCCTATGAACAATATGCAAAGATGATTTTTATGGAGCTCAATGATGCCTGGTCTGAGTTTGAAAATCAAGGTCAAAAGCCCTTGTATTAGTTTATGAGCTTTTCCATCTCTGCTGCAGACCTGTGCTAATGCTTAGTGTGTGTCACAATTCTGAAGTTTTCACAGGTGAACCAAAAACTCCAGTAACATGTATCCAGTACTAAACTATTAAATTACTCATGAATTAATTACTCACTGATAAAGAATGTGGATGTTTGTTTCCTCAAGTCCCTACCATCAAAGGTCCAAAGCAGGGAAGGAACTTTTAGTCAGAGGATCTTGTGGAGTTCCTACATTCCAGCCTGCCCTTTGGGGAGCAGACTCAGCATTTTGTGGGGAAATGGAAAACAGAGGCCACCAAAGGCGTAACACTCATCTTATTGTCTGAGAATAGGATTAATGAGCAAAAGCTATGATAATAGGAGTATATGGTGGATTTTAACTAATGGATTTTAGATTTTCTTGGAAAGATGTCATTAAAACCATGGCTTTACATAGACTCTAGGAACACAACCACCAAGTATTTTATTTTTATGGAAATTTACAGTGGTCTTTAGCATAATACTGTATACTTCTTTGGGTCAAGAGGGCTAACTGACATAAATTTTGGGAAGTGATTGTATTACAATCCAGTGATTGCCAACTCTTCCTGGATAAGCTAAATATTAGTGCAAATGCCGACTAAAGAAAACAGGGACTCTGTGGAGAGAGAAATCTTTGTTCCTGGTCAGAAAGTTGGGCTGCTACCTTCCTCTCTCTAGAAAACTATAGTTGCTTAAAGAAAATGTCTTAATGACGTAACTTCAACTCTAAACTTGATTTGAAAGAAACTTATCATTTTGTCATAAGGCTTCATGCTCTTCCTTTTGCTTCGCCAAGGAAATGTCCTTAGCTGGAAACAGGTTGTAAAGCACATCACAATGTATCAGGACCAGTGTCTAGTAAGGAGTCCCTGTCCTCTGGTTTTGTGAGTGGTTGTGGTAAGAGAGTAGAAAACGACACAACACCAGTGACAAGACAGGTGCAGTTGGGGCGGGAGAGCTGTGCTCACCTTCGGATCGGACCGAGTCAGATGGCAGGTCAGGATTTACTTGGAGGAATCATGTTCCCCTCCCCACCTGTTGAAACTGGATCCCTTGGATTATTCCAGTGGGGGTTAGTGTTTTAAAAGTAGTAGGGGGGCCACAGGAACAACATTCATGCAGGGACATCTGTGAAAGCAAAGTAAGAATGAAACCTTTGCAGACTTCACACTGGTTGGGTTGCAGTTCAGTGTTTTGGCTGTTTCTCATTTTGAGGGGTCAGCAGTTGCTATCCTGTGACTTGACAGGGGTCTCTTGTGGTGTGCAAATCCCCGATGTGCATAGTATATATATATGCAAAGCAGATGGGAAGAAAGATTTCCATGCTAATCTTAAAAGGTTCATGCTCAATATGGTGAAAAGCTTTCAAAAGTTGTTTGTTTTTAAAAGACAATCATTTTTTGTTCCTATTTTAATTTTCTTGTGGCAAACTGTACCAGAAAAGCAGCATGTCAAAAATACTTTATGTTCTGTATAGAACTAACTCTCTCTCTCTCTTTTTTTTCTTGCTTGCCTGCTTTCTTTCTTTCTCTTCCTCCCTTTCCTTTTTTTTGTTACCAGTATTTATTATTTATTTTACCTTTTACTGACAATGTGAAACTCGCAGAAAATGTTCTCCTTTTAAATAAACAGCTGTAAGCCGTCAAGGTAATCATACAAACTAGGTGTTATTTATTAACGTATTATGAAATAATGTTTGAACCAGTATGTGCTTGTCTTATTTAAAATTGGAATGTGAGACATGTTGCTGTGACCTGGTCTTTTTTTTTTTTCCTCATTCACATTTGTAGATATTGTGTGAACTCCAGTATATAATGATAATAATTAAAAGGATATTATGTGAATGTCACGTACATTTTGAAATGATAGAACTCTATTAGCTTTGTATCATGTTTGGATAATTCATCAATGTTCACAGTTTAAAACATCATTAAACATTATGTAATTAGCATTGAGAAAGAATCTTACCTAACTTATTAAATTTGGGATTTCCCTCATCTCTTTTCCAGATACATTATAATTCTGGGCCCTTATTTATCTCAAAACTCTTAACATATGCACACCAACAGACTTTTGCATTCCTTTTAAATATCTGGTTGTGACAAAGCTTGTCGTTGATCAGATTCACTGTTTTCATTCATGTTATTGTAATATATCTTTTGTTTTGTAAATATGTTACACATGACAAAATGTGATTGGTCTAAAATATTTGTAATGTATATTAAAAGGCTTAAAAATACTTGTAGATACCTATGTTATTTTTGTACTTGTAGGAATATAATGACAGGTTTGAGTTATACCTTCTGACATGATTTGCTTTTAAGACAATTAGCAGGATAAGGACATGAAAGCATTTAATACTTTTGTGCCAAAATGTAATCTGACTGGATTTCTGGATTTATACTTTAACCACATCCAGTACCACCCTTTCCCCTACACACACACACACACACACACACACACACACACACGATCATGCTACATAAACACTGTGTTTCTAAATGAATTGGCATACATATCCTGGTCTCCTAGATAGAATATTAATGAATTTTCAAAGCTGCATTTGTATGCTGAGGCAAAGGGATTGACCTTGGGAGTCTGGGACTTTGTCATTGAAAAACATAACTGACCTTTGAAAAATGCAGGGATTAGGGTTTCTGACCCCACATGTAGTAAAAAAATCCGTGTATAACTTTTGATTCTCCAAAAGCTTAACTAGTAATAGCCTCCGTTGACTTGGAGCCTCAATGATAACATTAAGTCGATTGACTTCATATACATGATAACATAGAGTTAACTGACACATATACATGTGTGTATATATATATATATATATATAATGTATACAGTATAATGTATACTGTTCTGTATTTGAGAATATTATATTCAGTAAAATAAGCTAGAGAAAAGAAAATGTTAAGAAAATCATAAGGAAGAGAAAATACATTTACCATACTATATTGTATTTACTGAAAAACATCCATGTATAAATGGACCTGTACAGTTCAAACCTGTGTTGTTCAAGGGTCAACTGTATTGTAGCTCTTTAAGGATAGAAGCGGCATGTTCATCTGGAAGCACGTGCTGCAAATCAGAAACACATTTGAATCATCCTTGTACTGTCTCTGTCTGGAGGAATGTTCAAGTCGGATCCTAATGCCACTGATGAGACACCGTTGTGTAAGGACTGAACACAATTCCAGAAACCTTTATCACAGCAACAGGACAGTTTCCCTACTGGAAACACCTGTGGGGAAATTTAAGTCAAGGAAATAGGTTTTGTTTGTTCTAAAGATAAACCTTGGTTTGGCATAATGGTACCATATTGGTTTGAGACCAGAAAACTACATTTAAATCCTGTTTTTGTTTTTGTTTTTTTTACTTTAGGACTGTCATATTCAATAACTTTCTTAAACTAAGACTTAATCTTATGACCTGTATAATAGAGATATTGATAGCAGCCCTGCAATGAAGGCATTAGAAACTGTATATAAACTTCTATCAAGTGAGTACTAATTAAATAGTAGTTATTGTTACTGATCTATAGAACAAAGTATGTCATTACAGATCAGGATTGGCACTGGAATTACAGCAAAACCTCTGGTTGGTTGTAGGGAGTAACCCAGATAGAAAAAAAGCATCAAAAGAATCTTGTGCCTTGGCCCTTATTTCTATATTCTTAGAATGATAGAGTTCTGTCTCCCTAAAATGGCAGCGATTTGAATTGTAGGTTTTTAAAGGAAATGGCTGCGTGAAAAAGGGAAGTAGTGGTTGAGAGTTAGGAAGGGAAACTAACATTGACTAATTTCAATAGTAGTATCACCCTTGGATTTAACTTAAGCACTGATTTGAGAACCTATCCCAGTGCGGATATAATGCCACTGCATCTATCTGGCAGGCACTGCTGTAGGTGCTTTTAGCTATATTTGCTTTCTCATTTAATTCTCAAAAAACTCTGGGAGGCAGGCTTTGCAAATCCCACCTCAGGAAATGGAAGCATGGAGACATTTACCCAGAGCTGGGGTTTGAGGCTAGATGTTTTCTGTAGGCTAGGGAGAGATGGCACTATGGATGGTGAACTTACCTGTTAGTTCAACCAATATTTTGTGTAAATTGTATGCAAGATACTAATAGAAATGTAAGGGAAAATAAAAATTAACAAATGGATTTGATTTCCCTGTTAATCATAAGAGTTTGCTGTTTTTCTAATTACTACAGCAGATTCCTATGGAGCAGTAGTACAAGCACTGACTTTAGAGTTGAATGGTTTTGAGTTTTATCCCAGCTTCTCTACTCACTAGTTACTACTTGAACCTCAGTTTCCCCATCTGTAAAATGGAGATAATATAACCTAGCTCATAGTGTGAGAGAATTGAATGTAAAGAGAGAATATAACAATTTAAAGTAGTTCGCTGAAGTCCTAGGCAGCATGGCAGAGGACATGGATCTTATACATCTGAATCAGGTAGGTTTCAGCTTCTAAGGTTTTACTTGTTTGGTGACTCTTATTCTTGAGGAAACATGGAATGGGTAAGTGGAAGAACAATTTTTCAGTGCAACATCTGTCAGAAGGAAAACAGATTTTCTCAGGAGACGTTTAGAGCCTCTGGAAAGATGCTTTCTCTTCAGAGTGGTTAGTAAACTGGAATAGACAGATGGTATGGGCAGGAACCATGTTGGCAACTGTGATGTTGTGATTTATAAGAAGTATATATGGTTATTGAGATGACCAAAATATTTGGTCAAATATTATATATATAATACATAACTACATATATTTATTTTTATATGTAATTTATTATATGTATATTTATACATATAAATGTATAATTATATATATATAAAATTTGGTCTTCATCCACANGAAATGTAGAGAGTGATAAAGATTTCTTTCATTAGGTTTGGAAAGCGCCTAAGGATCAGGGCTGGTTGCCAATGGAGCTAACCACATTTTTCGAGGGTTGGTACTTTCAGTCCTACCCCATGACCTCTGGGGAGGAGAGAGGGACCAGAGGTTGACTCAGTCGCCAATGGCCAATGATTTAACCCATTGTGCCTATGTAATGAAGGCTCCATGAAAACCCAAAAGGCCAGGGTTCAGAGTTTCCCATTGGTGAACACCTGGAGATGTGGGCAGAGGGACACACCTAGAGAGGGCTTGGAAGCTCAGTGGCCTCTCCCCACACCTTGCCCTATCCCTCTCTCCCATTTGGTAATCCAAGTTACTACCTGTACTTCTGATGGACTGGCCCAGGACCTCCTCCTCATGTTTGATTAATTTGCTAGATCAGCTCACAAAACTCAAAGAAACATTTTGCTTACTAGATCACTGGTTTATTATAAGAACTTGGACTTACACCTGGTGTGTCGAGTCCAGTGTGGGTCAGAAGTATAGGCAACAACCTGGGTTTGTGCCCGGTGTCAGAAAGTGAGGGGTGCGGGATCTTGTAGGACTAAACCCTTAATCTGTGGAATTTGATGCTATCTCCAGATGGTTAGTGTCTGAATTGAATTGAATTGTAGAACACCTTGTTGGTGTCCAAGAATTGCTTGGTGTTGTGTGGGAAACTTACTTCCCTCCACACACACACTTAGAAATTAGGTCCAGGAACCTAATTTAGAGAGAAATCTTGTCTCTGCATTTTTCTGGTCCCAGATATTATCCCCGAGCAAACACCTCATCTTTTTGCTTCTCACCTTCTTCCAGTTTCTTACTGCTAAGCCTAAAGGCACTCAAACCAAACTGTCCCTCTGAAGTCATGTCACTTATCTCCAAAACCACTTCTCTTCTATGAGACTGGCATCTAGGCTGACGTGGGAGGCTCCACAAGCCTTTATCTATGGCTTTTCAGACACTTGCTGGGTGCTTGGGAATAGAAAAGGAAATGGGGAGATTTGACTCTTTTGAAAATCTTGATCAGTTAAGAGGAAAAAAGTCTGAACTGCCTCATAAGAGCAGCTTGGCATTTTAGTATAGGAGCATATGGCCTATAGACAGTTCCCTATGAATACTTTCACTGCTGTTAGAAAGGATGGAATACTCAAAAGAGGGGAAAAGACATTCTCAGCACTCTTCAGTAGATTGCAGGCTACAAAGTAGAGTACAATGTCATTCTGGATCTGCAAGGGTCTGCAGTGAGCCAGGTATTAGCAACATAATGTTTTTACTAACTACCTTCCATCTATGGGGAGAAATGGGAGGGGCTAGAAAAATAAACTCACAGGTAAACGTGTTGAGACAACAATACTTTATTGTACACTTTTGAAAAAGTAAACTGAATGGGAATCCTGAAAGGTGGTGGTGGTGGTGAGAATTTGTTCTTCTCAAGCAGCCAGGGGAACCCCTTTTTATCTTTCAGTCTCTGAAAATTAAGAAAAAGCAATAGAAAAGGGGCAGTAGTTCCCAGCTACAATGAGGCATAAGTGGCCTGTAACACAATCTCCTCCAAAAAGCTGGCAAGTCCTACCTTTTCTGAGCCTCTTTCCATTAAGGTAAAATAAAGCACTTGGATCAAGTGGCTTTTAAGGTCTCTTCCAGATTGTCCCCACCAAGACAAAATTCTTTATTCCCGTGAGGAAAAATAAATACAAAATGGCCCTCTGAGGTTTAAATTGGCCTTGGTTACATGCAGACTTGGAGGTCCCAAGATGTAAGAATCATAACTATTTAAAGGTCCACGAAAGCTTCAGGAGCAAAAGAGGTTATTGGTCTTTGTGTCTCTAAATAACCAGGGTGTAAGGGAGAAAACGAGTGTTTGAAAAGCGCTAAAGTTCGTATTAAGCAAGGCAAGTCCATCTTCGGGGAGAGGTCTCCGCCGGGCCAGTGTTCTGGTGCTCCCACCCCAGGTCAGCCACGTAAACGCAGACAGGCAGGCGCACACTCGCCCACATACACACGGAAGCATCTTGGGGTTCAGAGAATAATGCTGCTCAGTAAGCGAGTGTCCTTTCCTTCGCTACCGACTGTAATTTATCCCCTTCCCTCTCCCCATTTTCTCGGTCTCCACGCTCAGGCGGAGATTCTTTGCAGCCAGGACCCGCGATGCTGGGCTTCTGTTGCGCAGGACCCGTCCCGGGTTGGCTGCCCTGGATCGTCTTGCCCCGCAGACCCAGCGGTCCCGGAGGAGCCGAGGCCCCAGCCGACGGACTGAAAGGCTGAGCGTGGGGCAGGTGAAGGGATTATGCGCGGGGCTGCGGGGCTGGGAGGAGGGCTCGGGGCGCAAGACCGGGTTTACAGGCTGAGTGTGGATTTTCTGGGGCAAAAAACCAGGATCACGAGGTAGAGCGGAGCTCCGCGAGCTGGAGGCGGAGTTATGGAAGAGCTGGGCGGGTCTTTGAGTGGCGTGGGCGGAGCCCTGCATAGCGGGAGTGAGGTGGGGACCTAGAGGGACCGGGCTCTGAGTGGAGGGGAGGGGCCTATCGTGACCCTCAGGGGCAGGGCTCTGAGTGGCGAGATTGGGTGTAATCGGGACTGGCAGTGACGGGGCTGTGCGTGGTTAGAGTGAATTTGGAGTCCACAGGGACTCGCGAGGGCCCGGCTCCGCGTGGCCGGTCTTGGACCAGNGGTCCCCCAGCTCGCTAGTCCTGCGGTGGGGTGTCGCCTCCGTCCCAGGCTAAGCCTGGAGCTGTGCCCTCAGCATGTGGGCGGGGAACGGCCTCCCCCAGGCCAGCCGCTCTCCCTGTCTCTCCCGGGGCAGAGGAGGCGCTCACCCTCTCCCTTCGCCCCGCGGGATGCGGGTGGAACCTCGCTGGTCTTTGACGCTCCTGTCTGTCTCTCCCGGACCCCCCAGGCGGAGCCAGAAGCGGTGTCCTTGGAGCCCGGGCTAGATCAGGAGTATCACCTCCAGGCTCCTCAGTTCCTCGGAGCGTCCCCCGGCCCCCATCTCTGCCCAGTTTTAAACGGACTGGGTTTCCATTTCCTGACATGTCCACCCTGACGCCTCTCCTCCCTCTTCCTGCCCCTTCGCAGTTTCCAATTTCCTCCAGAGCAGCCATTGTCTCCAGTCTTCGCACCCGGGTTCTTAATTCTCTCGGTGCTAAGGACTTTTCCTCGTCGGGCAGAGTTGACTTGAGGCAACGGAAAGCCCACAGAAACGCAGTATTTCTCGTAACTGTGGAGAATAGGTGGACTGTTACCGCTACTTTCTTTAGTATTTATTCATCTGTGGACAGACAAGAAAGTAGTGTTTGTAGAGAGTGTGTTTTTGAATGGGGCCGTTGAAAAAAGAGTACCAAGAACGCCGCTTCCCTTAGCTGTATGCCTTTAGAGAAATGGGGGACGCCAACGATAGGAGAGGCTGTTGGAAGGCTTCCTGTTATTTTGGTGGGAAACCGTTAGATTTCTAATGTTTGAATAGAGTAGTGGAACTTGTTTCTATATTGGAGTTAATGCCATCTTTGGAATTTGTACCCAAAGATCTTCCCGGTTAATCAACATCTGTTATAAACATGTATACACTATATTTGCACGCATGTGTGTGCACTCTGAAATTTATCGGAGTATGTGAGCTATTAGCAGCAGACACATTGTATCATTGTTTCTGGCTGACTTTTATATTCAACATCAGTTTAAGTAAATGTGATTTACTTGCACAGTGTCCAGTGTGTCACAGTCCATTTGAAGACAATGCAGAAAACGGATGACGGAAAGTATCCCAGTACTAGAGTGCGCTGTGCTTAGTCACACCCAGAAACTATCATATAATGATAATGTTTATGTGTGAATGTGTTAGAAATTGTGATGTAGTGGATAGGAAGATAGACCATGAAATGGAAAAGGACTAAGGGAAGGAAGCATTTTACAGATAATTCACCTTTCAGTGAGGGACCACTGTATGCCTGTGACTTGGGATAAAAAGATAAAAGTTATTTTTGGGTGACAGAACTGGAAGTGTCCAAGGTGCCCTTAGATAACAGGAGGAGCACAACGATGGTGTTGTGTATTAAATTGTATACCTCAAAAGATATGTTCAAGTTCCGACTCTCCACCAACTGTGAATGTGACCTTATTTGGGAATAGGGTTTTGGCAGATGTTATCATTAATGTGATGATGATACCAGATTACAGTGTGCTCTAATCCAATGACTAGGGTCCTTATAAAAAAAAAAGGGGGGGGGATTAACACGTGGAAACATAGGGAGAACACCATATGGAGACAGAGGCAAAAACTGGAATGATGCAGATAGAAACCAAGAAACGCCAAAGATTGCCAGCAACCACCACAAAGAAGCAAGGAAAGATTCTTCCTTAGAGCCTTCAGAGGAAGCACGGCCCTACCAATACCTTGATTAGAGACGTCAAGCCTCCAGGTCTGTCAGAAAATAAACTTCTGTGTTTCTAAACGGTCCAGTTTGTAGTACATTGTTAATGGCAGCCCCAGGAAACAAACACAGATGGGATTACTTAAGCCTGCTCTGGGGAGAAAAAGGCAATTCTTGAATTGAATCTAAAAAGATCAGTAAGGCTTCACCTGGCTAAGGATGGAGCAAGGACAGAGATTTTTCAAGTGGAGAGAATTGTGCCAGAACAACTCGTAGGCTGTGAAAGTGGCTGTGAAGGTGTGACACCAGCGTTGTGTATTTGAAAGATCTCTGTCTGCTATGTAGAGGATGGATTGGAAGAATCACAGTTGGAGGCAGGCCTGAGATGGTGAGGACATGCACCAGGGCAGTAGTAGAGAGTTCAAGAGAAGAGGGTGGGTATCTTAGTCCTTTAGGGCCACTCTAACAAAAATACCAGAAACTGGATGGCTTACAGAGCAAATATTTGTTTCTCAATTCTGGAGACTGAGAAGTCCAAGATCAGGTGCCAGCAGATGCAGGGTCTGGTGAATGTCTGCTTCCTGGTTCATAGACAGCCATCTCACTGTGTCCTCACATAGAAGAGAGGGCAAGGGAGCTCTGGAGTCTCATTTATGAAGGCACTTATCTCATCTATGAAGGCACCACCTTCATGACCTAATCACCTCCCAAAGCTTTAAGTACCATCCCATTGGCAGTAGGATTTAACATGAATTTGGGGAGGGAACACACTGGTTCAGTGCATAGAAGTGGTTCTGAGTGGTCTGGGAGATTGAGTCACCTTGACTTGGTGATTCCCTGTAAGACAGAGTGTGATGATAGTGTTGGTTGGTCTTTCAGGATAGAACTTAAAGGGAAGAGTGTGTTTGGAAGGAGAGGGTGGGATGTTTGAGTTTCATACATGTTGACTTTGAGGTCCTTGCTGGCTACCTGGGCAGAGAAGTCCAGCTTGGAGTTGGAGGTGCAGGCCTAGGTCCCACGACCTGTTCTGGGCTGCAATGTCAGATGTGGCTGGGCCCTCGTGAGACTGGGGAACTTTGGGTTGGACCCAATGTCCCAGCAGAAGTGTACAGTGGAAAGAAATGAAGTTGGATTCCTTGTTAGCTCCAACTGTAAAATATGGCAGGGGAGGTGATTCCTGAAAAAAGAAAAAAGAATCCATCAACTGCAAATACATTTGTGAACCTTGAGAGATGGGTGTCACAGACCAGAAAGGAGAGGTCTCTGGTTGCTAGCTTTGAAGGAGGGAGTGATGCAAATGGTCAGACACAAGGAGGGGATGGTGCCCCCCCAGGAAAACACCATCTGTAATGAAACAATATGTGAAAAGTTACTTTTGTACATTTTTCTTTAAAAAGTGACATGTACAGCATGGAAAAATGCAAAAATTAAAATGGACAGTCTTGTCTAGTGCCCTAACATCTGTATACTTCCAGAGGTTTTTAAAAAGCACCTTTGCATCGTCCTGTAAAAGTCTCCCTAAATCTCTTAAAGTAAAAAGCAGCAGTCTAAATGTTAATTAATTTAGTAGATGACTAATTGTGAGTATTATGGATTTTTTTCAGAAGAAAATTTGGCTAAATTGTGTCCTGTGCTTTGGATTTATACCTTTAGCAAAGAACATTGCTAAAATGAGCAGATACCTTCATCAGTCAACATGTATTTACAGAACACCTTCTTTTGCCAAACACTTCACATAGATTATCTCTTTCTCATAAGCTCCATGATAACATGGCACCATTATTCCCATTTTATAGGTGAGAAATTTGATTGAGAGAGGTTCAGTTTCTCTCCAAGGCCACACAGCCAGTTGGTGGCAATGTTAAGATTCGAACGCATGTTGGTGACTCAGAGCTCAGGATTTTTTTAACAGCCTTCATACTCTGTCTCCCACTCAGCAGCATGATGAGGACAAATAACATTCCTACCCCCTCAGAGATGAGGGCTGAACAGATGAAGGGAATAAATATTTTATTCAGTGGATACTACTTGGGAGTCATTTTCTATGAAAACATAAAAGTGGTCTTCAAATACTTGACGTACTGAGGTGGGGGGAGACAGAATGGTCAAAGGGCATATATATATTACAGTGAAGCAGTTTTGGATATAATGTAAAGAAAGGATTTTCAGCGTTTAGATACTATCAGAAGGAAATGATCTGCCTCAGGCAGTAGTGAGTTCTCTTCACTAGAGTTGTACAACAAGCTGGCTGGCTTCTTGTGACAAATAGAGGGAACTTATATATTAGATAGGGGGTGGAGAGTGCTTGAGACCTTTCTCACTGAGTGATTTTAAAGTGGTGGACATAGGCAGGCCTTTGCTAGTCAAATGTGACATCAACTAATGAAATAAATCGCTACGTTTGCGTAAATTGGGAACCTTTTACTTCTTTAATTGAATGTTTTTGTTTGAGATGTAACTCACATACCATAAAATTAACCTTTTTAAAGCGTAACATTCTGTGGTTTTTAGTATATTCACAAGGTTGTGCAACCATTACTACCATTTAATTTCAGAACATTTCACCACCCCCAGAAGAAACTCCATACGCATTAGTAGGCACTTCCCCATTCCTCCCCTCCTCCCCCACTCCCTGGCAACCGCTGATTGGGACCTTTTAACACTAAGTTTTATTTTTCACAGCTCTTGTGGCATTATCCTTCAGTGGGGCTATTGGGCTGACTTTCCTTATGCTGGGATGTGCTTTAGAAGATTATGGGTAAGTTTTCATTTCAGAAAGAACTCTTCTTGTTTTTGTGCCTTTGTCCCTGTTAGAATGAGTGTTAGCAAGTTGAGTCAATTTAGGGCCAGGCTCTAACTAATGAGTTAGTGAAGTCCGGGTCCCTTCATGGATCAGTTGTATCTGTGCAGAGAAAATCTCTTTTTAAACTTGATGTATTCATATAGTAAACCTTTCTTGAACACCTACTCTGGACCCACTGGGGATGTAAGAGTGAAGAGACACAGTCCTGTCCTCAGGGAACTTGCAGTTCAGGTTGTGCCTGAGAGGCAGGCAGGCGATGGTCCAGTCTGTAAGATGAGAGCTGCAGTGGAGACGTGTGCACAGTACATGGAGAGCTTTGAGATGGTGCATCTGAGCTTCTCTGGGAGGGCCAAGGAGGGCTGCAGAGAAGTGGTTGTCTTTAAGCTGCTTGATGTCTAAACAAGAGCTTGGGGAGGCCGTTTGGGTCTGATGAGTTAGGGGAGGGCATTCCAGGCAGCGGGAACATTCACCAAAATGTGTTTATTCAACAACTCTTGGTTGAGTGCTTACCACACACCAGCTACTTATAGGACCTGGGGATTAAGAAATAAGAGAACAAAGGTCCTCCTTTCTCAGAGAGTGTGTATCACTGAACAGATGAAAAAAAAAAGTCCATTCTATCAGCGGTAGAAATGTTATGAAGAGCAAATGAGAAAGGGCACAGAGACTGGGGAGAGGAGGGTCAGGGAAGGCCTCTCTGAGAGGGCGACTTGTGAGCAGAAGTGCAAAGAAAATAAGGAAGCAGGCCATGCTGGTAACTGGGGAAGAGGACTTCAGACAGTAGGAACATCATGTGCTGAGGCCCAGAGACAAGAAGGCATAGAGACTGTCTGGGAAACCACATGTGGTTCATTCCAGGGGGAGCATAGAGTGTAGTTGGGATGAGCAAAAGGAGGATTGGTCAAGGAGGTAGAGTCAGTCAGTGTTTAGGGCACCGTACGCCATGTAAAGGAGGTCAGATTTTATACTTCAAGCCAGAGGAGCTGGAAAAATATCCTGAGAATAGGTTTGGAGGGTGAGGGGGTTTCTGTTTGAAAAAGGTCAGTCTGGCCAAAATGTGAGAGTGGACAGCAAGGTGCTGAGACTGCCATCGGGGCGCGCAGTAGGGCACTACTGTCATAAAGCAAGCAACATGCAGGGCCGTGGCCGTAGGAATGAAATGAAAGGAAAGAGAGATCTAGGCAGCAGAACGAACAGGTTTTGTTAACTGATGTCAGAGTTCAGCAAGGGGAGAGGGTTCTGGGCTGCATCCCAGGTGACTGGCTTGAGCCTCTAACTGCACCGAAGATGACAGGACTAACTTAGACCAACTGGGGCTGGTTGTTAGGGGACATTGAGGAGTTCAAATCTCTCACCCCAGTCCTGGCCAGAGATTGTCTAAACACAAGAGGGAGACAATGGTAAACAATAACTTCTATTTGTCCAGAGCATCTGCAGCTGTTACTTGAATCTAGTTTTAAGGGTATAAGATATTATCCTCATTTCTAGCCTGGAAACAAAAGCCCAGAGTAGTTAAAGACTTAACCCAAGTCGTACAGCATTAAGTGGCAGATTGGATTCATGTTCTCACTCTCTTGACCATTATTCTACAACCAGCTCTAAGTCCAGATGTTCTGATTCTCTGTGATCTCTATAAGGTTTTAAAAAATGAGCCATTTACTGCTACTACAAAGAAATTAATTTTGTATTTAATGATGGCGACCCAGGATTATCCTGTACATCAGGAGTCAGCAACCTGGCCCACAGGCCAAACATGGCCCGATCCCTGTTTTCAAAATTAAAGTTTTATCGGAACACAGCCACACTCATGTATGTACTATCTCTGGCCACTTCTGCACCACAGGGACAGAGTTGTGTAGTTGAGACAGAGACCTCATGGCTTACAAAGTCTCAAATATTTACTATTTGGCCCTTGCGGAAGAAGTTTGCCAATCTCTGGCCTACATGTTTCCTGAATAGTATACACTTAATATTCAAATTTTGTATGTAAACAAGGTTGCTTCTACACTAATAGTTCTCAAAGTTGAATGTTGATTGCTCACTGTGAATGGGAACATAGTCCTTTAGATTGTTTTACAGAAAAGTCTCACTATATTCTAGGAAGAATTAAGCGCTCCTGGCTGTGGGCATGTCAGGTCATAGCTGGGTCCCTTCCAGACCTCTTCTGTCTCTGTATCTCTGTTTCCTCACTGGTAAAATAAGGGAATCTCTAAAAGCCCCTTCAAAAATATTGTTTGGTGATTCTTGAAACCCACTGTAATCCTGATAGTTTAGATTTAGGAGTTAGAATTCAGTGTTTATATCCGGAGGCCTCTTGATGAAGGGCATTTTTGCTTGTTGCTTTTTGGTTGCCATCCGGTACTCCTAGGTCTGTAGCTGAAATAAGCTCTCGTTCCAGTGTAGCTTTGCCACAGCTTCTGATTAGAAGTGTTGACTATCTGGCTGGATCTCCATTATGGTACTGGGGTGATGTGTATTGCACACACCCTCAGGGAATTAAGCATAATAAACATCTGACTGATGGAGAAAATATTTTTGAAATATTTATAGAATAAATGTAATTGTAAAGCAGGTGGTACTTTTTAATAAATATAACATTACAATTTGGGAAGAAAATGTTTTGCATTCTGGTATTATTACATCTTACAATAAAGATTAGAGTATATCTAAAGTTTGTAATGGCAAGCATATTTATTTTTATGATTTCTGTACTTAAAATTCATTTTGTTCATTTAGTAAGTATTAATGGAACACCTCAGTCTCGGCCCTGGGGATAAATGGTGATTGATTGAGACAAATTAGATTCTTGTTCTCATAAACAAAGAAATATCAAATAGGGATAAATGCTGGCAAAAAGTCAAGAGGGTGATGTGCTCAAGGGTTACTTGAAGTATTTAAAATGGATGGTCAGTCTTATTTCACTTAACATAATATCCTCTACGTCCATCCATATTGTCCCAAGATCTCATTTTTTATGACTGAGTAATATTTCATACTCCATATGTATCTTCCTTATCTATTTATCTGTTGATCGACTCTTGGGTTACTTCCATATCTTGGCTATCGTAAATAATGCTGCAGTGAACATAGATGTGCATATACTTTTCCAAATTAGTGCTTTTTTTGTTTTCTTTGAGTAAATACCCACTAGAGGAATTCCTGGATCATATGATAACTCTCATTTTTTGAGGAACCTCCATAGTATTTTCCACCGTGGTTGCACCAATTTACATTCCCATCAACAGTGAATGAGGATATCTTTTTCTCCACATCCTTGCCAACACTTGTTATAATTTGCCATTTTTTTTAAAGTTTATTTATTTATTTTTGAGAGAGAAAGAAAAAGAGTGAGAGGGAGACAGGGAAAGAAATGAGCAGGGAGGGGCAGAGAGAGAGAGAGTCCCAAGCATGCTCTGCACTGTCAATACAGAGCCCACCATGGAGCTCGAACTCACGAACCATGAGATCATGACGTGAGCCAAAATCAAAGAGTCTGACGCTTAACCGACAGAGCTACCCAGGCAACTCCATCTTGTCTTTTTGATACTAGCCATTCTGACACATGTAAGGTGGTATCTCGCTGTANTTGAAGTATTTAAAATGGATGGTCAGTCTTATTTCACTTAACATAATATCCTCTATGTCCATCCATATTGTCCCAAGATCTCATTTTTTATGGCTAAGTAATATTTCATACTCCATATGTATCTTCCTTATCTATTTATCTGTTGATCGACTCTTGGGTTACTTCCATATCTTGGCTATCGTAAATAATGCTGCAGTGAACATAGATGTGCATATACTTTTCCAAATTAGTGCTTTTTTTGTTTTCTTTGAGTAAATACCCACTAGAGGAATTCCTGGATCATATGATAACTCTCATTTTTTGAGGAACCTCCATAGTATTTTCCACCGTGGTTGCACCAATTTACATTCCCATCAACAGTGAATGAGGATATCTTTTTCTCCACATCCTTGCCAACACTTGTTATAATTTGCCATTTTTTTTAAAGTTTATTTATTTATTTTTGAGAGAGAAAGAAAAAGAGTGAGAGGGAGACAGGGAAAGAAATGAGCAGGGAGGGGCAGAGAGAGAGAGAGTCCCAAGCATGCTCTGCACTGTCAATACAGAGCCCACCATGGAGCTCGAACTCACGAACCATGAGATCATGACGTGAGCCAAAATCAAAGAGTCTGACGCTTAACCGACAGAGCTACCCAGGCAACTCCATCTTGTCTTTTTGATACTAGCCATTCTGACACATGTAAGGTGGTATCTCGCTGTAGTTTTGATTTCTGTTTCCCTGATGATGAGTGATGTTGAGCATCTTTTCATGTGTCTGTATTTCATCGGTATGTCTTCTTTGGAAAAATGTCTATTCAGGTCCTCTGCCCTTTTTTAATTGGATTATGTAGGTGTTTTTTGGTGTTGAGTTGTAAAAGTTCTTTATGTATTTTAGATATTAACCCCATCTCGGATATATCATTTATAAATATCTTCTCCCATTCATTAGGTTGCCTTTTCATTCTATTAATGGCTTCTTTCACTGTGCAAAAGCTTTTTCTTTTAATGTAGTCCCAGTAGTGTAATTTTCCTTTTGTTTCCCTTCCCTGAGGAGACATATTTAGGAAAATGTTTATAAGGCCAATGTTAAAAAGATTACTGCCTGTGTTTTTTTCTAGGAGTTTTATGGTTTCAGGTCTTACATTTAGGTCTTTAATCCATTTTGAGTTTATTTTTGTGTATGTTGTAAGAAAGTGGTCCAGCTTCATTCTTTTGCATGTAGCTATTCAGTTTTCCTACTACCATTTATTGAAGAGAACAAATTGAGGTTGAGCAAAATGGGTGGGCAGTGGGAGATGCAGGCTTCCAGTCAAGGAATGACTAAGTCACAGGGTTAAAAGACACAGCCCAGGGAATATAGTCAGTGACATCATAATAGCAATGTATGGGGACAGACAGTAGCCACACTTGTGATTATTGCATATTACATAGAATTGTTGCATCACTGTGTTGTACACCTGAGAACTAAAGTATCAATTATACCCCCATAAAAACAATTATAAGAAATAAATAAAATTGAATGGTCAGAGAAAGCCACTTTCAGGAGACCTCTGTGTTTAGATTGCACAGGAAGGAGCCAGCCAACGAGGAGGTGGGGAGGAGAGCATTCCAAGTGGAGGGTTTTGCTAATGCAGAAGCCCTAAGATGGGGATGAGCTCAGAGTGTTTCAGGAACAGAAAAAAGGCTGGTGTGGCTACTGATTGAGTGAATAAAGAGAAGATGGCACCAAATGAATGAGAGGAGTTGACCAGATCATGTAAGGCTTTGTAGGCCAGGGCAAGGAATCTGGGTTTTTCTAAGCCATTGAAGGGTTTCCAACACACATACACTCAAAAGACCTCTATTGAGATAGTGTGTGCAAGACACTGTCTTGTGTTGTATAGGGACAGCAAAGGTAACTGAGTGAAGATTCTGCCTTCAAGAAGTTGCAGCTCAGGAATAACGGAAAACAAATAAAGATTGTTGATTGTGCATTGTGTCATTTTTTTTTAACACAGGGTAATGTATCGACAATTAATGGACTAGTAATTTTCTTTTTGTAAGTTGATTTATTTTGAGAGAGACAGACACAGAATGAGTGGGGGAGGAGCAGGGGGAGAGAGAGGAAGGAGAGAGAGAGACAGAGACAGAGAATTCCAAGCAGGCTCCCTGCTACATATCAGCAGAGAGCCTGATGTGGGGATTGAACCCACAAAACTGTGAGACCATACCCGAGCCAAAACTGAGAGCTGGATGCTTAACCAACTGAGCCACCCAGGCACCCCTGGACTAGTAATTGTTAATCATTGCGTCTTTCCTGTTCCTGGTATAAATCATCTTATGTACAAGTATTGACCATTAAATTAATAATTGTTTGACCTAGACATTGAAGATAATTCTAACTTTGAAATGGCAGCATGTCTTTAAAATGTAACCGTAACTTTCTTTTTGGGTTTCTTCTGGGTCCTCCCGACAGCGTTTACTGGCCCTTGTTTGTCCTGATATTTCACGCCATCTCTCCCATCCCCCATTTCATTGCCAAAAGAGCAACGTATGACTCTGATGCCACAAGTAGTGCCTGTCGGGAGCTGGCATATTTTTTCACTACTGGAATTGTTGTTTCTGCCTTTGGATTTCCTGTTATTCTTGCCCGTGTGTCTGTGGTAAGTTTTGTTTTCTCTTGTTTTGCCCAGTTGTTGCTGACTTTACTTGAAAGGCCCGTGTCCAGAACATCAATTTCACTGCCATTGCTTAGGCTTAATTCTCAAATCCAGATGTGTTTGTAGTCTCTCTTTTCTATTACAGATCTCCCTATCAGTGTCTTGGCTATGTTTTCGGAATGTTTTCTTTGTCTCTCTTATAGCTTTTAGCCGGACCATGTGATTTCTTGCTTTTTCAACATTAAACTATTTTCTGGAATTGTGCTTATTAAATCCTTGCCTCGTAGGGCGATCCACAGAGACTATAATAGCAATGCTTTTCTGGTTCCAAAATGAACATCACATCAAATTCTTCTCCTGTACATAGGATCATGGACACAATTTTCAACCTAACATGGTAGGCACATTTTGATGACATGGCTACGAGAAGATGACAGCGATAAGATGCCATCTTCATATCCAGTACATTTTTTTTTCTTTTTGTCTCCAAAACACACATCGTGGGTATAATTTATTCACTTCTTTCTTCTTTAATGTTTACCGTCTTCCATACCACTTGCTTTTATTCTCTCTAACTACATACTGTTTCAATTTCATGAAACCCTTATTTGGGGCATTGGATCTTTGGGACATCTGCTATTTGTAAGATACCAGGAATAAGAGCCAGACATTGTTTCTGTCCCAGAGGCACAGAAACTAGCCTGATGGGTAAGTATGCTATAAATGTATTATGTGTGATAATTGAAACATGATCATACCACTATAGGAACACCGGGGAGAGTAATTCCAACTGGCATTTGATGTAGGCCTCTAAGGATAAATAAGGTTTTGATTAAAGTAGGGAAGGCTGTTCGATGGAATGGCACCCGAGTGTGAAAATGCAATATGTGGAATAAAGAACAGTTCAATATGGTGGAGCCAGAAAGGACGTGATTGAGAAGGAGGCTAGAAAGGTTGGGGAAGCCCAGTTGGGCAGGCTCTTGAACGCCATGCCAGTTTGAACTCTATCTAGATAAGAAGGATTGAAGCTCTTTGAATGCAAAATCGTCGTGACCTTATCTCCTTGTGCCATAGACCAGTACTTCTTAAGTTTGGCTGTAAGGATTTCTGTTTTATGAAGAAACTTTCATTGATGTTTTCTTTTTATTGCTTAAATTAAAACAAAATGCCCACTAGAGGGTACTCTCATCCCCAGCTGTGCCTCTATAGAACTATCTGCCAAGCTGGAAAGCTCTTTTCATTTGTATGCAGATTATTATTGAAAGTCTCTTCTTGCCTAGAAAAGAAACAAACCAATCCATAATCCTCTGCAACTCCTGTTTTCCTGAAAGGAGGCAATGGGTATACATCTTTTAGTACCCCATATTATAATTGGACCCTTTATATTCTGGGTGCTTTCATTTTACTTAAGGCAATCATTGTCTACTGAAAACATATTGAGAAATATGTCTAATGGGGAAAATGATAAGGATGGTACCGACTTAATTATCAAGCATCACAAAGTAATTAGGCTAATTACTGAATAGTTCACTGTCTCCTGCCTGCTACGTTATTAAGCCTTTTAGCAATTTTATGTAATATTTCATCGGATGATTCTAATGCAGAAAATAACAGAGATTTTCAAAGGGTATAATATGAAGTAAAGATTTAATCCTCTTTCCTTGTGTTTCAGATCAAATGGGGAGCCTGTGGCCTTGTGCTGGCAGGCAATGCGGTCATTTTCCTGACAATTCAAGGTTTTTTCCTTGTATTTGGAAGAGGAGATGATTTTAGCTGGGAACAGTGGTAGCACTTTATTCTGATAAATTGCATTTTATTTCTTAGAAGTCATACTATATGTATTTGTGTGCACATGTGGCCTTTTACTATGAAATTTCATATGCTATTTTTTTATACCTTTATATCATGTTCACTGTAAGAAGGACTACATGAGAGAAAGCTTAGTTTTGTTTCCAGCTAATAGACCTCTCCATTTACTCAAGTTGAATTCTGTTATTTGTTTGGCTGTGCATCTAGTCATGGTGCTCTCAGAAGATATATAAACACAGTCTTGTACACAGCCGTTCACTTGTGCAATGCATTTACACCTTTTGCCTGGGGATGAGCGTGGGTGGGCAGACAGCACCGGAGCAAGTCTCCATTCTGCTCAGGACTTCCAGGATGTACTTGTGGCCCAGAGGGACAGGGTGGCTCCCTCTTTGTGCTGTAGACCCTTGCTCTCAAAGTGTGGTCCACAGAGCACTGGCATCTCCTAGGAGCCAGTACGTACAGAATCAGAGACCCCACCCCGGATCCAGCGCATTTTAGATGAGCTCCCAAGTGAATTACATGCACATTAAAGTTTGACAAGTGCTGTCATAGAGGAGTAAGTATCACTTCTAGTGTCCTTGTCTTCCCTTTGGCAGAACCACTTAGCCTCTCTGGGCATTAGCTGCTCATTTGTAAACATTGTTTCACCTGCCTTCGTGTCGAGGCTTATTGCAGAGTCTCTTTGGTATTTGTGAAATATCCGAACCTATATTGTTCCTTACATTTGTGGAACTGTTCTCAGGAGGGAACAGCCATGTCATCACACTATCTGAAAGGCAATAGCTATTTTCACAGAGCTGGAGGAACAGCGTAACCCCAGAGTCACAGAGTAACTGGGCTGCACCGAAGGAGGCCAGGCTGGGACCAGTCCCTGCTTTCGCAGGGTGCGCAAGAGCAGATAGGCAATACTTTTTAATTTCCCTTCATAATCACATACTTCTCTGCAGCTCCTCTGTACTGCTCTCCCCTTCTGTCTCCCTCAAACACACACACTCCCAGCAGTTCTGGTTTGCCCTTACTTCCTCACAGCTCTGGCTTTTCCTTCCTATGGGGACATGGAGCCAAGGAAGCAAACAGAGGGTGAGCTGCTGAATTTTACTCACATGTTGATATACTTACTGTCTTTCCTGCCTTGTAGATCTTTTTATATACGTGTATAAACCCCTCTGCCACTTTTAAGTGAATCATTGAGAATATGTGTCACGCTGGATCCTGTAACTAGTTTTTCTAGCTCAACTTTTGTCCAAGATCTATAAAGAAAGAGAAATATGGGAACTAGAACCACTTGGCGAGAATACAATAATTTCAAAGAATTGTTAATGTGTGACAACTGACATACATTTAAAACACTGAAATTTTGAAGTTTGGAATCTGTGAGGAATTAGCAAATCTTTTCGTATTATGGAATGATCTAGGACCAGGAGAAGATAAAAGTGAAACCGAAAAGGATAATGTGCAGTTACATTGTGGCTTTGTGCATGATTTTATGTTTTCAGAGTTCTTTGTACATACAGTATTGTTGATGTTATTTCCGATATTTATACTAAAAAATTATGTAGACACTTTATAATTTTAACCAGCATTTTTAATAACACTTGGCACTTATTTTATTGTAATAAATTTCTCTTTTAACACAAAAGAAAGTTTAATTTCAAAAGTCTTTATTCTGATGTAGCCTTGCTTAAAAGATAAAAAGTCAGAATCTATTGGTGTTCTGAAATGAACACCAAATGCAGTTTGAGCAATATAGGAATAGCAATGCATTTTAAGATACCATTTGAATGTATAGTTATATTGTAATAGCATTTCTTTTCCTAAAATGGAAATAGTGTTTAATTTATACTCCCTTTGGCAAACATATCTTTGTTGCCTATACATATTTCATATTTCGGATAACCAAGGTAGCCTTATTATGTAGCCTTAAATAAAGCATTGCTTCTTGATTGTATTTCCAGAATGATATAAAGTACACATAGAGAATATTTGTAGCTATTCCCTAATAATGGAATGGTTTATTGAAGTGATAGATTGTTGGATTTGCTCTTGTGTCTGAAAACAAACATTTATTTTTAGTGCTTAAGTGTCATTTAAGTAATAAATGTCAATAGGAAGTATTGTTGTGTATGAATGTACAATATAGAAGTTTCCTTTTGATGACACAAATGTTGGGCATTTTTTTTTCCTTATAAAGGGTTCATTTTTTTTTTCTTCTGTACACCATAGAAACTCTTTTGGAGATTCAAAGCACATTGCTTACATTATAAAACTGAGACTACACATAAAGAATTGCTGACAAGTAAGTAATCACACAAGGGGGTTCTCTATCAGGTTGCAAACAACTGACTGACTTACAGGCAGACTCTGAAACACTTTCTCACAGAGAGTGGGAGATTGGTGATGGAGTGCCCCGGCCAAACCTTCTGGGGTAGGCTAACCCTTGATGTAGTTGACTTACAGTGCCCAAAGTATCTGCCTGAGTTTCAGGTCTTGGAAACAGGGTAGTGTGGACAGGGTGAAGAAAGGAAAGCAAAAATTTCCACCTCTTTTCCTAAGAACAAAGGTCTTTCTTCAGTTTTTGCAGCACTTTCTATCCCCTAATGCCCTTGGGGTCCAAGTACATTCCCCCGAGTTTTGCTGGCCTTCTCCTCTGACCTGGCCTTCTTCCTGGTCTGCCCCACCTCCTGGGGTTCCTCATTTTCCCAGATCACCCACCTCTCTACTCCCACCCAAGCTGTGTTCTTAGTTTAGCTGATACGGTGTGGTGTAGAGAAGAAAGCAGTCTGGTCAAAGTCCTTCCCAAAAGAAAGGATGACTTGTGCTCCTCTCCACCTCATCTGAAACCCTTCCCAGTGCCTGCATCATGCAGTGCCCGTGCCACGCAGCAGCTGCAGCTTTCCAGGGAATGCCTTGGGACCCGATGGCTCATTCACAGAACATGGCTGTGTTTCCAACTACAGTGGAAAAAGCATTCCAGCAGTTGATAGAGGATAATATTTGGGTTAGGGGCAAACCTCTCATCCCTCATCCCTTCCTCCGGGCGGGTTCTCAGCTGGTCGTACTTCTCATGGTTGTTCCTTTTCCTCCACTTGTGGACTCACGGTCCTCAAGAATTCTTTACCTCTGAGGTATTCCCTTGATGAAGACTCCTCTAGAGGCTGAAATGTTTCAGTAAGTTAATAACATTCCTTATGCTCTCAGGGAAGTGCTTAGGAGATGTCACAAAAATATGCCCTTTTCCAAGTTTGCAAAAAATTCAGATTTTGCACCATAATTGAACCATATTTTTATACAGATACTAGCATTTTCCAAGCATAGTAATTAGTTCACAACTGGAAACCATTATTTCTGTAAATGGATGTAACTTGTGTGTTTTAATTTTTTCCCCCATTCCACCTCATGAAATACCTTATTTGCAAAACTTCCAGTGCATAATAGCTCATTTTGCTATTACAATCATAAGGTGCTTTGTAGTGTCCATGCTACTGGAATAGAGCAGTGATATGTGTAACCCCAAACATGATGTGAAAGATCTCCAGGACTGCCTTAGATGGCATTATATATGTATGATGAGGATGATTACTTTTTAAATAAAGCTTGTTATTTTTACTTTAACAAAGACTTTTATGTACATTATTAAATTAAAATGCTTAATTTTAGCAGACTGATTTCCCCAGTATTTTGGTTTGGATAATCTTAATGTGCACATGGCTGGTGTTGAGCCTGTACATAATGTGGTTGAAGAGAAGCAGTCTTCTGGAAGGAAGGTTGAAGGTTCTGGGGCAAATACACAGGCTGTTTGAAGGTGGGACCCTAAGACACATCAATGAGAGATGCAGGCAGGGTGTTGCATAAAACATATTTTTGAGGGCTAATTAGTGGCATGGGAAGCAACAGGATTAACACACTTTGTACAAATTTAATTTGAAGTTTAATCTATACATATATATGTAATACATATGTAATATATATATATTACATATGTATTATATATATATAAATATATATAATACATTAAGGAGTAAACTTCATTTATTCAACAAAAATCTATCTTCTGTATCTATAATCATTGAATTGGTGAGCTCATGCTGTCTTATGGTTTTAAATACCTTTTGTAGGAAACTGGCACATATTTTTTAGTATCCAGCCCAGACTTCTCTAAACCCCAGAGTTGTATAACCAACTGCCAACATAATCTCTCCACTCGGATGCCTAGCAGGCATCTCAAACTCAGCATGTCCAAAATCAAACTACTGACATCCTGTTTCCAGTGTCTCAAAACAAAAGGCTTGGAAGTGTTTCAGAAGGTATTATTGCACATCCGACATGCAATCCATCAGGAAATCTTGTCACTTCTAACTTCAGAATGTATCCAGAATCAAAGCATTTCTTATACCATCACTGCTAGCACTGTGGTTCAAGGACACTATCATATCTTGCCTGGCTTATTGCACTAGTCTCCCAACTGCTCGGTCCCCTGCTTTTCTCTGATTTCTCCTTCAGACTAGTCTCAACACTGCAGTCAGAGTGAGCCCGTAAAATGTAAAGCAGATGTCACTCCTCTGCCCCAGTGGCCTCCCATCTCACTTTAATAATAAAAAGACACATGACCCAGTTTAAAAAAAAATGAACAAAGGATCTGAATAGGCATTCCTCCAAAGATAGGCAAGTGACTAATAGATACAAGAAAAAATGCTCAATGTCATGAGTCATCAGGGAGATGCAAATCAAAACCACTATGAGATATAACTTCACACTTCCCTAGGATGGCTAAAATAAAAAAATATACGATAACAAGTACTGACAAAGATACAGAAAAATCAGAGCCCTCATAAATTGCTGGTGAAAATGTAAAATTGTGTAACCACTGGAGAAGATTTTGGCAGTTCTTCAAACTGTTATATATTAAGTTACCATATGACCCAGCAATTCCATTTTCCTAGGTATATTGCTGAGAGAGATGAAAATACACGTCATACAAAGGATTGTATACAAAGGTTCATAGCAGTGTTATTGGTAATAGCCAAAAAGTAGGAACAGTCCAAATCTCTCAACTGATGAGTGGATAAAGTGCTATATCCATACAGTGGAATATTTTCAAACATAAAAAGAGATGAAATACTGATAACATACTACAGCATGGATAAATGAGCCTTGAGAACATTATTTTAAGTGAAAAAAAGCCAGTCACAAAGGCCCACACATTGTATAATTCTATTTATCTGACATGTCCAGAATAAACAAATCGATAGAAATAAAGTGTAGGCACATCGTTGCCAGTGGCTGAAGGAAGGGTAAATGAGAAATGACTCTAATGGGCAGAGTTTTCTGGAGTGATGAAAATGTTCTGGAATTAGTGGTGATGGTTGCACAGCTCTTTGAATATACTAAAGTCATTGGATTGTGTACTTTATTTTTTAAAAAATTTTAAATTTTATTTTAAAGAGAGCATGAGCAGGGGAGAGGGGCAGAGACAGGGAGAAAGAGAGAGTCTTAAGCAGTCTTCATCCTTAGCATGGAGCTCAATGTGGAACTTGATCCCAGAGCCTAATATCATGACCTGAGCTGAAATCAAGAGCTGGACACTCAACTGACTGAGACACTCAGGTGCCCCTGGACTGTATACTTTGAAATGGTGAATTGCATAATATTTGAATTTCATCTGAATAAAAAAATCATGAAAAACAAAGTCAAACAAAAAAGGTAGGAATAACCTAAGTGTCTCATCAACTGTTCGGTGTGGTACAAAGTTTTCATGGGTGATGAAGAGGTTCTAAATGGATTGTGGTGATGTTTGCACAATGCTATATTAAATACTGTTGAATTGGTGAGACAGGAAACCATCAAAATCCTAGAGGAGAAAGCAGGCAACAACCTCTTTGACCTCAGCTGCAGCAGTTTCTTGCTCGGCACATCTACAAAGGCAAGGGAACTAAAAGCAAAAATATACTATTGGGACCTTATCAAGATTAAAAGCTTCTGCACTGCAAAGGAAACAGTCAACAAAACTAAAAGGCAACTGACAGAATGAGAAAAGATATTTGCAAATGACATATCAGATAAAGGGTTAGTATCCAAAATCTATAAAGAACTTACCAAACTTAACACCTGAAAAACAAATATCCAGTGAAGAAATGGGCAGAAGACATAAATAGACACTTCTCCAAAGAAGACATCCAGATGGCCAACAGACACATGAAATTATGCTCAATGTCACTCATCATCAGGGAAATACAAATCAAAGCCATACTGAGATACCACCTCACACCAGTCAGAGTGACTAAAATGAACAACTCAGGAAACTACAGATGCTGGCAAGGATTTGGAGAAACAGGAACCCTCTTGCACTGTTGGTGGAAATGCAAACTGGTGCAGCCACTCTGAAAACAGTGTGGAGGTTCCTCAAAAAATTAAAAATAGGACTACCCGATGACCCAGCAGTAGCACTGCTAGGAATTTACCCAAGGGATACAGGAGTGCTGATACATAGGGGCACATGTAGCCCAATGTTTATAGCAGTACTTTCAACAATAGCCAAATTATGGAAAAAGCCTAAATGTCCACCAACTGATGAATGGATAAAGAAGATGTGGTTTATATATACAATGGAATAGATGGCAATGAGAAAGAATGAAATCATGCCATTTGCAGCAATGTGGATGGAACTGGAAGGTATTATACTGAGTGAAATAAGTTAGTCAGAGAAGAACAGATATCATATGTTTTCATTCACATGTGGATCTTGAGAAACAGCAGAAGCCCATGGGGAAGGGAAGGGGAAAAAAATAGTTACAAACAGAGAGTCTAGAGAGGCAAACCACAAGAGACTCTGAAATACACAGAACAAACTGAGGGTGAGGGGGGGACCGGGAGAAGGGAAAATGGGTGATGGGCATTGAAGAAGGCACTTGTTGGGATGAGTACTGAGTGTTGTATGTAAGCCAATATGACTGCTTGTTTAGCAGTTCTTTTTAAATTTTTTTAGTGTTTATTTATTTTTGAGACAGAGAGAGAGAGAGAGAGCCCACAAGCAGGGGATAGGCAGAGAGAGAGACACACACACACACAGAATCTGAAGCAGGCTCCAGACTCTGAGCTGTCAGCACAGAGCCCGACATGGATCTCAAACTCACAAACTACAAGAGTGTGACCTGAGCCAAAGTCAGACACTTAACCGACTGAGCCATCCAGGCACCCCTTTTGTTTAGCAGTTCTTGAGAATTCCTCTCACTGCCAAAATATGTGTTTTCATATTTTAAAGGAATTATTAATTTATTCAGAAAAAGCTCAGTCTCAATGGAGGTTATTTTAAATGTTACATATGTTTAAAAACTGGTAATACTGAATTATTTTTCATACTTATTTTCCACTTTTGTGAATTACTGACATTTCTTTTAGGGCATTTTTCTTTTTATGTTTTGATTTTTTTTTTTTTTTTGAGAAAGAGAGCACGTGATTGGGAAAGAGGGGGAGAGGGGCTGAGGGAGAGAGAATCCCAAGCAGTCTCCATGCTCAGTGCAGAACCTGACCTGATCCCACACCCATGAGATCATGACCTGAGCCGAAATCGAGAGTGGGATGGTCAACCGAGTCACCTAGATGCCGCAGGCAGGGCATTCTCTTTTTTAGTTGCTATGTAAGAATTCTACACATATTTAGAATCAAAGTATTGTTTTTCTTATATTCTGCAAATATATTTTTTAAGTCACATAATAATCTAGCAAAAGGTAGTTCTGGGGTGCCTGGGTGGCTCAGTCGGTTACGCATACAACTTCAGCTCAGGTGGTGATCTCATGGTTCATCAGTTTGGTTTGTAAGTTCGAGCCCCTCATCTGGCTCTCTGTGGTCCAGCAGAGCCTGCTTGGGATCCTCTGTCTCCATCTCTTTCTGGCCCTCCCCTGCTCACTTTTTTTTCCTCCCTCCCTCTCTTTCTCTCAAAATAAACATTTTTTTAAAAAGTATTTCTGTTACTTTAAACTTTATGTAATTTTTCTACCTACAGAACCTTTTGAGTTTTGTGTAGCCAAATACATTATTTTTTTCCCCTAAAAATCTGAACTTGTGTGTATTCTTAGAAGGTTCTTCTCTATTTCAAGAGAAGAAAAATACATTCCCGTAAAGCATTTATGGGTTCTTAAAGATACATTTATCTTTAACTCACCTAGAATTTACTTTGGTAAATGATATGATGAAGAATATCTCTCTGGATGATATCTTTGCCAGGTATCTTAGTTGGTTAATAAGTTAGCCAAATAATTTGTTTACTTTCAAGTATCACCTTTAATATAGGGTAAACATTTATTTTCACCTAGCTTATTTCTAGGTTTTCTCTTCTGTTCTGTTTTGACTTCTATGTATTCTGAAACTGAACTGGTACCACATTTTATAAAAGTGTATAGCTTTATAATATGTTTTTAAATTTGGTAGAATAAGTCTGCAGTGATTTTTCTTCTTTTCATTAAAACAAAATTCCAGCTACCTTTGGCATTTGTAGCTTGAGAACTAAAAAGTACAAACAAAATAGCTCTTGATCTAAGAAGGGATGTGTTAGTTGGGACCCTGACCAGGTCACCGTCATTGCTAAGGAAGAGAGTAAGTGTCCCTTGTAGATGGCTGAGGCAGTAGCAGCTCGTACCTGAATTGTAGTGACCATTAATTTTGAAAGCTAATGAAGGCAATGTCAGGAAGACTTTTATGTGTTCTCACTTCTTTATTTTTCTACTCTTAATACATTTTTTCATTATCAGAAATTATCCTGATGCAGATTGGAAACTGCTGAAAACAGTGCATACTTAGAGGGTTTTTTTATTCTAAACCAAATCAGTCCTACTCCAAACCCCACTGCATGTGAGATAACTGAGGTGATTCTCTAGGTGCCGAATCTCTTCTATTTCTGGGCAGTGTTAGCAATTAGAGGAACTTAAATTCACATGTTTTATCAGGTGAAATTGATTTTGCTTTGGCTTTCTGGACGTGGATTGAGAAATATTTTAATCAGGACAAAAACAGGTAGCACATAATAGGAACTCTGAACATGAAATGGCAATTTGATTGATATGGAGTTTAGATAGCCTTAGCTAAAAATAGGTTTAAGAGATTGGATTATGACCTGTATTTTAGCCTCTGTTTTTCAGTCCTTGGTACTTTAGGACTATGTGGTGTCTTATTAAAGGTGTGTTTCATTGATTTTCAAGTTTGCTTCTCTCAACCCAGTGGGAAATTCTCAAGTTCTTCTTTTGCAGTTTGTCTGGGTTTGACATGACTCTTAGCAACATGGAAATAGTGTCTGAGCTGATTATTAAATTAAATTAACTCACAGGTAGACATAATACCACACAATTTATCCATTCGAAGTGCGCAGTACAATAGTTTTTAGTATATATATGGAGTTGTGCGACCCTCATCACCACCAATTTTAGAACATCTTCATCATTCCACATGAAATCTGTACCCGAGCACAGTCACTCATTCCCCAACTTCCTCAAGTCTTGGCCTAAAAACCACTCACCTGCCACTTTCTGTCTCTATGGATTTGTCTATTCTGGGCATTTCATATAAATGGAATCATATAATTTATGGTCATTTGTGACTACCTACTGCCACTTAGCATGTTTTCTTTCTTTTTATTCTCTTATATTTTATTATCAAAATATAGTTGGCATTTTCTTTTTAGAAATATTTTTATTCATTTATTTTTGACAAAAATCGTCAAATAAATTGACAAATAATTTATTGAAATCACTTATTTTGACAAATAATTGTCAAAAATTGAAGGTGAACAACACAATGTTTTGATACATGTATGCACTGTGAACTGATTACCACAAACTAATGAATACATCCACCACCTCCCATAGTTGCAATTTTTTTGTGTGTATATGTGGAAAGGACACTTGAGATTTATTCCATACATAAATTTCAAAGTACAATGCATTATTATTAACTATAGTCACCAAGCCATGCATTAAGTCTCCTGAATATACTCATCTCGTAATTGAAGACTTGCACCCCTTTGACCAGCAATCTCTGTTTCTCTCACACCCCGCCCCCACCCGGCCCTTCCACTCCCAGCGCCTGGTAACCACCTTTCTACTATGTATATACACATTGTATCTTCTTTATGTAGTCATCCACAGATGGACATTCAGGTGGCTTTCATATCTTGGCTATTCTGAATAATGCTACAATAAATATGAGTATGTATATTTCCTTCGGATATATACAATACAAAAGTATAGTATATATGTAAAAGTGTGATCACTGGTTCATATGGTAATTCTATTTTTGATTTTCATTTTTCTAGAGAGGGCTGGGAGGGGGAGAAGGATAGGGAGAGAGAGAACCTCAGGTGCCTGTATTGTTGATTTTTTTAAAAACTGAGATATAATAGGCTCAGTTGGTGTCTGGCTCTTGATTTCATCTCACGTCATGATCTCACTCACAGTTTATGGGATCAAGCCCCACATCGGGCTCTGTGCTGACAGCGTGGAGCCTGCTTGGGATTCTCTCTCTCCCTTTTAAGGCAAGGACCAAGTTTTCTACCTCTCCAGTCAATGATCCTTATCCTTCATGAGTCACTGCTGAGATACTCATTGTCTCCAGTTACATGACCTTTTTGGCATCAGTAGTTTCTGTACCTTTGAGGCCATCATTTGCCAGAGTCCCGCTCCGGCAGGTCCAGGGGTCCCTGAAGGATGGACGGTGTCAGAGAGGGAGGGATGAGAGAGGTGCGAGATTCTTTCTGGTCACCAGGCAGGCCTCTCCGTACTGTCTGAGACTCAACTTTATTTTATGATTTAGTGTTTAGGGGTTTAGGGGACGGCACAGGAGTGGCATTCTGATGATAAATTCTTTTATCAGGAAAATTTTTCTAGAACATTGATATGCAAAAGCATGGGGAACAACCCAGAGGTGGTATTAGCATAGTGAAGGCAAAAGTTAGTTCTCTGTGAGTAGGGGTCAATAGCCTGTTTATCGCTTAATGGGAGGTATTAAGAAAAACAGGTCCCATAACCACAAAAGAAGATGTTCCTACAGTAAGTTTCGTCACAAAGTGCAATCAGCATATCAAGGCCAGAATGAGTCACTCCTAATACCATCAACAAGGTGCCTTGGGGGTTGGTGCTTGAGCAGAAACAATTGGGTGGGGGGTGGATATCTGACAGTAAGAGTCCTTGCAACTGACCTTAACCTCATAAGGAGTTCTTTTTCAACTTATGAGTTCAGAAACGGTTCCCAACAACCATTGGTGCAAGGGCATCTCTGATGAGGCTTTAAACCAGAAAGCTCCTTTCCCTTTCAGGTCTTTCCACCTTCACAGGGTACTACCAGGAATTAGGGCATGAGTCCTTGTTGTTTAAGGGATTGACTTAAAGGGATTGAAATTAATATACACCCTGAGTGCCAGACCTATAAAAGTTAGTTAAGACAGTGTGATATTGGAAAAGAGACACTCATGTACAAAACACAGAACAGCATCAAGGATTCAGAAATAGGTCAACACATATATGATCAAAATGATTTTTTTTTTAAATTCTAGGCTGAGAAGATACAGCAGTGAACAGGACAAATTCTTTGCCTTCATGGCGCTTACCTTCAAATGGGCAAAACAAATAACTAACTTTTTTAAGTTAACAAATATTTGAATAATAAAATTTAACAATGGCGAATGCTATGAAGAAATAAATCAAGATAAAGGCATAAAGAATGACTTGCAGGACTGGCTGCTTAAATAGGGTGGACAGAGGATTGTTGAGCAGAGATGTGAATAAGGAACAGATATGATATGGCCTATATTTGGGGCAAAATTCTGGTTTTTTTGTTGACTGATTCAATAATTTTTTTGCTGAGCACGTGCTAGATGTTATTCTAGGTGCTGGGGATATATGAGAGAATAAAATAGGCAAAACCCCCACCTCCATGCAGCTCCTTTTTTGTAGGGAAGCAAAGAATAAACTATACAGATAAATAAAATATGATATGTTAGTGGAAATGCTATAGCAAAAATATGAAGGAAGGGATATAAATATGATGTGTGTGAGTATGCTTGTGGGTATGGCCTGGTGATGCTCATTAAGATACAGTGCCCAGGGAAGGCTTACTTTGAACATGACATTTGAAGAATTGGAGAAGACATGTAGTTATGGGGTGGCAGCAGGGAAAGATGACCCAAGAAGAGGAACAAGCAAGTGCAAAGGTCCTAAGGTGGAGCCCTCCTTGTTGGCTACCAAGGAGCACTCAGGGGAAGAATGTAAGGGTGCACAGGGGTTAGACAGAGCCTACAGATCATTGTAACTCTGACTTTTACCCAGAGATGACGAGCCAATAGAAGGTTCTGAGCAAGAGTAGCATGATATGACTTAACTCTCAATGGGATTCCTGTGTGTCAATTAAAACTATTTTATAAAGAAGCAGAGAGAGAGAGAGAAAAAAAAAAACCCAACTTGCTTTTTACAAATTAACTGTGTCTGTCTTTGCAAGAAGGACAAAAGAGACCAACAAACCACAGAAAACATAAATAAATGCATTTTGTTCAGGGACAGAGGGCTAAAGCAGTGACTGGTGAATCAGAGTCATAGAATCAGTTATGTCCAAAGTACTCAGGAAATGGCTTCTTCCCTAATTAGATCCACGTTGTTAACCTCTGTGGAGATAAATTTAGCAGGCAGTAGGTGGAATGAGATGAGTTCTCATGAAAGCATGTTTCCAATGAAGTTGGCAAAGAATGCTGTGTAAAACCAAAATAACCCAAACTCTGTCCTAATAGTGTTGTCTTTGGTGAGCCACATCCCCAGCAGCGACCACAGGCTTGTTTGTTCCTCGAGGCACTAAGATTGAGGATGTTAACATTTGATGTAGCAGAAGGGGTAGGGATAGAGGTGGGAGAGGGTTGGAAAAACCCTGAACCATAGCGATGCTTCGGTGCTATCGCCCTCTCGTGGCGATTCCGGGAATTGACTTTGGTGTAATTCAGTCATTTTGCTGCCAGGACTCCTGTTTGGTTAAGTTTAAACTATCGAAAAAAAGAAAGGTGATTTCTAAGGATTAGCCCCTGTATTGCATTCTTTTAATTAATTAAATAAGCTGGGGGAAATTGGCCATTTTATTGGCCGGCAGCACAACGGTTGGTTTTTGTTTATTTAAACTCAGAGGAGATATTTGAGTGTCAAGAGCCGAAGCCCAGGGCTGCTGCGGAAAGAGGTTGAAATGTTTTTGCATAATAAAGCAAGAGGAATTTGGGCTTTGCTTTAGAGTCCGGAAGGGCCTGTGGCTGTGGCGAGTAGGGAAATACGCGGAAGGAGTGCAGTGGGGAACGACCAAGAAATTCTACTAGAAGGGCTGGGACCTCGGGCTGAAACGGTGCCCAGGAGGCGTTCCTTTGAGACTGACAGCCCAAGGACTTTATTTATTTACTTATTTATTTACTAAAATGTTTTAATATTTATTTATTTTTGAAAGGGAGAGGCAGAGTGGGTGAGGGGCAGAGAAAGAGAGAGACCCAGAATCACAGACAAGGCAGGCTCCAGGCTCTGAGCTGTCAGCACAGAGCCCAAAGTGACCCATGAACTGGGGGATCATGACCTGAGCGAAGTGAGATGCTTAACCCACCAAACCACCCAGGCGCTCCAACCCAAGGACTTTTGAGAACCAAGGCTCAACAATAACCTTTCAGTTTTTTGCCGGGCAGGGGTGAAGCCTTCCATGCTTCCTCACCGGCCTCTCCCTCACTCAAGCCTGGGACCCCCACTGTTGTTGACACTGGTGTTCTGGGATATAGAGGAGGGGGGCGGATTTAAGAAAAAGAGATTGATTATGGCTAATGTGAGCTGAGAGAGAGGAGGACAGCCGTCAGCTGTGGGAGTCACTGGGTAAAGAGAAAGAATTCGGAATAAAATGACCAAGAGGTGAGTGGGAGAAATGTAAACCAAAATGTAAGCCACCCCAAATGCCTCAGCAATGTTTGTTGGGGGAGGACCCTGCTATTTGTGGGTTGAGAATCAAACCAAGTGTGTCTTGTTTTGTTTTTAAAATTATAACATGGAAAGATAATTCCCCAAATTTTGATAGACTTTGGGACACTGAAGTGATGATCTTTTGGTTCTATGGGTGTATTATTAGCTAGCGCTTCGCCACCTGGGAGGATCTGGGACTCTGACTTGAAAATTGTTATATGAAACATATAGCTTAAAAATGTAATGAAATTCTTAGCAGCATTATTTATAAGTGCTCAACCCTGGAAACAATCAAATATCCATCAGCAGTAGAACTGATCTGTGAACTGTAGAATGTTTCTGGGTGGGATGCCACGCAGCAGTAAGAGTGAATGGTCTCTAGCTACACGTGAAGCTCTGAGTGAATCTCACAAACATAACGTGGAGTGAAAGAAACCAGCTTCTAGTGGGTGCATGTTGGATGATTTCCTTTAGAGGCAGCACAGAAACAGGCAAACTCACCCTTGCTATTTACTCCAGGGGCTCTGGGGGCTGTGGTAACAGCAGGAGACTGGGAAGGGGTCTGTGGGAATACTGATATGTTCTGTTTCTTGACCTAGTGGTGGAGACAGAGCAGTTTTGAGTTTGTGTAAGTTTACAAAGTGATACATTTACAGCATGCACACTTTTCTCTGTGTAGGCGTGAAGGAAACGCCCTTCCTCCTGTGCTCCTCCTCTACTCTCACGGGACGCCACACTCTCAGCGCTTCCCACACCAACCAACCAGCCCTGCCGACGCCAGCTGGGTGTCCTCCAATTTAAGTCAATTCAGACATTGTCTACCCGAGATAACATCAGATCCCACAGGTTGAGGGCTCAGTCCCATGAGATTGTACCACCCCGTTCAGATGTCAGTCTCAGGTCCAGGTTATTACCTGAGCTTCTGGCACATTGGCTAAAATTCAGAGGTTCCCTTGACCCCTTCTTCAGGTTCAGTTCATTTGCTAGAGAAGGTCAGGAACCTATTTACTATCAATTATTATAAAAGGACTCAATAAAGGATAAGATGGAAGAAGTGTGTAGGGCAGGGTGTGTGGAGCTTCAATGCCCTGTCTGGGGGCCACTTGCCCAGCACTTGGAAACTCTCCAAACCCCATACTTCTGGAATTTTTATGGACGCTTCATCACTCACGCATGATGGATCATTAATTCCACTTCCAGCCCCATCCCTCTCAGGAGAATGGGGGTGGATGGGCTGAGACTGAAAATGCCAAGCCTCTAGTCATGGCTTGGTGTTTCTGGTGACCAGTGCCCAGCTAGGAGCCATCCAGGAGCCCACCAAAAGTCACCTCGTTAGAACAAAAGACACCGTTATCACTCAGGACATTCCAAGGTATTTAGGAGCTCCATGTCAGGAACTGGGGTCAAAGGCCAAATATTAGAATAAAAGATGCTGCTCAGGGGTCCGTGGGTGAATCATTTGGTTAAACGTCCAACTTCAGCTCAGGTCATGATCTCGAGGTTTATGAGATTGAGCCCCATGTTGGGCTCTGTGCTGACAGCTCGGAGCCTGGAGCTGTTTTGGATTCTGTGTCTCCTCTCTCTGCCCCTCCCTAACTCACACTCTGTCTCTCCCTCTCTCTTAACAATAAGTAAACATTGGAAAAATAAAAATAAATAAATAAAAGATGCTGCTAGTGCTCTTACCACTTAGGACATTTCAAGGTGTTAGGAGCCCAGTGCCAGGAACCAGGGACAGAGACCAAGATACTATTTTTTCCTTTTATCTCGTCGAATGATACACCTCAATAAAAAGCAAAAGAAGTAACAAACAAACACCTTGGGAATGCAAAGAGGAAGTAAGTGTGCCCATGGAAGCTGAGAGGAATTTCATGGAAAAGACATTCTACTCAATTCAACACACGTTATTGAGGATTATCGTGCATGGGAGACCACGTACCAAAGACAGCGATGCATGGATGTACAAGGACTCTCTGAATCGCTGACTTACAGGGAGGAAGCGTCAGCCGTGGTCCTGAGGCCCTCATACTGTAAGACATGGTCAGACGTGTGAACATTTACAGCAACAGTCCAATTTTGGCAACGCGGCTGATTATGTTACTTCTATCACTTGTTTAACATTTTGCTAGACATAGAAGGGCTAGAGAGAGTGAAAAGGAATAAACAAGTGAGTATTTGCAGGTTGTACTATTATTTACTTACAAAATCCAAGAAAATCTATAGATTATTATAAAAAATATTGGGGCGCCTGGGTGGCTTAGTCGGTTAAGCGTCCGACTTTCGCTTAGGTCATGATCTCGCGGTTCGTGGGTTCGAGCCCCGCGTCGGGGTCTGTGCTGACTGCCAGCTCAGAGCCTGGAGCCTGTTTCAGAGTCTGTCACTTCCTCTCTCTCTGACCCTCCCCTGTTCACACTGTCTCTCTCACTCTCCTAGAAATAAATAAAACATTATTAAAAAAAAACTATTTATCAAGTTTACTATATACAGGTCAATTTAAAAAGCAATTGCTGGAACACCTGGGTGGCTCAGTCAGTTAAACGTCTGACTCTTGATTTTGGTCCAGGTCATGATCTCATGGTTCATGGGATTGAGCCCTGTGTTGAGTGCTGTGGCTGATAGTGCGCAGCCTGTTTGGGATTCTCTGTCTCCCTTTCTCTCTGCCTCTCTCTCTGTACATAAATTAAACAAAAAGCAATTTCTTTCCTACATACCAGTTACAACTAATTAGAATATAATTTTCTTTTTTTTTTTTAATTTTGTTTAAATGTTTTCTTTATTTCTAGGAGAGAGACAGGGAGAAAGCGTGAGCAGGGGAGGGTCAGAGAGAGAGGGAGTCACAGACTGAAACAGGCTCCAGGCTCTGAGCTGGCAGTCAGCACAGAGCCCGACGCGGGGCTCGAACCCACGAACCACGAGATCATGACCTAAGCGAAAGTCTGACGCTCAACCGACTAAGCCACCCAGGCGCCCCTAGAATATAATTTTCTAAAAATTTTTATTAAAAAAATTTTTAATGTTTATTTTTGAGAGAGAGAGACAGAGACAGAGAGCGAGCATAGCCAGGTAAGAGGCAGAGAGAGAGACACACACACACAGAATCCAAAGCAGGCTCCAGACTCTGAGCTGTCAGCACACAGCATTACTCAGGGCTCAAACTCACAAGCCGTAAGATCATGACCCAAGTTGAAATCAGGCACTTAACTGACTGAGCCACCCAGGCATCCCCAATTTTCTAATAGGAAAATAAATTTAAAAAATGTGCAATGCCTCCTTAGAGAAAAATTTCAAAAAAATTTTTGCAGGACATGTAAGTATTATATGAATAAAAAGATATACTATGTTTAAGTATTAAGGGATTAAAGAATAAGCACTTAATAAATACTGATATGTGATTGAATTAGTTCATTAATGTTGGAAAGGACCATATCTTAGTCCTTTGCACTAGAACAGTACCTGGCACATAGTAGGGGCTCAAAATTATTGAAGGGAAGAAAACAAAGGAAGGAGGAGCAAGGAGGAAAAGAATGAATATCTTTAAATGAAAGGGGTGGAATTGAGCCAAAAAAGTTAAACATTTTGAATTCTTTGTACTCTATTACAATTTTACATTTGCGAACATCCACTTGCTTCATTGTGATAATGTGTATTTATACAGTCATCTGTAGTTTACAAAGCTGTTTCATTTCATGTTTTCCTGTAGTTTACAAAGCAACTGTGAATAACCAGCGTCATCGCTGGGAAATCTGGAGGTTCTCCAAGTCTTAGATCACAAATAACTGGCTCTTACTGAGATTCAAGTTTTCTGACTTCAGGGGCAGTGACTTAGTACTCTACAAAGGACAGTGAGTTAGATGTGTGGATTTTGGATTGCTGTCCTAACTGGGACATTTTTGAGAGCAGAGTAGGCACCATTCATTGCCCTTGCACAACAAGTATCAATTAGAACGGTCCAGGCACATCTGAGATAAAGTCACCCCAACTGTGGATGAAAACCGGGTGTAAGTTACTCCTCCTTCTGGGCAGCACAGGTCAAAAAACCTTTACCAAGCTATGGAGATTGTAAACGCTGCCCCTGGCTATGTTTAATGAGTTTTGATCCGAATCAATAATAAGTAACTTAATAAAGGACAGCTTAGAATTGAAGTTTACTTTTTGTAAGAGGAATGTCACCTGCTTGGAGAGGTTAATATGCTGTATGTGGGGCAAAATTAAGTGTCATTCTACCTTTTGTCCTTCTAACCCCAAATGGCATTTCTCGTTCATGTGTCCCACACAGTGTAAGATAACATTGGGAGCTGACTATAATTTTATCTATCTTCGTGAAATCTTTTATAATGTGAAGATAATGAATGGATCTGTGAGTAAACTCATTACCAGGAACAGTCAATACTTGTTTTCCTGTGAAGCTTTTGGCAATTACATTAACTGAATAGAGGGCTTTCTTTTACTGCAAATCTTTCAACATACAGTATTAGCAATTTTAAGTTAGAGGTCACTAACTTGTAAAGATGTTGAACTTAGTTTTTTTTTGTTTGTTTGTTTAAAAAACCATGTTCCATTTCTGCAAATAAACAAGAAAATTTCAACGTAAAATAGAAGGCTGAATCAATTGCTCAATTACATGTTTTAAAGTAACCCGCTAGCTCTCTAACAGGTGAAACTCTGTTAACACCGTAAGTACATAAAGCAGCAAATATGCAGATTTAATAGAAAAACATTAATATTATGTGGTTGATTCTCTTCAACATTTCTAGTTTAATTTTAAATCTTTCTGAGGATAGGATAAAGTTTATTTCCAGTTAAGAAAAAAAAATTACATCATCTCAAGTAATTTGGGAAGATAACTATTTAGTCAAATGAGATTTTATAATGACCAGAGATATTAGCTGAACTTCCTATGTTTTAGAAGTTTTATACTTTGGGGCTTCCTGGGGGGCTCAGTCAGTTAAGCGTCCGACTTCGGCTCAGGTCATGATCTCACAGTTCGTGGGGTCAAGCCCCACATCGGGCTCTGTGCTGACAGGTAGCTCAGAGCCTGGAGCCTGCTTCGGATTCTGCGTCTCCCTCTCTCTCTGACCCTTCCCTGCTCACACTGTCTCTCTCTCTCTCAGAAATAAATAAAACATTTAAAAAAAAGAGAAGTTTTATACTTTTAAGTTTTAGATTTAGGTATATGGTCTATAAGAATTAAATTTTTTACATAGGGAATGACATAAATTGAGATTATTTTTATTTTTATTTTTGTTTTTTTGCATATAGATATCCAATTGTTCCAGCACCATCTGCTGAAAAGGCTATCTTTCTCATTGAATTGCCTTTGTGTATTTATAAAGAATAAGTCAACATATGTGTGAGTCTCTTTTTGGACTCTACAATATGTTTTATTGATTTTTTTATGACTACCATTTCTCCAATACCACACAGTCTTGACTAATGTATTTCTATGTATAATAAATGTATAATGTAATATATTTCTACATATACTATCTGAAAATAAGATAGTATGTTAGGTTTAAAAAAATCATGCTGGGATTTAAAAAAATGTTTATTTATTTTTTTGGGGGGGTGAGGAGCAGAGAGGGGGGAGAGAGAATCCGAAGCTGGCTCCATGCTGTCAGTGCAGAGCCCAAACTCAGGAACAATGAGATCATGACCTGAGCCAAAATCAAGCCAGATGCTCAACCAGCTGAGCCACCCAGGTGCCCCCTGTGCTGGAATCTTTATTGGAATTGCACTGAACCTGTAAGATCAGTTTGTGTAGAATTGACATCTTAACAATATTGAGTCTTCTGATCTATGAAGGGTTTGTCTCTCCATTTACTCAGGTCCTCTTTGAGATCTTCCAAGAATTTTGTTTTCAGCATGTAAAGCTAGTACATATGATATTTATCCCTAAGTATTTTATTTTTTGTGTGCTCTTCATTTTTTAAAATTTCAGTTTCTAATTGTTCATTGCTAGTTTATAGAAATAGGGTTTTTAAAAATCTGACTTTTGTGGGTTTGGGATGTCTCCAAGACACACTCAGATTTAATAGTTCACCAGAAGGACTCACAGAACTCAGCAGTATTGTCCCAGTTATGGTTTATTACAGCAAAAGGGTATAGATTAAACTCAGCAGTGGGAAAGGCTTACAGGGTAGGGTCAGGAGAGATGATGTGCAGAATTTCAGGCTATTCTCTCCCAGTGGAGTTGTGTGAACATTTACTTTTTACAGCCATAGTGTGTGACAATGTGCCAAGTATTGTCAATCAAGGAAGCTCATGCAAGCCAGAATTCTCAGTGGGGATTGACTCAGTAGACACAGCTTAACCCTGTGGGGCTAATGTTAATCTCCAGTCCTTCTAGAATTGGGGCTGATTCCATGTGACTCAAGACTCCCACCAAAAAGCACATTGTTAGCCCAGACCACCTGATGTGGTAGAAGGCGCTCACCCTAAGACAAAGAATTAGCCTAAACTATCTGGCTTGACCTAAGACCCCAGGTAATCAAAGACCCTTCTATCAGGCAGAACATTCCAAAGGTTTAGAAGTTACCTCCTAGGGGTCAGCCAACTTTTTCTTTAGGCAAAGTTAATTCTTGTCTAGCTAATGATGTTGTGCATCTTTTCATAAGCTTATTGGACATTTATGTGTTTTCTTTGGAGAAATGTCTATTTAAATCCTTTGTCCCCTTTTAATTGGGTTATTTATCATTTTATCATTGAGTTGTAAGAATTTAATACTTTCTGGATACAAGTATTCTCTCAGGTAAATGGTTTGCAAATATTTTCTTTCATTCTGTGTGATGGTGTTGGTGATGCCCTTGAAAACACAAAAGTGTTTAATTTTGGTGAAGTCAAATTACTTGTTTTCTTTTATTTTTTGTACTTTATAATTTTTAAATTTAATTTCTTTAATAGGCAGAGGACTCTGAGTAATCTCTTTCATCTGGATGAGCTTTGTTAGTTTGTGTTTTTCAAGGAATTTTTAAATTTTATCTAAACTATAAAATTTATGAATCCAGAATTGTTTGTTAGATTTCCTTATTATTTGTTAATGCCTGTAGGGTATAGAGTGATACCCTCCACCTCCCCCCACCCCTTTCTTCTTGGTCAGTCTGTTTAAGGTTTATCAATTTTTTTGGGCCATAAAACTATTTAATAGGTGAGTTCCCCTTTGCTTCCATATAAATTTATCTTGGTCTGCTTGAGATATCGGTTTTTGTTTTTGGTATTGAATAGTGTAACAGATCCAAATTAATAGATAAAGAACTACTCATATAGTTTCAAACTGAAGTTAATGGTACATTTGTACCCAATCTGGGTGACTCTCCACAGCTTGAGTTTATAGATCTCAAATGCTAGTATCTAGTATAAATGCCTGACATTAAGCTTTTGTTTACTGAGGCATCAGGATATCCATCTTGAATAAACATATTGTCAGCTGTATGACACAGTTACCAGCAAAACAACCAGACAAGGAAGTGGGTCCTCCCCCCCCCCACACACACACCCTGTCCCCCTCCATACCCATGAAGTTCCCTCTTCCAAAGAGCCCTGGCTCACCTGGTCAGATAACTGGCCTTATGAGTCTCCTTTCCAACATCCTAATTCCTGCTTTGAATTAGCCAGTGAACCCATGACACCCTAGATATCCTACCCTCAGACTCTAATAAAGGCCTCAGATCCATGCTCTCTTTTTTACTCATGATCTTGGTTTGGCCTTTGGGTGTGCTATGTACCTTCCAGGACTTGTGGATACAAAATCTTCTTCCTCAAAGTTCCATGAAGGCTTTTGCTGATGTGTGTCTTGAAATCATAAGAATCTCAAGGGTTGGTCGAGCCACAACATTGACCCCAGTGGGGGAAATGTCTGTGGGGTTTGCAAGGAGTAATACAGGTCCAGGTGAGTGCCTCAGGCATTCCTAGCCTAGAGCATCATGATCAACAGGTTAAAACAGCCTATGATATACGAATGCCTGTAGAATTTGAGCTTATAAAGCTTGTATGGGAAACAAACTGAAATGGGATAACAGTGTGATACTTACCTGCAGAGGGCCATGTGTCATTGCAAACATATTCTTCGTGGTGATTGCTCTGATCCATGAGATTGGAACTGTGGCATTAATAACATTCTTTCATCCCAAAAAGCACAGTGATGAGAACAGCTTTGACAACTGCACATAATCCCTAAATCTGAAATTTAGATGAAAAAATTTAAGAACTTAATCCACACTGAGGGATACTTTAGGGTAATACTGGAGGGAAAGTCTTTCTGTGTGAGCTCCTGGAAGCTGTTTTAGCTCTCTTACCTCCCAGAGTCACCATAGTAGTAGAATTGACCCTTAAACAATGCAGGGATTAAGTGCATCAACTCCCATGCGGTTGGAAACCTGTTTATAACTTTTGACTTCCCCCCAAATTAGCTACTAATTAAGTAAAGTAGTCTGCTGTTGACAACCAGAAGCCTTATTGACAACATAAAGTCAATGAACACATATTTTTTTACATTATACATATTATATACCATATGATTACAATAAGGTAATGCTAAATAACAAAAATTCAACTGAATAAATTTTAAAAATCAAAGCAATGAATTCATGAATCAAGCATCATCCCATCTAGCAAGTAGAGGGGAGCTCCAAAGGGTTATAGAAAAGGAGTTTTTAAAGATAGAGAAGTGGAAGAAAGGAAATTATTTGCAATGGATCCATTGTTTTTTGGCAAAGTTGCCCTCCCAAGAGGAATGGAATATCAGTAAATTTCCTAGTGCTAACCGGAAAGTCCCATGTTGACTGATTAACAGTTACATTTCTGAGGGATTAAAAGTGCAGTTAGGGTAGGGACCAGGTTCATCTTGGTTTATGGACTTGAAGCCTTAACTTAAATGACATCAATTTGGGCCTGTAGTTTAAGCTAGAGAAAGGAAAATGTTAAGAAAATCATAAGGAAGAAAAAATACATTTACAGTACTGTACAGTATTTGTTGGAAATAATCCATGTATAAGTGGACCTTTGTAGTTCAAAACCATGTTTCAAGGGTCAACTGTACTTTTTTTTTTTTTTGAGTCAACTGTACTTTCATTTATCCCTTCTTGAATGTTCTTCCTTTCTTTATGTAGATCCAAGTTTCTGGCCTACACTGTCATTTACCTTCTCTCTAAAGAACATAACATTTCTCTCAAGGCAGATCTTCTGCTGACAAAATCCCTCAGTTTTTGTTGATCAGATAAGTCTTTATGTCTCCTTCACCTTTGAAGAACAAAACTATATCTGTTTTGCTAGATACAGAATTCTAGGTTGGTGATTTTTTTCTTCCAACACTTAAGTATGTCACTGTACTCTCATCTTGTTTATGTGGTTTTTGAAATGAAGTCAGTGTAATTTTTACCCTTGTTCTTCTAAAGGTAAAGTGTTCCACCACCACCTCTGGCCTGCCTTCTATCTTCTTCTAAGATTTTCTGTCTTTGATTTTCTGCAGTTTGGATATGATATGCCTATGTGTAGATTTTTTGGTGTTTATCATGCATGGTATTCTCTGAGCTCCCTGATTCTTTGATCTTATAGACAAGAAGAGGTTAAGAAGACATGATGACTAAATTTAACATGATATTCTGGATAGGGTCTTGAGAAGAGAAAAATGGTATTAGGTAAAAAATAAAGATTTATGAATAAAGCATGAACTTTAGTTAATAATCATGTATTAATAGGGGCACCTCGGTGGCTCAGTCAGTTAAACATCAGACTTCGGCTTAGGTCATGATCTCATGTTTCATGGATTCGAGCCTGATTCAGGCTCTGTGCTGACAGCTCGGAGCCTGGAACCTGGAGCCTGCTTCAGATTCTGTGTCTCCCTCTTTCTCTTCCTCTCCCCTGCTCATGCTCTGTCAATCAAAGATAGACATTAAAAATTTTTTTAAAGTCAGGTATTGGGGCACCTGAGTGGCTCAGTCAGCTAGGCGTCCGACTTTGGCTCAGGTCATGATGTCGCGGTCCGTGGGTTGGAGCCCCGCATTGGGCTCTGTGCTGACAGCTCAGAGCCTGGAGCCTGCTTCAGATTCTGAGTCTCCCTCCCTCTCTGCCCCTCCACAGCTCATGCTCTCTCTCTGTCTCAAAAATAAGTAAATGTTAAAAAAAATTAAAAGTCATGTATTAACATTGACTTACAATTGTCACAAATGAACCATACCAATAATGTAAGATGTTAATAACAGAGAATTTGGCCTGGGGTATATGAAAACAATCTGAATTATCTTAGCAACCTTTCTGTGAATCTAAAATTAGAAAAAAGTAAAAGCTTACTAAAATAGTGGATAGCATAGGAAAAGTATTAGTTTTGTCTTGTCACCTAGGAAAAAAGAGAGCTGGAGCAAATTCACAAAGGGCTAGGACCTGTATTCCTCTCTGCTATGGGAGGAAGAAGATGGCATTTCGTTGAGAGAAGGGCTGAGCCAAATTGGGGTATCAACCCTTGTTTCTGCTCTGCTGTCTCATGGCCCTTCCTGGGAAGAACAATAGCTCCACAGAGCCATGTGTACCAGAGGGTGAGATTTGACAATTCCTTGGTGGTGGTGTGGAAACTCAACTGCCCATACCATCCAGTTAGGTGGTCTACGTGACTAAAGGAAGTTGGGTATAAGAACTGCAGGAGGGCCGGGAACTGCAACAAATAGGAGAGACAGGCCTTACACGGAAGAGCAGCTGCTACTCAGTGCTGGCTGACCTTTGCTCTGCCGGATGCAGACGCCTTATCTACTGATATTTCAAATGAAGTTGAAAAATCCAGGTAGAAGAAATTCCATGTAATAGACTACTTTTAAAATATTGGTGACCATTTCAGAAAAAGTTTTTGTTAAACATTATCCACACCCAAACTGTGCTGAAAGAAATACTTGTGTGAACATGGTCCATAGCCGAGCTCTGAGGAGCCAGGTGGACCAATCTAGGGAAGCCAGAGCTTTGTCTGTGTAAAGTGTGACATCAGTCTGTGGGTCCTGGGCTATCACAAGGTCAGGTGGGGGAATAAATGTGTGATCTCCTCCTTGAAAGTTTGGATAATATAGAGAACAGCTGTATGGCATCTCTGGCAAGTGGCGTGAGCAAAAGCCAAGGCTTAGAACATCACAGGGTATGTGTAGGAGACTGGATGATTGAAGATTCATGAAGAGGGAATATTATGGGGCTAGAAAGTTGGGCTGGAGTTAGATTATGGTGTTCCTGTGCATTTGGACTTTATGCTATTGGCAACACATGACTAATCTCTAGGTTCTCTTGAAAGAGCCCAAGGTGGAAATCAGGAACCATAATGAGAAACTGGCCATCCACACCTGGACTTCCCAGCCAGAAGGAGAAAGGCAGAGTAAATGAATGTACCGAGTCTATTTAGACAAATTGGATTCAGGTGAAAGAGACCATTAATAACAAGCAGCCAAAGAGTGTTTACGCATATGGCCTTGTGTAGTTATTTGATACATATATAACCTTTCTAACTGAGATAGACTGGCCTGCTTGGGCTCGTCAGAACAGCTCCCATGGGCACCCCCGCTTTATACCAGTAAGGAAGGTTAGATTCATCCTCTCTCTCCTTCCTGTCTTAGTGACTCTTTACTCTCCCTTACCCCCCAAGGATTATTACACTGATCCACAGCTTTTGAAATGGCGAAACCTATGCCTGACCTGTGCACACAGCACACAGCAGTGATATTTAATGTGAGATTAGGTCAGAGTCAGCCAGGAAGCCTTCTTAGGTATAGGACGCGGCCAACAAAATGAAAAAGGTTTATCTGGGGGGAAACTTTCCCTCTCTGCCTGGCTGGCCTTTCTCACACTCCTCTCTCACTCTCCTTTAAGGATCCTTGCCCCCAAAAAACACAGTCCACAATTTCTGTTTGAAATGCTTCAAATTCCACTAGGCTGTTAGATGTACACATTCTTCCCTAAACAGTAGCATTATATTTCAAAGTCCCATTGTTCTAATCCTGGCATTTTAATAGCCTATGAGAGGCTGCAATAACTACCCTTACCTTACCACCATCACCAAGGAGATCAAATATCATTTCTAGGATTTATTATAAGCCCCCTGTGGTGAAAGCAGGAACCAGATGCCAAGAAACAGGCAGTTACTTATCTTAAGTAGGATGTTGCTAATGGTTAGCTGGTCCTTTCTAACAATGAATTAATATTGGTGTTTTTGTTAGTCCCATCCATTGGTTCTACTTCTGTACAGCGAGGCAAATCAGAGTAGCTCTTACCTTAAAAAAATTTTTTTAATGTTTATTTATTTTTGAGAGAGAGAGAGAGACAAAGCATGAACAAGGGAGGGGCAGAGAGAGACACACACACAGAATGTGAAGCAGGATCCAGGCTCTGAGCTGTCAGCCCAGAGCCCAGTGTGGGGCTTGAACCCATGAACCGCAAGATCATGACCTGAGCTAAAGTTGGATGCTTAACCGACTGAGCCACCCAGGCGTCCCAGAGTAGCTTTACTCTAATCATAATTATATGAAAGAGCATTTCTTTCTTTTTTTAAAAAATATTTTTATTTATTTCTAGGAGAGAGAGAGAGGGAGAGACAGCATGAGCAGGGGAGGGTCAGAGAGAGAGGGAGTCACAGACTGAAACAGGCTCCAGGCTTTGAGCTGGCAGTCAGCACAGAGCCCAATGTGGGGCTCGAACTCACAAACCGCGAGATCATGACCTAAGTGAAAGTCGGACGCTTAACCGACTAAGCCACCCAGGTGCCCCTGAAAGAGCATTTCTTAATAACAAACTATCAGCAACCTTGAGAAAATTGTTATATATGTTTATATATATAGTATAAATCCCTACTGGGACCCTGTGCATCCCTGCTCCCTTCCCAGCAAATCAAACAGAAGGAAATTTCTTTTCCCTCAAACAGAGGGAAATTTGCTTATGACTTTGCCATTAAGACTTTTTAATGAAAACTTTTTTTATGTGTATATGGTAGGAATGAAACTTTGTGCGAAAGCTTAAACAATGACCACTCTTGATATCCAAATGTGTGTTTTGTCTATCCAAGCAATAGCATGGGGAAAGGTCCTACCCTTATTTCAAAACATCCAAAATTGTTTTATAATAAGTAATGTTCAACATTTATCTAGGACTACTTGAAAATTTTTGATGTTTGTTTATTTACTTTAAGAGAAGGATAGAGCATGAATGGAGGAAGGGCAGAGAGAGAGGGAGAGAGAAAATCCCAAGCAGGCTCCACACTGTCAGCACAGAGCCTGACGCGAGGTCCAAACGTACAAATTTTGAGATCGTGACCCAAGCTGAAACCAAGAGTCGGACACTCAACTGACTGAGTCAACCAAGTACCCTAATCAAGGACAATTTGAAGTCAAACATGGTGAATAAAAAGTGGATGTTTGAGACACTTGATAATCATTGGGGGTTGGGGGCAGCAAACAGGGACGAGTAACAATCAGGACAGTCTTCCATAATGAGGTTCAAAACAACTTCTGAAGGCAATTCATACAGGGAGCTCCAAAGTTGTTCTTGTAAACGGCAGTAAAGAAAGACAATACTCATGATGTCTGGTAATCAAGTAATGCTGGATTAATGAACTGCTTATTTTATATCAAACTTCCTTTGCTCATGAGCAAAGTTTCCATTTATTTATTGTTTTGATCACCCTTAATTTGCCTCTGTGCAAGGAGAACCATAATTAAGGTAGGATCCATTCATTTACTCAGTGGCTGCTTATTGAGCACCTTTTTTTAAGCCAGACACTAAGGGTAAGATGGACAACACTGTGAGTTTGGTCCCTGATCTCGTGGATCTATGTTAAGAATGGGGTTTAAGATCAGGGAATGGGACAATAAAAAGTAAAACCTTCAAGGCAAACCAATTGGAAACCATTGCTATCAGTTAAATATGCCAACATTTTGAGTTAAATTTTTACTTTTTCTCCAAAGCATTGTCTTGACAACATTTATAGTCCTAGAAGTATTAGGGAGTGCAGTAATGAGACTGTGGCAGGTCTTATGCCTTTATAATGTTTACATTTCTTGTGACCTTTGTGCATGAATGTTTTTGCCCACGTGGAGCATCAAAAAATGATCTGGTTGACCTGTTTTTCCAAAAGACCTTTGACCAAACCTTTGACGAACAAACAGAATCATGTTTTCGGAAAGGATCTACCTACAAACTTCTATAGTGTCATAATTTTTAAGTACAAAATTTGGACCGAAGTTGAAAAAAAAAGCAATAGTGATGGACTGAGTTAAACTTTTAACTTTCAGAGGAGACTTACCATAGTAAGATTTTAACACCAAGTTATCTTTCTTTGATTTAATGTCATGAAAAGTTAAAATACACTAGGGGCGCCTGGGTGGCTCACTTGGTCAAGCATCCAACTTCAGCTTAGGTCACCATCTCATGGTTTGTGAGTTCGAGCCCCACATTGAGCTCTGTGCAGACATCTCAGAGCCTGGAGCCTGCTTTGGATTCTGTCTGTCTGTCTGTCTCTCTTTCTCCCTCTGCCCTTCTCCACTCACAGTCTGTCTCTCTCTCTCTCTCAAAAATAGACATTAAAATTTTTTTAAAAGAGAATACATTCACTCATTCAACAAATATTTATTGAGCACCTACTATATGCCAAACACTGTCCTAAATGTTGAGACACAATAGAAAAGAAGATAGAATTGTTATCTTACAGTTTAATACATAACTATGAATTTTGAGGAGATACAGAAGAAAAATGGAGGAGAACACAGAGACCTAATGCAGGGTAAACAGGGAAAGCTCGCTGAGGAAGTGATGCCTTTAAGAAGAGGCCTTGGATGAGTAGAAAATAATCTGGTCAAGGGTGAGGGGAAGAGATTTCCAAGCAGGAGGAGCTGCATGTTGAACAGAGTATATTGTGACTTTAATACATTTCATATTGTGAAAATTTTCTGAAGTTCAAAATAGAAATTCATCATCCCATGATATTAACAAATCTCATCACTTTACTTTAGACTGGCCAGAAATGTGTCAGGAAGAAAGCTTCAAAGAGGTGGATTTCATTTTTCTGGCTTATAAACAAAACGCTTAAAAAACACTTTCCCAACTCTCGAGGTTAGTTTATAATTACCCTTTTTCATCACTCCAGATAAATTTCCAGACTTTAGTAACATAATAAAACCTTTTTCCCCCTGCCTTTGCAATAAATAAGCTACAGTGAAATCTGGTTCAAAAGGTAAAGCAAAGAGCAACTCAGGTCTTCAAAACATCATGTAAATTTGAAGTACTACCAAACATTCATTTAAAAAAAAAAAAGAATAAAATCAGTTCACCACTGGCATGGTAGTGTGAGGAAGTAAAAGGAAACAACTCAGACCAGGTACTGTAATTCATTGACAGAGCTGTCATTTGGGAGAAGGGGTGAAGTGGCAACATGGCCAACCAAGTTTACAATCAGTCATCCATGCTTTCCATTTCTGTTGTTCCCTGTTCAACGAACTCTACTCTTCTGGATCATTTTGTGATGACTATAAATAAAACATATATGGGGCGCCTGGGTGTCCCAGTTAGTTAAGTGTCCAACTCTTGATTTTGGCTCAGGTCATGATCTCATGGTTTGTGAGTTCAAGGACCGCATCGGGCTCCGTACTGACAGCGTGGAGCCTGCATAGCATTCTGTCTACTCCTTCCCTGCTCACACACACACACACACACACACACACACACACACGCTCTCTCGCTCTCTCTCTCTCAAAATAAATAAACATTAAAAAATATGATTACTGATGCCAAAGTCACCTGCTTAACGATATGAAGAGTGCCTGCCAACTTGGGATTACAAATAGTCTTTTTCTTTGATAGATTTTTAGAAAGGGCATGTCCTTGAACCCACTGGGGAATGGATAAGATGCTGCGGTGTCTCTATGCACTCTCACCTGCTGTTGCATTTCAACACATGTTCCATGGCTGGTTGCTCAGCACATTTTGTAGATGAAAGGAAGCACGTAAGTTCTTATGCAGGATCTCAACTTTTAAAGGGACCTCGGAGGGGCGCCTGGGTGGCTCAGTCAGTTGGGCAGCCAGTTTCAGCTCAGGTCATGATCTCACGTTTCATGGGTTTGAGCCCCGTGTCAGGCTCTGTGCTGAGAGCTAGCTCAGAGCCTGGAGCCTGTTTCAGATTCTGTGTGTGTCTCTCTCTGACCCTCTCCTGCTCATGCTGTCTCTCTCTCAGAAATAAATAAAAAACAAAATAAAACAAACAAACAAAAAAAACATTAAAGGGACCTCAGAGAGCATTTAATGTGAAAACTCATCAAATTTAGTGCAGTATTTACCTAAGGTGCATGTATAAATTAACTAACTGCCCTCGGTTCACTATTTGACAAGGTAGCTAAATTCTCTTTCTGACAGCTGCCATTTTAAAAGTTTTTCTCTAATATCAAGGTAAAGTCCATTTTCCTTAACTTAGGAGCAGTAATAATACTATCTCATGAAAACTTCCACATAGCAGAGCTGTGCCCAGGCATTTCCCATGTCCTGTTTCTCGTGCTTCCAGCAATAGTGGCCGGAAGGACCCTCCTGAGCATTTTTCAGATGGGGAAACTGGTACAGAGTCACATGGGCAAGACAGGTGGATCCAGTCAGGCTAAATCCAGTGTCTGGGTCCCTTCCTCAACACCATGGTAGGTCTTGTTTCAATTTATGTATTTGAAGGCATCTCGTAAACTCTTTTTGGCTTCCTTATTCATACTTCATGTGCTGCTTTCCATTGCTCTCAGGTTAGACTGTGACTGTATTTTTATAAAAGGTATATATAGATGAATCTAAAAGTTATACATCCCCAAAAACTGCACACAGTACTTCATTTGACATGTGAGTTTTGCAAAGAGACTTCCTTGAGTCTTTTGTTAATGGCATTTGTATATATGTATGTATGTATTTAGAGAGATTGTGAGTGGGGAAGAAGGGCAGAGGGAGAGAGAATCTTAAGTAGGCTCTATGCTCAGTGCAGAGAATGGCATTTATTTTTAAAATTAACAGTAGGAGCGCCTGGGTGGCTCAGTTGGTTAAGCATCTGCCTTCGGTTCAAGTCATGATCTCAAGGCTCGTGAGTTTGAGCCCTGCGTTGGGCTCTGTGCTGACAGCTCAGAGCCTGGAGGCTGCTTCAGATTCTGTCTCCCTCTCTTTCTCTGCCTCTCACCATTTATGCTCTCTCTCTCTCTCTGTCTCAAAAATAAACATTAAAAAATATTTTTAAAGTAACAGTAGCATATTAGTTATTAGATGGAGGTAGGTTTAACACCTGGTTTTAATACTAACAAGCTGTTAGACTCTGGGCGTTTTACTTACCCAATTATTAGTTTTCTCAACTATATCATGGGGATGATGATGATAATGATGCTTACTTTTATAATTGTTGTGAGAATTAACATAATGCATCTAAAAATCTTAGTCTGCTCACAGCATATGTTCAATAAATGATAAACATTATTATTATTATTATTATTTCTTGCTCTGCAGTAAACCAAAATCCCTATGACTATTGTCAAGCTACGTTTCCCCTATACCTTGTTTGTGAATTTGAATCTTAGATATAAATATAAAAAGTTTAAAAACTCTATGCTGAATTTCATCATGGTTAAATTCTAGCCAATAGTTTCTAGCTTGAATCTTATTTCTGTCATTTGACATATTAGTAATCCTTTCCAGTTTTGTGTTACCTGAAAATTGGTAAACATATTTTCAGTATTTCATCAAAGTTGTTTCTAGAAGTGGTTGCACAGTGAAATTTATGTTCCCATTTAGTTATGTTTGTTCCCACTTACTTGCTTCCATCATTCTCACAATTTAGTGCATGTTCATCAGCTACATGTAGGATTTTCCCCATGCTTTTTAAAAATCATACACTTATTATATCCCCTCGTGATCCCCTGAGTTTTAAGCTGCCTCCGACCTATGATTCTGTAGATCTCCTGATACTGACATAGCTGAATCTATTAACTAACTTCTAGAGTGGAAACCAGACACCTGGGGTTCGTACCAGCCTTTCCATCTCTGCACTTTAAGCTCTCTGTGGCTCTGTTTTATCCTTGTAAACCTGAGCAAATATTTGCCCTTTCCTTCCTTTCAGTGCTGTGGTGAAGATGAAATAAATAATTACAAAAGAACATTGTGTTCTTCAAAAAACGGCAGCATACCATTTACAGATAAATTCCTCATCTAGTCACTATCAAAATAGCTAAACCACTAACTGTTGGCAGAGGAAGTCCCTGAGCAGCAAGGTAGTGTGGATGACACCATGCCTGTTTGTCATGAGTTTATCATCTGCATTTCACGCGGAGACCTGGACTCATTTAAAGGTTCACTACACACATACATTTGACTGGCTTGGCTCCTTCATTTCCTACTCCATAGTCAAGTAGGGGTAGGTAACTTGAAAATAGCTAGGTGAGTAAATTGAAAGTCCCAAAGGTAGGCACACTGAAGGTAGCAAGGAACAGATAATCATTTTAAAAGAAAAAGAAAGATAAAAGAGCTATGCAATCTTAAGAAATCTGAGGCCGTTAAGTAAAGGGGAAAAACAGCCTTGAGTAGCTGAGTGGTTCCAAGAACATCACTGGATTATAATCTAGTACTGGCACTGATGTTCAAAATGATGACTGATTTCTGTGTTGGACCTCTGTGTTTTCATGTGCCCGGCTTTCATTCTGCTCTCTTTTGGAAGCAGCACTGTAATTGGCCTTTGGAAAACTCCCTTTCCCAAGTTGTAGTCTCTCTCAGAAGACTCACCACTTAAGGTGTCCTCTCTTCTCCTGGACAAAGCTAAGCATCTGGTCTAAGCAGATCAGTTGTTTTCGGGCAGGAATTTGGATGACAAGCAGGGTGACTCATAGCTTTTGGGACTGCTTCATCCTGGAACCCTGAATAGATACTTTAGTTTTCCTTCCACACAGACCCTGGGAACTGCATTGGTTCTTGACCTTTTCAAGATTGGTTATCTAATTTTTTCTTTAATTTGGGGACTCCTCTGAAACATTCCAATAAAATACTTAGCTTAAAGGTACTATTAGGCTGCTCACAGTTTGTGATCTGTAATAAACACAGATTCATTAAAGGAAAGGCTCAATTTTGTTCCATATGCAGTGTTTAAAAAGCCACAGGTATTTGTAATAAAAATTTAAAATATTTCCATATGACTTTGTTAAAATAAATTTTAAGTAATTTAACATTAAATAGCCATTTCATCCTAAAGAATTTTCTCATTTCCTAAGCACATCAGATAAATGAGTTGTGATTGCACTCAAATCCGAGGAAAGACTGCATTTCGTTGTTAAGCTTGAATAGGTCTCACTTAACTCTTTGTCTCAGCATGGCTTTGATTAGCTCCTCATTGAACTGATGACTGATGTCATAAAAACAGCCAGAGGGTACATTTTAAATGGAAAACTTTCAGTTTTGGTCCAAATACTCTGAACATTCAGCAAGTATCTACAGCTGTATTATGGGATAAAGCAGTGAGCAAGGTGGACGTGGGCCTAGCACTCATGGAGTTCACGGTCAAATAGCCCAGCAGATGTGTACGGACTGGAAGAAAGAGTGGCCTTTGCTCCAAATAAACTCATTGCCCAGGACTCTGGCCATGTATTTCTTCTGCCTGGAAAATCCAATATCTGATCTTTATCCACATCCTTTACCTCTCTTTTCCCCATACAACCCATTCCTTTTTCAAGGTTAAGCCTCTCACAATAACAGTGACGGTAGCTAAACATTTATTGTGCAGGATGCTTACCTCTTTATTTGGACTACATTATTTCTTATGGTGTACTATGATGTATTTATGTATGACCCTTCAGTAATCTAATTGATGGGATTTCATGAAAATATCTATATCTATATCTACATAGATATATAATCTATCTATCTAATATATGCATATATATTATAGTATATATAATATTATATTATATCATATATATAATTTAAAATATTGAATTCCATATGCTCAGTTTATCGGGATCCTTTTGACCATAAAACCTGAAATATTAGGTGGGAAGGAAACAATTTGATATCTACCATGCTTCAGAATTGCCTGGGGGAGATTTTGTTTTGTTTTGTTTTGAGAGAAAGAGAAAGAGGACACATGCAGGCAAGCAGAGGAGGATCAGAGGGAGAGAGAGAGAGAGAGAGAGAAAATCTTAAACAGACTCCATGCTCAGAGCAGAGGCCAACCCAGGGCTTGATCCCATGATCTTGGGATCATGACCTAAGCACACTTAACCAACTGAGCCACCCGAGTGCCTCTGGGGGAGTTTTTAAAAAATAGAAATGCCTAAGTACATTATTCTCAAAAATTACAATGAAAAATGCACAGGCATGCACATATAAAACACAGCACAAAAAATGGCCCCATTTTTCTGCTTTCTTAAGATAATCACAAATAACACTTTGTGGGGGGCCTGGGTGGCTCAGTTGGTTGAGCGTCCATCTTCAGCTCAGGTCATAATCTCACAGTTTATGGGTATGAGCCCCGCGTCAGGCTCTGTGCTGACAGCTCAGAGCCTGGAGCTCGCTTCAGATTCTGTGTCTCCCCTTCTCTCTGCCCTTCCCCTGCTCATGCTCTGTCTCTCTCTGTTTCTCAATAATAAATAAATGTTAAAAAAATTAAAAAAAAACAAACAAGAAAAAACAAATAGCACTTTGTGTGTTTTCATTGGGTCTTTCTGTTTTGTAGCTCTAAACTTTTAAACAAAGTATTGGGGTAGACATAGCCTCATCATTTAGATCTTCCTTTTCCACCTAATTTAAAACTATAACCTACCTCCATTCCTTTCCCCATTATCCTTAAGTTTTCTCTGTAGAATTTCTGACCTTCTACTTATTAATGACATCTTAATTCATTTATTTTTCTCCCCCAGAGTGACCTATCTTCTCCCGTCCCCAATCCCCTAGAGCATCAGCTCCAGAAGGACAGAGAGTGTTGTCTGCTTTGTTCACTGCAGTATCTACAGCCCTAGAAGTGTGCCTGGCATAGAGAGGATGTAGAAAGTGAATCAATGAAATTGGCGAAGTGCCCTTCAATAATGCTATACTATTTCCACTCCTACAAGAAATGTAAGGCAGTGTCTGTGTCAAAGAAATATTTTTGAGGGGTAGGACTTGGGGGTACCACTTGAATGCTTCCTAGGGTCTCTGTGGAGGGAATCGGGAATCAGGAGCCTGCAACACTGAAACAAAGTGTGGTGTCTGGGGCCACTTGGCCAACAGCAGATGACATACACAAGGGAGATGCCATGCTGAAGATCCCACCTACCCTCAAATGGGCTCAACAGGAATATTTGTAAAAACAAATGCAGCTATTGGTTTCAGTACTTGAGCACCTAACTTGTTTACATCACAAATTTGGGGACTTGTTCAGGACTTTGTCCTGGTTCCTTTGGTTCACATCTTTCTACCATCCAGATGGCATAATTTTTGAACTTTTTATGAGCAGAGTAGTGCTTTCAGTGCTATTTAGTCATTTCTCATGGCCCTCTATCCTTTAGAGTAGCTATTAATGTTACTTGGACCATTTTGGGTAGAGGACATTGGATGACTGGTTTTGTACACCTGAATAAATGGAAGGCTTCTTGGTATTATTAATGTTCAAAATATGCAACCCACACTCATATTCTTCAGCTGAGATTGTTTTGAAGTCATTTTTTTAAATTACAGAATTTCCAACTCAGAAACTATATTTGAAAATAGAAATTTAGAACTAAATACAAAGAAGAGGGACAGTGAAGTATAGTGGAAAGGTATCAGCGCCAAGGATCAGGATGTAGGTCCTGTGGGCTTCTCTGTCCATCATTAGCTCTGCTAGTCCCCTACCTAGTTGGGAAATGGGGCTGCTCATCCTAACTCCCAAGCTCTGTTATATGAAACTACAGGTACGTGAATTACAATGAAAACCATAAATGTTTATTCAATTGAAAAGGCTGCGCTAATCTTAAATATTGAAGAATTATGGTAGGTTAGTAGAAAGAGGGATTTCGAAGGATTCTGGAGTTTGTTTTCCCAAAGTGTTTTGCGTGGAACACCACTTCAAATGGTGTTCACTTCACCAATGAAGTGAAATGTTTAGCCAGCTTTTGGTGACTGCTAACCTCAGCACCTCTGTGGCTTATCTGCCATACACATTTATTTGCATGGTCACTGTCTACAGTTAAACCACAGTTAAGCTGGTCTAGGCTGGGCTCCACTGTATATTCGGCATCAAGGTTGTGGTCACCATGGTTTGATTCAAAGCTACTGGCTGTGTTCAGATCTTCTCTATGTGTCTATCATTATTCTAGTATAAGTGGCTAACCAAGACAGGTTCTCTAGGCTGAGGCAGAAGTGTAAAAGAGAAACGAATCTGTGCCAGAACATCTGAGGCCTCTAATGTTCCATTGACCAAAGAAGTCACATGTCCAAGTCCAATGTCAATGGGGTTAGGAAGGATACTTCACCTACAGTGGGAGCAGAGGGAATGACTATTTACTAAATATTAATACAAACTTTCACAAATGTCTTTAAAAAAAAGGAGCATGCTTAAAAGAGCTTAGAAATTTCTTAGACATTCCCAAAATACAATGCCATATTAAAGGTTGTGAGGACTCCTATTCTAAATAAAATCATTTGATTTTGCTTAGTATACTGATAACCAAATTTATGGGACTGTAGTAACTTTCACCTATATTGCACAAAACCCATTTATATTTCATGCCACTGGATTTGTGCCAAATATGCTTTGGTAAATGCTGTCCTTTGGTTAAAAGTGTGCATTTGAATGATTGTCAAGCATACCAGCTCTGGATCAGATAAACCTTCCTTTGACTCTTGGCTCTAGAACTATTTTTAAGTGTCTGGAATTCCTGCAGTAGACAGCATTTTGCTGTAGAGTTGAGTTATGATGGTGAGAGTTGGAGATGGCCATACCCCCCATGCTAAGGCAGTGAAAGGAAAGAGGTGAGCTCTGGTAGGCTAGACCAGTTAGAGTCTGGTTGAGAATTCTCATGATAGGTTCACAAACCTGATTAAAAAAAAAAAAACAAAAACAACCCAAAACTCTGCCATCATGGTTCTGACTTAGGTAATAGAGAAGATAAAGCCTTATCCTGGTAGAGGAGATTATAAATGTGTGATTTGTGAGATTATTTTTACCTCTTTTCATTCCCAAACATTTTTCACACCTATTTGATGATGATTAGAAGTCTGGTTGAAACAACGCTCTCCATTATAGAATGAAGGAGAAGATTTTGATTTAATAATGAAGCATTGTATTATGTAGTAAAGCATAATTAGCCAATGAATCAATTGATTTAGGTTCCAGCTCAATTGGAGAAGAGGAATAGCACATTGGTAAGGAATAGAACCCAGTGATTTGAAAGGAGAATGTCAGGGTCTGAGTGGTTATGTAACCCCCAAATTTATATGTTGAATGTCTATGTGCCCCCAATGTGATGGTATTGGGAGGTGGAGCCTTTCAGAGGGAATGAGGATTAGATGGGGTCATGAGGGTGGGGCTCTCATGAATAGGATTGTGCCCTTACAAGCATCACAAGAGTCTGCTTTCTCTCTCTGCCACTTGAAGGCACAAGGAAAAGTGGGCAGTTTGTAACCAGATGAGACCCTTCAGCAGAATCTGACCATGCTCGCACCCGTTCTCATACCCCCAGCCTCCAGAACTGTGAGGTATAAGTTTCTGTTGTTATTAAGCCACCCAGTCTATGGTATTTTGTTTTAGTGGCCTAAGCTAAGACAGAGGGAAAGAACCCCAGAGAAGAAACAGGAAAGAAGGAAAAAAAGAAGGATGCACTACCAAGACATATTTGGTCAGAGCCCCCTGAGGACAAGTAGAACTTTGTATTAAGGTCCTGGCCCAGGCCCTGTTCTACTTTGTAGGGTTTAAAGACCTGTGTTTGTTTAAAACAGACTTCTTACAAAAGATCTTTTTCCCAGAGGATGCGTGAAGCAGTGTTGCTATAGTTTCCACAGAATCTCAGTATGTCAGAGCAGACAGGATTTTGAAGATTATGTATCTGAACACTACAATTTTACAAACGAGAAAATTAAGGCACAGCAAGGCAAGTAAAGCTCAGAATTATTCAGCTGGAAGAGAGAGAAATGGACCTACCTCTCATGGCTCACAGTACAGGACACATTTCATAACAACTGCATTATTAAATAATAATAGTGATAATGATAATGCCTACCATTGATGAAGCATTCATTATAGCAGGAATAATTCTAAGTACTTTATGTGCATGGTTTCTTTTATGCCTCATAATAACCCAATGAGGTAGGTATCTCCTTTATATAATAGGAGGGGCACATGGGTGGCCCAGTTGGTTAAGCATCCAACTCTTGGTTTTGGCTCAGGTTATAATCTCACAGTTTTGTTAGTTCAAGCCCTGTGTCAGGCTCTGTGGTGGCAGCATGGAGCCTGCTTGGGATTCCCTCTCTCTTCCTCTCTCTCTCTCTCTCTCTCTGCCTCTCCCCCACATGTGCTGTCTCTCTCTCAAAATAAACAAATAAAATTGAAACATTTTTTTTTAAATAAAAAAGTAAGGAGACCAGAGCACATAGGGGCTAATAAAGTTGCCCCCAGGGTTATCTGCAAGGAAGTGGCAGAGATAGCACACATCATAAAGTAATTTTCTTTTTTTTTTTTTTTAATTTTTTAATGCTTTATTTAGCTCTAGGAGAGAGAGAGAGAGAGAGAGAGAGAGAGAGAGACAGCGTGAGCAGGGGAGGGTCAGAGAGAGAGGGAGTCACGGACTGGAACAGGCTCCAGGCTCTGAGCTGGCAGTCAGCACAGAGCCCGACGCGGGGCTCGAACCCGCGAACCGCGAGATCATGACCCAAGCGAAAGTCGGACGCTTAACCGACTAAGCCACCCAGGCGCCCCCATAAAGTAATTTTCAAAGCAACATCTGGAATGTACTAGGTCTTGTTCCAGAAACATCCACCTGATGAAATAGGGCAATACTGCATACCTCTTCATTCAGTCAGACAAACAGAAAATGGACTTAAAAGACATGTTTCTTGATATTCCTTGTGTCCACATCAAACTTAACCATCCTGTTCTTCATGCCAGATAGACACGAAACTACAAATCTCCTGAAATAACTAGGGAGAGAAGAAAAGAAAATTAGCAGCCACTACTGTATTTTAAATAGCTAACTCCCAGATATATAATCCTGAAGATTTGAAATGAAAGGAAGAAACTCAGTCTTAGTGGGTACTTAATCAGTTCAGATGGCTTAAAGATAAAAGAAAAAAAAAAAGCTCAGGAGAGTAGAATTGTGGAATTGTGTGAGCGAGCTATGTTCACCATGTAGAGCAGAGGCAGGCCAGACAGAAGGAAGTTGACTAGGATTAGGAACTAGACTTTGGAATGAGAGCAGTGGCAGTGAATCTGCCCTTTGGTTCTAAATGTGAGGAAGGTAGTTAACATCCATACCAAGAGACAATAAGCAGGACCCAGGGGAAATCCACTTACCCTACCCTATTGGAACCTAGAGTTTGACTAGGCCTTGCCTTGTTCAAGAAGAAGTAGAGAAGAAAAAAATCAATTACAATGGTTCCTTGGGTGAAAGAAAATACTGTGCAATAAAGAAAAAAAAGCAGTGTTGGGAAGACTTGGGGGAAAGAGTACACATCTCAAAATAAGCTACTCTTGGATCCAGAAGAATATTTAAAAAATAGTTTGTAATCATCAGAAAAGTACAGGAAGGTATGGTATCTGTGCACCAGGAGCAGAAGGCCCTTTGGACAGTGAGCTGGATGGAGAAGGATGTGTTAAGGAGAGACTGCAATAAAGCTAAATATAATGGATGCAAGATAAAAAACTCAACATTTCTGGAAACAAACTAAAAAGAATAGTGGGCTTCAAGGAAGCCTTGCAATAAGCAATAGTAGTTTAAAAGGGAATTACAGGGGCACCAGGGTGAGTTGATTAAGTGTCCAACTTCTGCTCAAGTCATGATCTCACAGTCTATCAATTCAAGCCCTATGTTGGGCTCTGTGCTGACAGCTCAGAGCCTGGAGCCTGCTTCAGATTCTGTGTCTCCCTCTCTCCCTGACCCTACCCCACTCACACTCTCTCTCACTTTCTCTCTCTCAAAAATAATAAATAAACATTAAAAATTTTTTAAAATTAAAAGGAAATTACAAAATACCTACAGGTGAATGATAATGAAAGCAATTTGTATCAAAATTTGCTGGATGTAGCTAAAAGCAGAGGAAATGTATAGGTTTGAGTAGATTTTCTGAACAGAAAATAGAAATACTGAAAAATAAATTAGCAAAGATTTTTAACTTAACCCAGAAAAAGAAGAGTATGCTAAAAGAAGAAAAAAACACCACCACGCAACAAAGAACAAGAACGAATAATAATGATAATACAAAACAGAAGAACAATAGAGAAAATGAACAATACCGAAATATGATAATTTGAATAATAACCATCACAATACTAACAAAAAGAGCTAATATTTAGCACTGTCACTGTTTTAAGTGGTTTATTCACATTAGCTCATCTAATCGCCACAACAGCCATATGAGGAAGGCACTGTAATTATCTCCACTTTATAAAAGAGGAAAATGAAGGTAAGAGCAGTTAGTTGGCTTGTCAAATGGTCCACAACTAGTTAATGGCGGAGCCAAGATCCGAACCAGGGGGTCTGGTTTACTCTTCAGAAGACAGAAAAACCTGCAGCAAGCCTGATGGGGAGAAAAGCAGAGAGGAAGAGGCAAAATACACAATGAAAATGGAGAGAGAAATAATTTTGAACAACTAGCTTATGTTTCAGTAGATTTGTATTTATTTGTGAGGACTGCTCTAACAAAATACCACACTGGGTGACTTAACGGTCAGAAACTAATTTCTCACCGTTGTGTTGTGGACAATAAATAGAAGTCTAAAATCAAGGTCTTCCCAGTTTGGTTTTCCCTGGCTTCTGTCCTTGGCTGGCAGATGTCTGCCTTCTTGCTGTGTCCTCACGTGGTATTTTCTCTGTGTGAGAGCATGCATGCTGTTAAATTTCTCTGTGGATCAAAACTTCTTCTTTATATAGGGAGGTCAGTCACATTGAATTAGGACCTACCTTAACTTAGCTCATTTTAACTTAATCACCTCTTTGAAGACCCTGTTCCCCCAACAGAGTCACATTCTGAGGTACTGGGTGTTAGAGCATCAACGTATGAATTTTCTGGGAACATGATTCAGCCTGTAACAGCCTAGAAAAGTACATTTCTGGGGAACTACTAGCCTAATGTAAAACAGAAAATTAAATACATCAGTAGCACTATGGTTATTCACCTTGCTTTTTTACTCTGCCACTGGTCAATGAATTGAAACCCTGTTGGTTTTACAGGTGAACTCAAACACATTTACCAAGAAACAGAAAATCCTGATATTATGTAGTTTTCCCAGAAAAATAAAAAAAAAAAAAGAAACAGTTGACTAACTTATTTCATTTTAAAAGTAGATAGAATAAGTATAAAACAATCATAACCTTCACATTCAAAACATAGGTACAAAAACCCCAAACAGTATATTTGAAAAAAACCCCAGCAATGTAAATAAGACATAAATACATTTTTAAAAATACATCTTTTTAAGAAATTATTATTTATTTATTTTTGAGAGTGAAGAGAGAGGGGGAGGAGCAGAGAGAGAGGGGGGCAGGTGAGACAATCCCAAGCAGGTTCCGTGCTGTCAGTGCAAAACCTGACTAAGGGCTCAATCTCATGAATGGTGAGATCATGACCGGAGATGAAATCAAGAGTCAGATGCTTAATCAACTGAACCACCCAGACACCCCAAGACATTAATACATCTTGATCAAATTCAATTTATTTTAGAATACAAGCATGCTTTGACTTTGGAAAAGTCTGTTAATAACATTCATAACAATCAATTAGAAAATAAAAAAGATTTTATCATCTCAATGTATGTAGGATTTGATAAAATTCAATATCTGTTCATATGCTATTATTTTTTACTTTTTAAAATAATCTCTACACCCAATGTGGGCTTGAACTCATGACCTTAAGATCAAGAGTTGCATGCTCTACTGACTGAGCTGGCCAGGCTCCCCCTCAATCTCTGTTCATGATTGAGGAGAAAACCTCATCTAAAATTAGAAATAGAGGGAATTTCCGTAACCTGAGAAAAGATATCTCCCCCAAACTTACAGCAAACCATACTTGATGGTACCACTTTAACACATGATCTTTCAGGTATTTGTTAATGCTACAAACAAAACAACTAACAAGAAAACACAAAGTGTAAGAATTACAGAGAGGAAATTACAGCTATGAGAAATTTATATGATCATTTACATAGAATACCTGTACAATCTAGAGATACATTACTAAAATTGACGAAAAAGTTTAGATACATTGTTGGTAAAACTTAAGATAAGAAAGTCTATTGTATGTCTATGTAACCACAACAAAAACTTAGAAAATAGTTGAAATATAAAGGTATGATTCCATTTACATTAGAAATTTTATACACATACACAGGAACACACAAACATACTCCTGGAATAACCTAAAAAAAGATCTTTATGGAGAAAATCATAAAATTTATTAATAGAAGATAAACCATATATGTGAGTTAAATAGGCTATCTTGAAAATGTAACATCTACTCAGATGGAACAACATATTCAATTGTATTAAAGTAAAAATCTAAAAATGATTTGTGCTGTCCTTGAAGGCTTGATAGAACAAAGTTTGAAAGCTGGTTTTAAAATTTATATGGAACATTGAGGGCCTGAGAATGGCCAAAATAGTCCTGAAAAAGAAGAAGCAAATCTTATTATGATATTTTATTAAATAAGAAATGTGATTGGTGCAAGAACTAAGGGACTGAGATACCAATGGAACATAACAAATTTGATATATAACAGAAACTAGTAGAAAAATGCAATGGTCACAAGTGGGTTGAAATTATTGGGGAAAATGGAACTGGACCTCAACTTCACAGTAAACATAAATACTGATTCCATATCTAGTAAAAATGTAAATGTGGAAGGCAAAGCTAAATAAAACTTTAGAAGAAAGTATAAGAAAATATCTGTGACTTGGAATACAAAGATACTATTTGAACAAAATCTAAAGAGCACAAACCATAAAGATTGATGAATGTGTTAGTTAAGAACTTCTATTCATCAGGAGACACCACAAAGACAGCAGAAAGGAAAAGACATGGAGAAGGTTTTATATATATATAGTATGTTATAGTGTGTATGAGTGTGTATCCGGCAAATAAATTACATAATTAGTATTCACAATATACAGTATTTATACAAACAATAAGAGAAAGACAAAACTATGAACATATACTCAGACTCACGAACAATCTTAGAAATGCAAATTAAAACCACAATGAGATGTCATTTCAGGCAGAAGCCAGATATTCAAGATGCTGGCAGAGAGAATGAAATTGAAGTGGAGTTATATTCACTAGTTAGAAACCACTTGGGTTGAAACTCTATCTAAAACTACTTGGGCTGAAATCCCAGCCCTGTCACTCACTGTTTGACTTTGAATGATTTGCTTAACTCCTCTAAGTCTTAATTTTCTGAACTATAAAATGGGGAGAGTAATAAGAAAACACATGTAAAGCAGTAAGCACATTGTCTGGCACATAAAAGGATACTCACTACATGTTCATTGTTATGTAAATATTATAGCTAGTGTTTGTTCACTGCTCATGGTGGGCCAGGCACTGCACTAGGCTAAGTGCCTTGTATGTACTATTATCTCTTTTAATCATACACATTGTGATTATATTCATTCTACAGAGGAGGAAACGGGCATAAATAGAGATGAGGGAGGCAGGACTCAAACCCACATCTCCTGGGCTCTGAAGTTTACATGTAAAACTCAGCTTCATTGTCTCCCACTGTTACCACAGAAAGCATTGCATCTTAGGTGAGTACAGATGAGCTTCAAGGTCACTTATGTAAATCCTTTATCTCCATCATATGCAGGCTGACACACACACACACACATGCTAGCCAATTTATTTCCCTTTTTGGTTAGAAGTTGTGTCATTTTTCAGTATTACTTTAAAAACACATTAGTAACAATAGATTCTATAGTGCTTCCATTGCCAATTTATACAGTCAGCCTACAACATTACTTATAAAAATGTCCTTTTGGAGCCACTGTGGGTCTCTGAAGATTTCTGCAATGCCATATGTACAGAGTGTATCTGGGAAGAATGAGGGTGGGAAATAACATAATGAAGCCTAGTGGGAAGCCCTTTCTCTGAGCTAAACTGGAGGTTCAGATGTGGTATTATGTTGCTGAACTCTGTTCTCTGAAGCTCCATTTTGGATTAGACTTTAAGGGACTTTAACAAATACCTTAGTTCCATCTTTTCTCTTCTGTCAGAATCGCTGACTATTCCTGAATAGTTATCCCATGTGCCATAGTTGGGGAAGGAGACAGTCTCCCAGGAGTTTTAATTTCTGGACCCCACCAATGGTTAGATAGCACATTCTTCTATCTTCAGTTGTGTAACTTTCATTCTTTGATGAGTTCTGCCTTTTAAAGCAGCATAGAGTAGTCTATATTTTATCCATGACAAATCATTAAAATTTGAAGACAGCAATCAGGTTTCCTTTGTGAGGCAGGTTTCCTATGTGAGAAAATTAGGTCACATTTTGTGCTCCATTACAACCACAACATCTAAAACACTGTGGGAAATAAAGTAGGTACTCCTGAAATGTCTTGATGAATGATTGAATGAGTTTTCTCTTTTCTACACTAGTAGCCTCAGAGTTCTGAACAATTCTTCTTGAGGCAGGGCTTCTAAATTTCTCATAGACTTAGTGATCCACCCATGAACATGGTCTAGTTTCTTAATATCTTTCATAAAGTGACTACAACAAAAGATTCTATTTCTTTGAATGTGAAACATGAAATGTGACCATTAACTCTTCTCAAATGCGAGCTCATATGGTTGGGGACCACATATCATATGTAAACAAATAAATGAGTGGTTGAATGAATAAATGCTCAAAGGCTGCTCCAGGTGGTTATGGTGTTACATGGGACAATGCCATGCTTGATCACAACTGGTTGGAATTAAATTAAATTTAATTAATTAAAATATCTGATTTTATTTGAGCCAATTAGATTCCTCTCTTAGGGATTTGGAATTCTGTCTCTAGGGAGAGTTGAAAGGCCCAGCATTGAAGCTAAATGTAGAGACATGACTAGGCACAGCCTCATTAAGTAAAAGCAAGAGAAATAGTGTGGGTCCACAGAGGGAAACACAGAGGAGAGACACATTTTTGGCTGCCTGTGAACCACATGGTTTCCCAGTGCCTGGCTCCAGTTTCCACTAGGGTCGGTTGCCTTCATTCTGTGAGATCTCTGAATCCTTATAATAATCCCTGTCCCGCCCTTACAGATGGACACACACACACATATGCACACACATTGCTTGGTACAGTTTATTCAACCTAATATAATACTAATTCTTGACTCACATTCTGCCCTTGGATAACTAAAATGCCCAGGTCTTTTCTCATAAACTGCTGTCAAACTTGTGTAATAGGGTTTTTTAAATGTTCATTCATTCACCCATTCATTCTACAACAGTACATTAGGTAACTACTATATGTGAATGTACTTTCTATCATTTAACTATTTGGCCTGTCAGTTGTCACTTTTTGCTGCTGACAAGGACCATTGCCTCTAATAATCATCCCTCTATTTATCTCTTATCAACAGTGGGATGAAAAACAAATAGGTTGCTAAATACCAAGCTGTGAGCAGTAACAGCAAAATAAAAGTTCTTAAGCTCTTAATGTTGTCATGTGCAGGGATGATGCAGTGTTCAAAGTACATGATGTTTACTATATCTGTTTTGCTTGCAAAGAGAACATTTTGCCTACTTTCTGTTTTCCTCTTAGATTCTGGGTTGTTGAAGGTGTAGTAAATAAATATTGGGTAACTGGAGTGTTATGTATGTACATATATATACACACACGCGCGCGCACACACACATATTTCATGTAATTTTCTATCTAATTATATATACAGCACTAGAGAAAAATGGAATAAGGTTTCTACCAGAATCCAACACTGAAGAAAATTCAATGACATTGAAATAAAAAGATTGGTTAAATTTCTAGACTGGCAGATGTACTTGGAACTTTTTCTCTCTAATTATACATCTTGAATAAAACCAGAGATTAGATTTGGCCATTCATTGCACTCTTAATTCATTCCTTCCATTCCACTCTTATTTCAATCAAATTAGCCAACCTTTAAACACCTGTTTCTAAGGTTATTTTCTCCAGTTCCAATTTGTATGCCTTCCCCTGGCCTTTGTCACTTGTGGATTCAGTTTTAGGGGTGAGACAGGACATGAGGAAGAAAGCACTTTTTTTTTTTCTGTAGTCCAAATGCCAGTGCAGTAGCCAAGTTTATACTTGGTCCATCCTCTGTTTTCATGAGCAATAAAAACAGTATGGCACAAATGAAGGGATTTGAATCCTGTCTTTGCTACCTCTCAGCCGTAATTTACCTCAGCTCTTTTAATTTCTTTGCACCTCAGTTTCTTTATATCTAAAATGAGGTTAATATTACCAACTTACAGGAATTCCCATGAGGGTTAAAACAATCGATGTCTATAAAATAAGTACTTATGTAGTGCCTGGCGCGCAGTAAGCGTTCAGTAGATGGTAGCTTTTATTGTTTGTATAAACTGTGACATTCTACTGTCCATGACCCAAGAGATAGATACAGAAAGCAACATGCAAGGCAGACGACGGAGAGAAGCATTTCCTAAGAGCATAGTACATTTTCTGGGAATTCGGGTGTTAGTTTGAAAAATCTTAAAAATTTGTCAGTGGAAACACAACTTATTTACAGGGGTTGTCCTGGGGATAATATGAGTGTTCCTATGAGTCCTAGCCCAGATTTCTTTCTCTGTGAGAACAAACTCCCCTGTGCTTCTTAAATTTCTGTTTTCCTGGTCAAGAATTTCTGTTTTCCCTAATGCACCATGGGTCTTCTCAATTTCCCCCTTCCAGTCCTAGGAATTTCAATCTGGGCTGTGGCAAGAATGGTATTTTGGGGAAAGACACATGAGAAATGGCAGCTCTTCACAGTGAACACTATGTTTTAAGGCCCCAGAATAATTGTTCATCCCTTCTTAGACATTTTGTGGAAAATGGCGTAACCTGAGTGTTTAATGCTTGAATCTAGAAAACAGTTCTTATTAGCCAACTGCCAGGCCTTTCATGGCCAAAGTTGCTTGTATTTTGCTTTCAGCCTTCTCGGATAACTTGTGGAAGTATCTTCCAACCTCCTTCCTGAGTGAGTTTCCTCAGGCTTAAACTAAGAAGTAGAAAGGACTGTGAGCACAGAGTTGATTCTAAAAGTGTAAACTATTGATCAAGTTTGTGGAACATCAGGCCAAACTTGCAAGAGTGTCTGAGGAATCAGATGCCCAATGATTTTTAGTAATAGGTAGGACACTATTGGGGAAGCAGGGGGTTAGATTGACCAAGTGATCACCAAGTGACAACTCTAAGATAAAAACTAGGAGCACCTGGGTGGTCAATCAATTAAGCGTCCAACTTCAGCTCAGGTCATGATTTCATGGTTCATGAGTTAGAGCCCCACATCGGGCTCTGTGCTGACAGTACAGAGCCTGTTTGGGATTTTTGCTCTTGTCTTTGTCATTGCCCCTCCCCTGCTCGTGCTTTCTCTTTCTCAAAATAAATAAATAAAAATCTTAAAAAAAAAAACCAACACTATTGGCTGTGCAATATACAGTTGTACATATGGTTGTGTAAGGTGCTTCCATATCCTTACCTAAAATGAGTGCGGTTGCTGGCCTTAGAAATTTGCTGCTGTTGTTCAAGTGTGAAGTGGTTGATGTTTGTGATATATTTAAAATCTCTCTCTTTTTTTAAAAATGTTTATTTATTTTGAGAGAGAGAGAGCCGAGGAGGGGCAGAGAGAGGGAGAGAGAGAATCCCAACTCACAAACTGTGAGATCATGACCTGAGCCGAAACCAGGAGTTGGACACTTAACTGACTGACCTATCCAGGTGCCCCACTTGATTTCTCTTTATAGTAAATATTATTTACTATATATTTATTTTTCTATATATACAAACTATATCAAGTGGGTTAAAGGACTCTTAAGAAGAGGCCCGATTTCCAGTTGACAGGTTTGTGTGTCTATTTGTTCTTAGATTGTAAAACTTCGAGATTGAAAAAAATCTCAAATGCTCATGTTTGTCTGAAGAAAGAAATGAGATTTTGTCGTGAATATTCCACTAAGTAACTGACTGTTAACTAACCAAACATCATCTTTGTGCTGTAGTGTAAGATGTCAAAGAGAAATGTAGAAATGTGTTTCTCGCTCTAACATTGTCTTTGCTAGGAGAGAACTGCTTCCTCCTGTGACTGACTGTCAGAGGGACCTCAGGATATCTCTGGTGTAAAAAGCAAACATCCTTTTTAGCAAATAGCTAGATATTATGGTAGGAAGTATGTAAATCATCTTGCTTATTTTACTGTCCATCTGGGCAGAGATGGAAACATTGTGAGCTGGGAACATTGAGTTTCGTTTTACCTGTATCCTTGCCTTTTAGAAGGTATCTGTTAGGAGTAGTTAAGGTAAATGGATTGCTTCTAAAATTGTGAGCTGAGCTATAGGGCAGCATTTCTATTTACTTAGCTATTTTTTCTTTTTGTATTTTCTGTGGAGAAAAATGGAGTAGGACCTAGGCTGTTTATTCACTGAAGCATAGAGTTTGCTTAGAATCCTTTTTAGTTTAGCTGAGAATACTGTTCACGGCTGTTTCAAACAGCTAGATAATTTATAAACTCCGTTTCATGTTAATTATAATCTACTTATTGGTGCTCCTTTCTGTACTGTATTTACCAAGCTCATCCGTAGTTTATACTTCTAATGAGAAAGATTTGCATTAAAAAATCTTTTCTATGCACAGGTAGGGGTAGAAGATGCATTAGCTTCTCCCTCCTCTCCCAAAGCAACCAAGCTCCAAATTTCAAGATCATATATTCTCTCCCCACTTTTAATCTAACATTAAATCCTTTTGATTTTATCTTCATATTTTCTCTGTTTATTCCCCATTGTCTATCACTATTGTCATGATCTTAGCTCAGGCCCTCTGATTTCATCTCTCAAATGTTTCTTTATTATGCATAATGTATTCAACAAAGGTTTACTGTTCACTTTCTGTGTACGGGGGATTAGCTGCTGGGAATACGAGCCCTAATCAAGATGAAACCTCACATTGGTGCAATCTTCTTACTACCTGAGTCACTTCAAAAGCCTTAAATAGGACTTTTATTTAATCCCTTTCTATATTATATTAAAAACACTGTTGCCAGTTTAATTTTGTTTAATGCTTCATTCTGGTTTAAAAGACCCTAATAGTATGGCCTTAGTTCCCTACCGCCCCCTTCCCCGGGGTTATCTCACATTATTCTCTTAATTTCCTTTTTTCCCTTTCTTTTATGTTATTCATTCATTCATTCATTCATTTGTTCATTCATTCATGCATTCATTCATTTATTTTTTGAGAGTCAGAGAGAGACAGCACAAGCAGGGGAGGGTCAGAGAGAGAGAGAGGGAGACACAGAATCCAAAGACAGACTCCAGGCTCTGAGCTAAGTGTCAGCACAGACCCTGATGTAGGGCTGGAACCCACGAACTGTGAGANCCTTCCTTCCTTCCTTCCTTCCTTCCTTCCATCTTCCCTTCCTTCCTAAACTCCACCTCCAATGTGGGGCTCAAACTCACAACCCTGAGATGAAGAGTTGCATGTTGTACTGACTGAGTCCGTAGAGACTAGTGCCCCACTCTCTTAATTTTCTTAATTCTCTACATTTTAGATACATTTATCAGATATGTGACCACAATCTCTGGCCTTTCCCAGCTTCAATGATTATTTTATTCATCTGGAAATGCTTTATACCCCACCATCCCATATAACAAAGTCTATCCATCTTGTAAAGCTCACTTTATTATTATTTTTAAATTTGAATTTTAGTTAGTTGACATACAGTGCAATATTGGTTTCAGGAGTAGAATTCAGTGACTCATCACTTACATACAACACCCAGTGCTCGTCACGAGTCCCCTCCTTATACCCATCACCCATCTAACCCATCCCCCACTCTCCTCCCTCCATCAACCGTCAGTTTGTTCTCTATCACTAAGAGTTTCTTATGGTCTGTTTTCCTCTCTTCTCTTTTCTCCCCCCCTTGCCATATGTTAATCTGTTTTGTTTTTTAAATTCTACATATGAGTGAAATCATATGATATTTGTCTGTCTCTGATTCGCTTATTTGGGTAAAGCTCCCTTTAATGGTCACTTTCTCCAGGAAGCTTTTCCTGATCCTCCTCCTCCTTCCTCTTTGTCCGGTCCTTGGAATTTGTTCTCCAGCATTAGCCCTTACTCTATGGCTATCCAGGCTCTGCCCCTACACATTCTCAGTTGCTTGCTTAACAACATAGAGAGGAAGCCAGAGTTGCCCAAAGCGGTCATTGGCATTTTCTCTCTTTTTTTCTGGCACACTCTGGTACTCTGCCAATTCTTGGACCCTGTGAGTTCTCTGCCCATCTCTGTCCTGTTTTATGTGCATCTCCACACCAATCCTGGATCTTTGGTATTTCTACTTGTTCTCTTAGCATTTGATGTCTGAGTCTCCATCATGGTTTATGAACTAAATGGTGCTTTTTCTTCCCCTTAAAGTGGATTTTCTTGGGCAGAATCCAGTCTTGCCTAGGGCCAAGCCAGAGGAAGGTGGTCAATCAATTATCTTTATTTATACCTTTTTTCCTTATTTAATTAAAAAAGTTTCAACTGTGGGAAAATACATGTAATACATGTTAAATTTACTATTCTAACCATTTTATGTATACAGTTAAGTAGTACCAAGTGTATTCACATTGTTGTACAACCAATCTCCAGAACTCTTTTCATCTTGCAATCTTTCTTTATATTTTTAAATAGCCATTTGTTTGTTTGCTTTATATACCTTGCCTATTAGACTGAAAGTTTCTTGAGGATAGGGCAGTATTACTGAGTTTTATATCCCTTATCAAGCTGCTTGGTATAATCAATTAATAATTGCTTCATGAAGTTGAATTGATCTATTTCCCCTATGTTCTCATCTAACCTGCTTTCCACAAGAGCCCTACTCTGCTAACAGACCTGGATCCTGCCATCAGTGAAACAGAGAGCAATTTGAAAACATTTCCCACTTACGTAAGCAAGGGAGGTGAATGTCCACAGTTAGAAGTTGGCCTAAGGAGGCTTTGTTTTAACTGCTACATGGTGCTGTTGTTTTTGTTCTGAGAGGTAGGGCGAAGCTGTTTTATTTACTTTAAGAAGGCTGAAAGCCAGGAACACATAATTGAAAGGAAGTTTCTGTGCTGGCATATTATTATTCTAACTAAGATGGTAACAAATAAATTGCAATTTCCTTTTGTTTGAAGGGGTGGATGTGAACTGGAGTTGAACATTTTACACTCATGAAATTGCCAAGTGACAACTACTTTCACAATTCCTCTTTTTTAAAAAGGGCTATGAATTTGCACTCTTCTAGGAATATGTTTTGTTACATCATTGCCTCACAGAATTGTATTGTGCATGTTACTCATGTCTCCAGACTTAGGGGAGACCCATTATGTTCCTGCTCCCCTTCGTACCTCTGAAGACTCCAGAGGGCGTATGTCTCTTCACTTCTTGTTCTGATTTTCCACTTCTGAAATTCTTTTTACCTCGCGTTTTGCCTCTCGTGGGTGTTCTCTATTCTCCAGCCAACACGTGCCCCAAAGCATCCCATTTTCCTTGATTTCTCAAAAATAACACTGGTGCTGTCTAGAAGAAATATTTAAGTGGACAAAAAGGAAGTAGCACAAAGGTGAAGCTTACTTACATCATAATCGTGCAGAAAAATTTTAAAATAGATATTCGGAACACTGTTCTTAAACTTCATTAGGCATTCCTACCACTGGGAGTGTTTTGGAGACTTACTTCACTCTTCAGTATCCATTGTCTCCTGCCATACCACTGATTTCTTCCCATTTCCTTCCTAATCTCCTTCTGTTAGTCAGTTCTTGGCATATCACATTCCCTACAATGTTCATCCACTGTTTATCTTGTCCACATTTCTATCATGCTCTGGGACTGTCATTCCATAACTATAATGGCACACACTTGTGTTAGTTTTTACTAAAAAGATAATTATCTCCTTAAAAGTAATTTAGTTTTTCAAAAACTTTTCTTTTGGAACAGTTTTGTATCTAAAGAATAATTGCGAAATTGCAAAAACAGAGTTTCCATGTACCTTGCACCTAGTTTTCCTTATTATTAACATCTGATATCAGTATGGTTCATTTATCACAATCAATGAATCAATATTGACCTATAATTATTAACTCAACTCTATACTTTATTCAGATTTCCTTAATATTTACCTAATGTCCTTAATGCCAGGATGTCACTCAGGATACCACATTACATATAAATGTGGTAAATTTCCTAGCTGTTAACCATTTCTAAGACTGTCTTTGTTTTTGATGACCTTGACAGCTTTAAGGAGTACTGGTTAAGTTTTCTGTGAATGTCCCTCAGCTGAGATTTGTCTGATGTTTTTCTCTTTAGTAGAATAGAGTTATATGTTTTTTGGAGGAAGACCCCAGATGTAAAGTGTGATTTTTATTAAAATGGCTTATCAGTGATGATGTTACCCTTGATCACTACTTGTCACTAGTAAATGTACAATGGAAATAACGATGGCCTGAGAAGAACAGCATAGTAATCAGGGGCTCATATATTTCAAGAAAATGAGTCTGGATCACCCACCATTTAAGCTACCTAGACTAGCAGAGATGCTAGCTGAATAAAGGGGATTAAGAATAGGAAGTAGAATTTTTCACAGAACCAGAACGAACAATCCTAAAGTTTGTATGGAACCACAAAAGATCCTATATAGCCAAAATAATCTTGAAAATGAAGAAAAAAAATAAAGGTATCATAATTCCAGATTTCAAGTTACACTATAAAGCTGTAGTAATCAAAATAGCATGGAATTGACACAAAAATAGAGACATAGATCAGTGGAACAGAATAGAGAGCTCAGAAATAAACCCATGATTATATGGTCAACTAATCTTTGACAAAGGAGGCAAGAATATATAGTGGGAAAAAGACAGTCTGTTCATCAAATGGTGTTGAAAACACTGGACAGCTACATCAAAAAGAATGAAACTGGACCACCTTCTTACACCATACAAAAAAATAAACTCAAAATGGATAAAGGACCTAAAATGAGACCGAAAACCATAAAAATCCTAAAAGAGAAAACAGGCAGTAATTTCTCTGACATTGGCCATAGCAACATTTTTCTAGATGTGTCTCCTGAGGCAAGGAAATAAAAGCAAAATAAACTCCTGGGACTAAATCAAAATAAAAAGCTTCTGCACAGCAAAGGAAATAATCAACAAAACTGAAAAATAACCTACTGAATGGGGGAAGATATTTTCAAATGACATATCCAATAAAGGATTAGTATCTAAAATATATAAAGAACTTGCACAATTCAACACCCAAAAGACAAATAATCCAATTAAAAATAGGCCGAAGACATGAACAGCCATTTCTCCAAAGGAGACATCCAGATTGCCAATAGACACGTGAAAAGATGTTCATTATCACTTACCATCAGGAAAATGCAAATCAAAACCACAATGAGATATGGCCTCATACCTGTCAGAATAACTAAAATCAAAAATAAGAAACAGCAAGTGTTGGTGAGAATGTGGGAAAAAAAGGAACCCACTTGCACTGTTGATAGGAACACAGACTGGTGTAGCCACTGTGGAAAACAGTACAGAGTTTCTCAAAAAGTAAAAAATAGAATTGCCATATGGTGCAGTAATTCTACTACTTGATAAATACCTAAAGAATTAAAAAAAAAAAACCCTTAATTCAAAAGGATATATGCATCCCTATGTTTATAGTAGCATTATTTACAGTAGCCAAGATATGGAAGTAGTTCAAGGGTCAATCAATAGATGAAGGGATAAAGAAGATGTGGTATATATGTATATACCATATATATATATATAATAAAATATTTCTGAACCATAAAAAAGAATGAGATCTTGCCATTTGCAGTGGCATGGATGGATCTAGAAAGTAGCATAGATGGATCGAGAAAGTATAATGCTAAGTGAAATAAGTAAGAGAAACACAAATACCATATGATTTCACTAATGTGGAATTTAAGAAACAAAACAAATGAACCAAGAGAAAAAGGGAGGCTAATCGAAGAACAGACACTTAGCTCTAGAGAACAAACAGATGGTTGTCAGAGGAGAGGTGGGTGGGGATGGGTGAAATAGGTCAAGAGATCAAGGGTACAGTTATCTTAATGAGCACTGAGAACATATAGAATTGTTAAATCACTATATTTTACACCTGAATCTAATATAACACTAGATGTTAACTGCACTGGTATTAAAATAATAAACAAACAAATAAAAGAATAGGAAGTAGAGGAAGGTGATAAGAATCAACTGTGTTTTGGGGTGCCTAAGTGGCTCAGTTGGTTAAGCATCCGACTTTGGCTCAGGTCATCATCTTGCAATTCATGGGTTCAAGCCCCCCATCTGGCTCTGTGCTGACAGCTTGGAGCCTGGAGCGTGCTTTGGATTCTGTGTCTCCCTCTCTCTCTGCTCCTTCCCTACTCATGCTCTGTGTCTCTCCTCAAAAATAAACATTTAAAAAATTGAAGGAAAGAAAAGAATCAACTATGTTTCAAGGGCCAGCTGCAGTGGCAGAAGCTATAGTATATCCATCCCACTAACCTTCTTCATCTTGTAAAGTTTTTCCAAGGGGAAAAGAAAAGACCAAGTAGAATTCTCGAAGAGTTCTTCCCAGATGAGGTAAATTCATTATGTGAACCAAATGGATTCAAGCAGTACAAGAAGTGGATTATAATGGATGCTGTGTTTTGCTCTTCAGACTGTACCTTAAGAACCGAGACTCACATTTGTCTAGCTGCCGGGAGCTCTGACTTCTCCCATCTGAGTCCAGCCTTAGAAAAGAAGTTCAACTATTGGAGAAAGAAAACCAACTCACTTGATTATGCCTCTACCATGGGAGCAACCCATGTCCCATGACTAATCAATGTAGGTGGTACAAAGCCCTCACCCCTGGCCTCAAATAGGGATATCTCAGAAGGGTCATCCCACCTTCAGTATCCTTGTGAAATTGTCTTAGGCACCTGTGGCAGCTGTCCTGCTTCTCTCTCTCCCTTGCAGCCAGTGTTCTGTGGAGCACTTCCCAATAAGCCACCTGCACGCAAATCTCCGCCTGGAAGTCTGTTTCCTGGGAAACCCAACCTTTGACACACAATGAAGAGACCTGAGAATATACAAAATTATTTTAACATATCTCAACCTTCTCTATAATGTATGAGCTTAGACACTGTATGACAGAGTGAATTTTGAGCAAATCACTTAATGTCTAAGATCTTCAGTTTCCACATCTGTTGAAGTAGTAGGAAAAGTTTCACTTTACTTTCAGTATCTATGTGAAAATGTTGTAATACTTAAAAAGATGCAATCACATGTAAAATTAACTCCATTATAAAAAGCCCTGAATCAAACAATTTAGATTTGAAAAGGAACATCTAGCCCACTCTCTCATGCAGCACAGATATCCTTTCTGTTGTATGCCTGACAAATAAGCTTCTGCTTAAGTACTTCTAGTACCCACAGCCCACTACATCCTCATGAGCCCTGTTGTTAGAGGTCTGTAGAGCAGCGATACAGGAGATTTAATCCTAGGACCGGTGGCATCAGCCCAGACTGGGATCTTGTTAGAAATTAAAAATCCCAAGCTGTATGCCAGACCTGAATCAGAATCTACATTTAACAAGCTTTCCCCAAAATTCACATGCATATTACAATTTGAAAAGTATTGCTCTAGAGTTTTTTGTTTGTTCTTAGTATTGATTTGAAAGATTATTTTATACTATCCACTTATTAGTCTCAATTTAGTTTCTTGCAACATTATGTAAGTCTAGTCTCTTACGTATTCTGCATGGGAACTGTACAAATCTCTGAAGGGAGAATCCAGGTTGTTTGTTGGCTGGACTCTCTAAATTGTTCAAGGCTGGAAACTTTCCTGTCCTGCGCTTTCCCATGGTCCCTTTGTTCTGTACAATTGATTTAACAAGAATATCAGAGTCTGCGACTGAAGGATTTATGAAAGGAAAGGCAGGCTACCTCATCCTTTTGCGTGTGGAATGCAGATGAACAAGAAAGAACATCTGAGCTGATTGTTTATACACTCAATCCTTAGGGCATAAACAGGATGCAACCACTGTCTTACCCTTATTGTTTCTTACAGATTGTGGCATTTTCCTGAATTCTCTGTCTTCTCAGGGATAGTTCTTCAAACTCAGTCTTCTTTTTTCTAAACTAAAAACACCCTGCTCATTTAACTGCTTCTTGCATGGCTGGATTGGAATGTAAACTTTTTGAGAGAAGGGGTTGAAGGCTTCCTCATGGTTTTTTTGTTTGTTTCTTTGTTTTTAATTTCAGGTTAGATCAGTTCTTAGCACATAATATGCTTTTAATAAGTATTTTTTGAATACACAAATGAATTAATGAATGGGGGGAATGTGGTTGCAAGACCTTGGTTGTCATCTTTACAAGATACATTAATGTATCTTGTATTTTGTCTCTGACAAAATGTCATGTCATGGATCAGACAGAATACTTCACATGTTGTACGACTATTTTAGAGCAGTGATATTATTAATTCCCCTAATTTAGAATTGACGCTGAGATGAGCTCAGCCTGATCATGACAAAAGAGACTATGACTGCCATCATTGGGGTGGTTTGGGTTTAGAAAGCTAAAACATACATTTACAAAGTTGATTCAACTTATCAACAAGATGGAATTTGCTTTATATGACATTGTTAGAGTTTTTTTCTTTTAGACCTGAGGGGCTGTCCACCGTTAGGAAGGCTAACTGTGGAGGTCTTTCTCCTTCCTCTCCCTTCCATCACTCTGCTTCCTGATTCCCCTAACTGTATTTGAAGCCACTTCCAAGCCACTTCCCTCATCTGAAATCACTTTTTGTCTCAGTGTCACTATGAAAAAGATTGTGTGTAGATTAGTAAATGCAGAGTAGATGGATAAACATAATGATCCAAGAAAGATGATAGTGAAATATGACATTTGCTGGTGTTGGATATAATAACCGGTAGAAACAGAGGAATGAGAAAAACAGACTGGCTCTTTTACCATGGCAACAATGAGTGCATTTATTTTATAAACAGAAGGAGGCAAGGCAATTATTCAGTCCCTGTGCTTTTCTTTCCTAATCCTCCAGTTCTCCTGTTTTTAGTTTAGATTCTCAAAAGATTGTAGCCAGTTATCTTGCAACAACGTTGATCATTTCTTTCCATGCCTGAGATGTGCAGGAATACACTTGACTTCCCAATGTTTTATTATCAAAAATAAATAAATCAAGGGTTTCTTTAAAAGCTCATCAAAGGATAGTCTGTGTTCTATTTCATGAACCGTAGAAGCATGCCCTCTTTAATTGTATCTTTATTTTTATACAATAAACTTCTAAGCAGGAATTAAGGTACCATTTTCCTTCCAATTCAGTATCATTAGAAAATTGTCTGATTCATTCATGTATGTCTCAGGGATAAGTGGTCATCAGTGAGTATCTGACAGGGAAACACTAAGTGATTCTAGTTTAAAAGGAAAATCAATGTGCACTGAATAGCAACGCTTCAAAGATAGTTCAAAAAGGTACTCTTCTTTACTATGTCAAAAGGTACCAGTGGGAAAAGGGAAGCTATTAAATACTTATGATAGTGGAACAGTGTGTTTTGGGAGCTAGGAAATATGGAAAAATAGATGGCAAATGATCTCCAGTCCACACAGTGGATTTCCCAAATAGAATGGCTGTGTTTTCACAATATTCTTCCCTTTTTGGAGGAGGTGGTGCAGAATTGAAGTGTGCAGAACCTCATTTAATACACTTTCCAAATAATGTCTAGAATTTGCAACATGAACTGTAGGATAGGTAAGCTGATGAGGCAAGGGCCCTAAAAATAAACCAGATTTCTGGGTACAAATATCAGGCCCACTATTTATTAGTTTTGTGTGACTTTGGATGAGATACTTAATGTCTCTGAGTCATAGTGTCCACAAATGTACAATCAGGACACTAAGTCCTACCAGAGAGAGGAATTGTCAGATTTAGTGCAATTAACCTATATAATACAGCTAGCTGAGGACCTGGTGTATGATAGGGCTTCAAAAATAGGAACTATGTTTCCATTATCATTGTCACTTTAGTTCAAATCTCGGAATGTCTCTTCTGGACATTCTAGTAGCTTCCAGCTTTCCTTGTTTATATTCTTCCCATTTGTCCATTTTGCTTACTCACTGGTATTTATGCACATTTTCCATATAATCTTCTTTAACTTATACTTAATATTGCACCATGTCCCACTTGCCAGAGGAGTTCATACTTCTTACTGTAACATTTAAGGATATCCATGATCTGATTCCAAATAACATCTTTTTTAAAAAGACTTTGTGTACTATTGGCCATTTCTTCTACGTGTCCTGAATCTTTTTTTCTCTCCATAATTTCACTCACTTCTCCCCCTTTAACTGTAATACTTTCCCTTTTTGCATACTGAAATCCTATTTATGCTTTAAATTTCAACTTCGATGCCATGCCTACCATGAAATTTTCCTTAATCCTTTAACCAGAGTGATCTCTCTACTGAAACTGCTTAACGATTCCTTAAATTAACAGTAAATGCCTATGCATCTGCATAATGCTAAGCTCGACAGATACTTTGGATATTATCGAGCTTGTCTAGAGTAGTTGATAATACAAACAACTCCCCATCCATTTTCTCCCTTTGACTTCTAGAAGCTGGATTTCTTGCTTCCTCTTTGGCTTCCCCTTCTCAGTCTTCTCAGTGGGGTATATTAATTTCCTAGAAGTTGCCATGAAAATGTAACACAAACTGGATGGCTTAAAACAACTTACATTTATTATTTCCCAGTTTTGGCTGCTAGAAGTCAAAATCAAGATGTTGGCAGGTCCATATTCCATCTGAAGTCTCTAGGGGAGGATCTTTCCTGACTCTTCCAGCTTCTGGTAGCGCCAGGCTCTCCTTGGCTTATAGCAACATAGCTCCAGTCTTGGCCTCAATCTTTGCATGGCCATCTTCTCTGTCTGCGACATTCTTTTCCTGGTGTCTCTACTTTCTCTTCTTATAAGGGCCCCAGCCACACTAGATTAAGGCCTATCCTAATTGAGAATGATCACATATTAATTTGATTATATCTTCAAAGACTATTTTCAAATAAGGTCACATGTACAGGTATCAGGTGTTAAGACAGTTTTCTGGGAAGAACAATTTAACTGATAACAATGGGGTTCCCATCTTTGCCTCTTTTAAAAATATTTGGGCTCTTCAGAGTGATTTCCTAGGCTTAATCCTTTCAGCAATCATTAACTAATGACAAAAACTAAGAGAAGTTCATAGTACCCAATATGGTGACTCTCAAAACCCAAGGATCCAAGTAGGATGCTCAAGATATAGTCTTCTGATGTATTTCCGTAGAATATGGCTACTTTTCCTTAGCTTTTCCTTTCAAACCACATTTAAGATGTATTCTTTAAAAAAATTCAATGAGTGTTATTTTTAAAAAAGAGAATAAGGGAATTTAACAAGGCAACATTGAAAATGTGGAAGTTATATGAGATAGATATGTAGTGGTCCTCACATTTTTTTCCTTTATGTATAAAACTAGAAATGATTCCCCACTGGAAGCATAATTGTTATGGACTACTGATTTTTCTTCTCCTCCAACATTTGTATGCTGAAAGTCCTAACCTCCAGTATCTCAGAATGTGATTGTGTTTGGAGATGGGGCCTTCAAAGAAGTGATTAAGTTGAAATAAGACCATTAGGGTGGACCCTAATCTAATCTGACTGGTGTCCTTATAGGAAGAAATTTGTGCACATACAGAGACACCACCCAGAATGTTAATACAGGAAAGATTGGAGAGATGAAGGTGGGGTTTGATAAGGAGGAGAGGGAGAGAAGGAGAGAAGAGGAAAAGAAGAAAGAAGAATGGAATAAAGACCAATTTGTTGGTATCACTTGTGTCATGCTGAGACTCAATGACCCCTGCACATTTCAACTACATAAGCTAATAGATATCACCCCTTTTCCCCACACCCCTTTTCTCCTTAAGCTGATTTGGTATTCTGTTAACTTGAATGCAAAGCATCTGATTAACCTATCATTCTTACCCAGTTTGGTTCTTTTGTTTATATCTTCTATTGCGGTGGCATTTCAGAGGACATCTTTAGCAGTAGGGACATTTATCTGACCTCTCACAACGGTAAGTAGGTGGAATGATCCAAGATCCAAGATCTATCCAAGATTTACCAGATTTACCTGTGATTTACCCACTACAAAAATTCCTGGCTGCTCTTTGTGTGAGCAGTATCTTGAGTTATGAGTAGCCTTGAGGAAGAGAATGCCCTGAAGCTCTCTTTTTGCAGCCCTCATAGATACTCATCCTATCCCTCACTGACTCTTTTCTCAAACCTTTCAGAGTAGAGCATCAGCCCCTAAACTTTATTGCACATTGAAATTATCTGGGAAGTTCTTAAAAATCTCTAAGTCAGGCATCCTCTTTGCAAGACAGGTTGGCAGTTTCTTATAAAGCTAAATATAATCTATCATATGATCCAGAAATTCCTAGGTATTTACCCAGTTGATTTGAAAACTTTGTCCACACGAAGCCTCCATGTAAAATTTATAGAGGCTTTACTCATAATCTACAAAATCTGGAAACAACCAGATGTCCTCCAATAGGTGAATGGATAAACAAATCGTGGCACATTCATATAGAGAAATACTATTTAGCAACAAAGAAGAATGAGTTATCAAGTCACACAAGATATAGATGAATGATAAATATTTCTACGTGCAAGTAAGCAGCTTAAAAAGGCTACATACTGTATAAGTTTATAGCACATTATTGAAAGGCAAAACTATAAAGACAATGAGTAGATTAGTCATTATTGAAGTTTAGGGAAGGGGAAGGTTGAATAGGTGAAATATCCATGAGCCTAATGGTGGTGATAACATTCTGTGTGATACTGTAATGTTGGGTACCTGATACTATGCATTTGTCAAAACCCATAGAACTCTGCAACTCAAAGAGTGAACCTTAATGTATGCAAATTTAAAAAATCATTTAGGAGGTCAAGGGATCCCAGGACGGAATACGGAATATGACAAACAATCTAAATATATTCCAAAAACCTCACTGCCAGGATTAGAGGAAAAGTTGACTGATGTAAATAACCTTGGAAATGAGGGCAGCAACTAGAAGACCAAAGGAAAAAGGAATCGTACATAAGCCCTCTATTCTAGTTGATGAAGTTTCACATAGGGGGATGGGTTAACAGTTCTGAAACCAATATACACATATACCAGAATTAAACAATTAAGTAAATGGATATTAGGAGCCTATAAGTAAGCAAGAGGAGAGGCAGGAATGATCCCTGTGGATATTGATAAGAGAGATATTAGTATGAATTCTATGATATGGATGTTTATATATAGAAATATTTATAGATATGTATTTATATGGGGATTAGCTATATGCACACATATTTTTTTGCTCTGTCAGATGAAAGGGCCTAGAAATAAGGACACATACACAGCCATATATTTATTTCTAATACTATTGTCTAATACAGGGAACCAGGAATCCTTGGATAAATGGCCAACTATATAGGAAATACACAAGATGAGCCTGGAGCATCTTATATTGTCAGAAAGTATGGAAGTGCCCAAAACCACACAAACTTAAAAAACAGAAACAGAGAAAAACAACTACCCACACAACAGTTCCCTATGATGGGGCATATCAAAGGGAAACAAGAACCAGTGAAAGGAGTTCCTAATGACCAAAGATGGAACAACATGAACAACAAAATAAATAAATTAGCACTGGATTATAATCCAGAATATAAATAAATATTTATAAATCTATATTGATACAAATAAATGCTTAAATCAATACATAATTGTGGCAGAAATAGATCAATATTCCATGCAAAACTGCAAATAAATAATTTATGTAAACCCTCTGTCCTCAAGGAGGAGGAGCCTTACTTCCCTCTTTTTAAGTGTGGGCTGTGCATGTGATTTCCTCCCAGAGCACAGGGTGAAAAGGAAAACAAACAAGTACCTTTACAGCGGAGAAACCTGGTAAATAAACACTGTGTTTCTCAGGTGATCAAAGTTAACATTAACAATGATAAATCATATTGATAGTATGTACTCTTGATATGATGTGATGCCAGTAGCACTTTCCCTCTGTGGTCTTCCTCCCCATAAAACATAGAAGCATAGTCTCATCATCAGAAAAACATTAGACAGATCCAAACTGAGAGATGTTGTACAATATACCTGACCAATACTCCTCAGTACTGTCAAGGCCATCCAAAACAGGAATATCCTGAGAAATGATCCCAGCCAAGAAGATCCCAAGGAGACATGTTAAAGTGTAATGTGGTATCCTCATAAGATCCAGGAACAGAAAAAGAACATAAAGTGACTAATGAAATCTGAATAAAGTATAGATGTTAGTTTAAAATTATGTATCAGTATTTCAAGTTTGGATCATTGACTGTGACCAATACATCATACTAAAGTAAGATGTAAATAATAGGGGAGATCAAGTGTAACATATATGGAAACTCTACTATCTTTTTATTTTTAAATTTTTAATGTTTATTTATTTTTGTGAGAGAGAGAGAGCATGAGCAGGGGAGGGGCAGAGAGCAAGAGGGAGACACAGAATGGGAAGCAGGCTTTAGGCTTCAAGCTGTCAACAGGGAGCCTGATGTGGGACTTGAACCCATGAACCCTGAGATCATGACCTGAACCAAAGTTGGATGCATAACTGAATGAGCCACCCAGATCCCTGGGAACTCTACTATCTTAATGGCTTTTTATTAAATCTGAAACTCCTAAAATTAAACTTTAAAAAAATATCCTTTGTGACGTTTTACCTCTACCATTTATATCAGTATTTCTGGAGTGTAAGCCAGGCATCAGTATTTTTTTTTTTTTTAAGATCCCAGATGATATCAATGTGCAGCAAAAGTTTGGGAAACTCTCTGGTAGGAGATGTCTCTGAGGCCAGAGGCTTTATATTTTGGCATTAATTCACTCAAAATGTTCTGAAGTAAAGAAAAATGTCGAGTGTTGCTTCTATTTTATAGTTGTGAAGTTGAATTTTTAATGAGTGTGATAAAAATAAAGTACTAGAACAGGTTGCCCATTTGAACACCACTTGACGTTACACTATTAGATACTGAGCCACTAAATGACCAATGTATCAAGCATATAATTACAAGCAATATTGTATCTTAAAATAAAAGATTTTCTCTTGTAATTTTCCTGCAATTGAAATGAAAAATGACATCCACATGTAGACCCTTTCCTCTGTCTGGTTGCTGACCCCTCCACAGAGTAGGTTGATATGCTCTAGTGGACCCACAGCCCCATCCATATTTCACTCTTTTTGACCTGTTCTGTGCCCCTGGAGACTATCTGTTGGCTGCAACACCCAGGGCCCCTTGCCCCTTAATTTCCAGTTGAGTTCAGGCAGGATGGAGAAAATAGATGTGGTCTTTTTAGCTTCACTGTCTCCATTCTTCATCATGGCGGGCCATGGCTGACTCTGTCCCAGATCCAGCTCCTGTTGTCTCCCGCTGTCACTTGGCTCCACAAACACTGTTCCTTTCCTCACCCCTTCAGGCCCCAGAGAAGTAATGGCTTCCTGCTGTGGCTATTTCAAATTCCTTGTTGGAATTTTAAAAATTTTGCCCACACCTCTGTAAATAGTCACTTCACTGAAGTATTTTTAATTTAATCCCTCTAAGGGTGCCATATGCTTCTTGTCAGAATTCTGAGTGATACAATCACTGTATAGCTATCTGCTCTTTCTTCTTGGGAATGATGACCACCTCGCCCCCATTTTTTAACTTGACATAATGTACTGCTTGCTTCTTCAGCCTTAAAAATGCTCTTTATTTTGTAACATGATACTGATAGTAGAGAGCATTGTTTTCCCTAAATCCTTTCTTGGCAAAAGAAAAAGTTGGCAAACCCATGCTGGTTCACCACACATTTTTGAAATTTCATTTTGAAATCCAGAGTCTGGGAACCATTGATCTAAATGAGTGTTTGACTTTGAAACGTTAAAGGAATTCAGCTGTATTTCATCTTACCACAAGAATCTTACAAATCTGGGGCAAGTGGCCAATGTGAAAGATGTCAAGGCAGGCACTCAAGTTTAGTTGTTTACATAACAGGGTCTCACGCCTGGTAAAGAGGGAAATAGTATCAGGGGAAAATCGAAGGAGCTATGAAAATGAAAACGATTATTTTCTGCATCTTTCGGCATTGCATTTTACTGTACATCTGATGGGGAGGCAAGAGGAAGAGGGTAAGGGTGCCTCTGGAAGTTTAAGCAAGAAGTTGACAGGACTCTTCCATGAAATTTGAGTGACTAAAAACTTTTATGTTCACAGATCAGAAATGTTTGTCTTTGCACTAATCCAAGTCCTTTTTATTGTAAAAAATTGTAGAAGCTCACTTATAGATGACTCCATCACTAAGCAACGGGCTTTGGACATTTGTATTTGTTGGTGTTTTACAGTGTGTTTCATAATGTCAAGTACAGCCAATTTATAATTGAAACAAAATTTCTAAAGTACCCTGCGATGGGCAGGGTAGAAGAACATAGGGTGTTATTTATCAGAGTTCAGTCTCCTTGACTTTAAAATTCTTCTATGTTGGGAATATAATATTCTCCTTTGTTGTGTCATATCACATTTAATTTTGACTGCAGAGACGTTAACACATGACTGGTTTTTAGCTTTCATCTGTTTAAAAATATATTCTTTGTTTATATTCTCATTACTTCCTTTCTCTGTGTTTAGCCTGAGAAAAAGACACAAAGCGGTCTTTAAAAATTCAATCTTTCCTTTATACACTTTAAAAAAGGATTTTAGAAGGGCCAGGTGGCTTAGTCATAGAGAGGATTTTTTTTACAGACTTATAATCCAAACAGAAGCTACTGTCCATATTTTTGAAATGGAAGAAGATCTGGAGAACCCCAAAATTTTCTTTCTCTTTACATTTCTACTTCTGAGACAAATTAATAGAAACTTTAAAGCCTGACTTATTGCTTCCTTTATCTGATGGTGGAACCCACCAGGAAAAACCTGGCAATGGTCAATAGCCATGTTTCCCACCGTGTGGAGAGACATGGTAAGAAGAAATGAAACCCACTCATACTCATGATGTTTGACTTTGAGCAGCAGAGAGAAGAGGTGGAGGAGGTTAGTGGTAGTTTTCGGGTTCCTGAAGACCAGCTACATGTCTGCTTTTCTGGTTATTTAGTTGCTCAACTATTCCTGATTTCATGAAATAAAAATTCCCATTTTTGGCTAAGCTATTATACTGAGTCAGCCATACATAGCTTGAATTAGCCCAAGTAAAAGGAATTAAGGAAAGATCTCAAGGCAGCTGACACTACTAACGGGAGAGTTGACCAACTAAGCTTTGTGAAGGCAGGAAGAAGCTCTCTAGAAGGGACTCAGAGCCGTGGGTACCATCAGGATTCACTTTACCCTCATGTGATCCCTGCCCCTTTTATGCCTGGGCATAGGACCCTCTGTGGAAGAGTGTTTTGATATATTACTTGCTATGTTTTCCCCCCACACTTTTCACTTATTTTCCATTGTGGGCATTTTTGTGTCCATTGCCACAGAAGATGTGATAACAGACTGTGTTTTGAGTCTCAGAAAGACAGACTGGGAGAGAATTCAGGCTCTGAAGACTAGGAGACGTATCCTAATTAGGAGAAAAGAAGAAAGTCAAGGGGGAAACAAGGAGCTAATCTGATGCACCACTGAGAAAGAGACCCTGCACACTCTAGATGAATCCATCACTAAGGAACACACTGAGAGTCTCTATGTTCACTGGTGTCTTAAACAGAATGTGTTTCATAGTGTCAATTACAGCCAATCTATAGTTGAAACAAATTTTTGAAGTACCCTATGAAGTTTATATCTGAGGACTCAGGTCAATGGGGGAGCAACAACAGACACTCCCAATGTGTTTGGGGAAAACCTAAGAGGGGAGAGAATCACAGAGGAGAAGGAGTGGTTGCCCCTTACCCTAAGAGAACTAGGGATGGAGAGAAGACCCTGTGGGCTCAGCAACTTGGGATGGCATGGGGCAGCATGTAGGAATGTCTGTGTGATGAAGGCAGTCAAATCTAAAGTAGCTTTGCAGAGTTCTGACTTGACTCACTGAGGTGTAGGGACAGTAGCATCATTCCTGACAATAGCATGGACATTCTTGTCATGCTAGGTGGCCATTGCCCAGGGTAGTATTTGGAGAGTATTTCTTGGTTGACTTCAGAAAGGCACGAAGGGCAAGCAGGAAGTGTCATTGATCCTGAAGTGACCTTTGGCATGGACCCATGTAGATCAGCATTCGAAAAACAGGTTGAGGAGTCATATATGAAATTCAACACCTGACTAAGGATCAGAGCTTTTGCTTATATTGGGTCCAGCTGATGTTTCTCTCCTACTGTCTCCTGCTTAGAAGTTAGAAGAAAAGTTAGGGGAAAAAAATGATGAACCTGAATTCATTGAGGTTTGGCCACTATCTGTTGGTAAAACAGGGTATCAGTGGAGAAATGAAGTTCAGCTGCATACAAAAATTGTCACACTTTCTGAACACCTGCTTTCATGGCCTGAAATTCAAATGTCTTCTCCCCTGGCCTGTGTTCTTCCATGTGGCAGAGAACCTGGCTGCTGGCAGCTGCAGCTCACAGCCACCCTGTTCACCACCATTGGAGGGGAACATGCTGCTGACCCCTTTGATGCCCACCCATTGGTCCTCCCAAACCAGATCTGTTGGAAAGGCTTCAGAGATCAATCTTCACTATGCTTCTATTCATGTTCCTGCCCCTTGGACAATTACAGAGCCAGAACTGTGAGATACTATGACAAATCCACTTTGGGTTTAAGTCCCTATGGACTGTAAAGGAGAGTGGCCAGTGTTTCTGATAGCCCTGATGATTGGGACACACAACTATCAGCGAATTTTCACATAGCACAGAGCTATGTGTAAGGTGACCTCTGAAGCCAAGATGCTGTAACAGATCCATGTGCTTGGAATCGGAGGGACAGCAGTTCCTCCACCAAAGGAAATACTGTGACCAGAGGAAGAGGAAAGGGGGAACTGGCTGGTAAAACAGGTCTGTATTGGGTAGCTATCTAGTAGGACCACACTAATAGAGGTTTCTTTGGGGTGCCTGGGTGGCTCAGTCGGTTGAGCGTCTGACTCTTGATTTCGGCTCAGGTCATGATTCCGGGGTCATGGGATCAAGTCTCGTGTTGCAAATGTACTGAAAGTGCAGCCTGCTTGTGATTCTCACTCTCCCATTCTCTCTGCCCCTCTCCCCTTCACCTCTCTCTCTAAAATTAAAAAAAAAAGTTTCTTAATGTTACATTGATACAATGAAGGTAAGTAAAATAATTAATGAGATACTGACTGTGTCTTTTATGACCCATTAGTTCAGAACTAGAAACTAGGCTCTGAAACAGAATAAAACAAAACAACAATGACAACAAAAACACTTAGCCTTTTCATTGTAAATGTGTGTAAACTCTGCAGCAGTTCAATGATGAGATTTGGCTTATAAGCCATGAATGGGCCTGGTGGTATTTGTTTTCAAATCTCATTATATGCCTGCGGAGAACAAAGTGCTTTGTGCTATGTGAAAATTAGTTTGTAGTATGTGTGTACCAATCATCAGGATTATCAGAAATACTGGCCACCTTCCTTTAAGGTCCATAGGGACTTAAATCTGAAATGCTTTTCTATGAAAACTTCATTTAGCTGCATAATTCTGAAATGATTCTAGCCAACTGTTTATTCATAGCAGCTGTTTCAAGCAATAGTCTAGGAGCAATTTCTCTACATTTCTTTTCTTCTTCTTTTTCTTTTTCTAATTCTTCATCTCTTTCTTTCTTTCTTTCTTTTTTTTTTTTCAGTAGGTTCCACACCCAGCACAGAGTCCAACATGGGGCTTGAATTCACAAACCTGAGATCAAGACCTGAGTTGAGTTCAAGAGTCATATGCTTCACTGACTAAGCTACCCAGGTGCCCCAAAACATATATTTTCTTAACTTTAGTTCTTATTATATTCTTTCAAATGCAAGGAAATAATAATTAGTTTGGCTTAAGTATAAAGTCTGGAGAGGTTTGTAATCTCTTTTACACCCTAGTACCTATTCTGATAAAGAGGTAAATCAATAATAAATATATGGATATAGGACTGTATATCCTGACAAAAGCACTGACAAAATGTAAAAAAAAAATTCCTTGAAGAAAAGTCCTATTTCAGTCCAAGCTCTGGTACTAACTTTAGCCTTGGAGTTAGATAATTTGTATCCTTGCTTCTAAACTGTAAGCAAACTTAACTTGCTTTTCAACTGGGAACAGAATTTTGGTCACAGCTGAAATAGCTACTATGAATTTCATTGCTGTTACGTAGCTTTTTAGGCATTCAGGATAATACATTTCCTCCACATTCCTGCTAGTAGCATCCTAAGGTAAGAAAAAGTGTTCCAGTAGATTAGGAGCCTGAATGAGTTATATATTGGGGCAGCTGGCCAGTGAGGGACAGCCAACAGTAACTGGGCGGCTCTGGGCTTTTAAGGTGTATCCAAAAAGCTCTAGTTCCTGGGAGTCATTTCCAAAGAACATGTGATCTTACACAGATATTTTCAAATACCTTTTTTTTTTTTACTATAAAGTAACATATGATTATTCTAGGTAACTTGGAAAGGTAAAAATTAATGACTAAACAAACATCCATTCCTCAATCCAAAGATATCTCCTGTTAACCTTTTATCATATTTCTCCTCATTTTTTCCTGTTCATATATATTTAAAAATTCACTGAAATTATATTACATACATAATTCCTATGACATATATTCTACAGAAATTTAGAATAAAAATCTCTTTCTGGTATGCAAATTTTAAACAGTACTATAGGTAAATAATCATTGTACAGTAATTATCCATAAAATAAAACATTTTTTGCTTTTGTTCTTTTTAATTAAACAAATAAAAATATATGATTTGTCTTTTTATTTTATTTTATTATTTTTTAAGTTTATTTATTTATTTTGATAGAGTGCACATGAACGCATGAGCTGGAGAGGGGCAGAGGGAGAGGATTCTGAGGAGTCTCCACCAGTCAACCCAGAGCCCAGTATGAGTCTCCATCTCACAACCATAAGACCATGACCTGAGCCAAAATTGAGAGTTGAACATTTAACCGAATGCGCCACACTGGACCCCCAAGCCTTTTCTGTTTTAGTCCAGTCCATATTAATTGAGCAATCCAAGATACTGTGATAAACTTTCAGGGGATAGAAAACCAAACATTAATAATACAACATTTGCCCTCAAGGGCATTTATGTAGATATGTATACAACTAACTGTGTCATGATAAAATGGACACAAAATAAATTTCTAAATGATCGTAGTCCATAGATAGCATAGCTCTAATTGGAGAGCTTACAAGGAAGAGTCAATTTAGTTGGATTCTGGAATATTGGCTAAGATTTCAGCAGCAGGTGGATGATGGTGATGGGTGATGGTTGAGCAAGGGGTGTTGTGGAATGGAGGAAAGACATTTAGGATGGAACAACATGAACAAAAGCAAGAAGTAGAAAAAAAAAAGCAAAGGTGTGTTTAGGTAACTAGGAGTTGTCCTTCATAGTGGGAGAAAATATTGGTCAATATTTCAATCATCACTGAGGATGAATTTGATGCCAGAGTGAGTTTATTTAAACTTTAATCTAGAGACAGAGGTGAACCACAGATACTTCTGAGCAGCACATAAAATGATGAAGTCTGTATCTTAAGAATATTATAGAAGACCTAAAATTCCTACAAGGAATGATATATGGCCATTTGGGTTTAAGTAGATGTTCAGGTAACTGACTGTTTTCTAGATAACTATTTTTAAAAATGTAAATTGTAGAAATGTTTTTTTTTCTCACTGCACCCCAAGAATAGTTTTTTTAGAACTTCTTAGAAGAGCATAAGAATTTCCTGAAGTATTTTAATGTCTAAACTTCCTTATTAGTATTTGTTTTTCTATCATTTATAACTTGACAACATAATGTTCATTTGTCCTGTATATATTTGTCCCCTTTGTCTTTCATAAAATCATTTATTCACTCAAAAAGCACTTATGGAGCAACTTTATGAGTAGAATATTGTATTATATAATGTGTATTATAGAAACTGTCTTCTGGATAATTTGGATTGAATTCTGGGCCTAGAGATAGCATTTTAATAGGAGGGATTTTTAATATCATTAATTTCTGGATAAAATTACTATGATAGCCAAACTTCATTAGTTGATACTCATTATCCTGTTTATTAAATATTTGGAAACTCAGATTTTATTTGTCCTTCAGTCTCCTTTCTAAAATTTTAAAGTGTTTTTCTTTACTGCTGTTTACTACTTCATTTAACTTTGAATTGCTAAAACCTTCTCAAAAGAGTATTTTAGGGGTACTGTTTGTGTTTAATTTAGAAAATTATGTGCTCTAAACTTTCGATTGTTAAATATATTTCTGGTGTAGGCAGAAGTACTGGCTACCATTTACCTAAATAAGTTGTCCTGCTAATTATCTGCTAATGGCCTGTCAAGTGACCTTAAGATTTAAATACCCTTATTTAAAAAGGTTTTGGGGGCATTTGTGGGGATGAGCACTGGGTGTTATATGGAAACCAACTTGACAATAAACTATTTGTAAAAAAAAATAATAAAAATAAAAAGGTTTTGTTTTCTAAAGTTTACTTTGGTCTCAGAAACCATTTATTTCCTCCTTTAATTAATTAATTTATTTATTATTATTTATTTTTTTACAAATCATTTATTGTCAAGTTGATTCAGAAACCATTTTTTAATTAAGCAGTTATATTGCTTATACAACTAATGCAATTTATTGTAATTAAATATTGATGATTATATTGATGAATTATTTTTTTACCATAGCACCTTTTAAGTTTGCAAATACAGCTCTTTTACTATTAGATCCAAATGCTTCTGTATCCATTTCACAAAGCCTTATCACATATTCCAAGAATACATTTTTGGTACTCCATCACTCTTTTCCCTTCCAAAGGCAAGAAAATCAGATCAGTTATAGCAACACAGAAATCATAAAATAAAAGCCAAGCAAAGTGATGCTTTTCAGTACCATGATGACCAAATAGTTTCAAGTTACTCTCATGAAATTTTAACGTTTGGGTAATCTCCCATAGTTCTTAGATAATAATAACACCCTTTTACCTCCCAGCACACTCCCTATCTCTTTGATATTACTAAAGGGGCGTGGAATATACAACTGGTCAACATCAAGGCAAATTTGCTAACTACCCCTATACCCATAGACACTAATGGTTCCTGTAGAGTACCGGTGCCCTGGACTTTAAGGATTCATGTGTAATCAATGTGAAAGTCACAGCAGAGCATATACATTATAAGCTGTCAAATTAATTAGTAGTTCTTTGGCTGCTTAACTGAACTGATTAAAGTCAAACCTGCATATGTATGTTTGAATAACAATCCACATCAATTAATTTTTCTTTTTCAGATTTACTGATTCACCCCAACTGTCTTGAAAATAAAACACACACACATACACACACACACTTTGTATTTACTTATTTATTTACTGCCATAGAGAACAGATGCAGGCATGGACACCTGGGTGGCTCAGTCGGTTCAGTGTCTGAATCTTGATTTAGGTTCAGGTTTCTGGGATCAAGCCCTGAATTGGACTTTGTGCTGACAGCATGGAGTCTGATTNCCCCCCCCCCAATAAATAAAGAAACCTTAAAAATTAAAAAAAAACAGATGTAGGCAGTAATTAAGCAATCCTCATTTTTGGAGGGAAAAGATTGTTCACACTGTGAGTGGTGAATCAACTCTATCAAGTGTAGATAACATTTTTACTATATAACTTGTTATTTACAGCCCCAAACCTCTTCACGTAAATACTCTGAAGTTGCAGCTTCAAACCCCAGATTCTTTGATATGTGCAGCCCTAATTACCATCATTCTGGTCTATCTTCTTTCCTACCCAGTGTTGTCCTGCAATATTTCTGATGGATAATCCTCTCGTTTCTATTTAAAAATATCTGCTGATGAAGAGCTCATTGTCTCACCCGGTAGCCCACTCTGCTTCAAATGGCTATGATAGTTAGAAAGTGATTCCTTGGGGCACCTGGGTGGCTCAGTCAGTTAAGCCTCCGACTTCGGCTCAGGTCATGATTTCATGGTTCGTTGGGTTCGAGCCCCGCGTAGGGCTCTGTGCTGACAGCCAGCTCAGAGCCTGGAGCCTGCTTCAGATTCTGTGTCTCCCTCTCTCTCTGACCCTCCCCTGCTCACGCTGTCCCTCTCTCTCTCTCTCAGAAATAAATAAAACATTTAAAAAATTTTAAAAAGTGATTCCTTTGATTTGGTTTGAATCTGGCTCCCTGTGCTTTCCACTTGCTGATTTTAGTTTGGCTTACAGGATCTATGTAGAAACATCTACCCCATCTTCATGATGGCCTGTTCAGTGTTTGAAGTAAACTATCATTCTTGCCTTTCTCCAAAAGCTAATTATCTCTGATTTCCCTTGGAATGCCCATTAAAGCACAGAGTTCTCTTTGCCTACCTCTGGAGACTTTTATTCATTAGGTCTACAATGGGACCCAGGAATTTTGTCTGTTTTATAGTACAAGCTGTGTAGTTTTATCACCTGTTTTCTGTATATAGAATTTGGGGGTCCAACAGCTTTTCTATCTCTTTAAATACAAGCTGGCAGAGTTCCCACTGGCATAAAATTCTCAGGAACTTTATAGGTGTCCTATGTATGTTACAGGGAACTCACCTCAGAAGAAAAGAGGCTTATCCACAGATTTTCCTTAAATAATCCCATTTCTATTTGTGATATATGAGGGAATTTATGAGTCACATACTTAATCTCTTCAAAGAGCCATTGTATGACTGAATACTCTGATGTTTTGAAATCTTTCTGAACTATTAGCAAAAGGTTGACCAGCCATATTCTTGGCTTTCCGGGCAGTAAATCTCTCCGTGTTTGTACCTGTCAGAAACTGGATGAGCCAAGAATTTCCCAATCATCAAGTCCTGGTTCCTTTTTGTTTAAGAATTCTTTTTTCAATTTATTTTTCTACTTAAATTTTACTGTAGGCAGCAGAAAGAAGCCAGGACACATCTTCAGCACTTTGCTTGGAAATCCCCTCAGCTATGTCCAATTAAATTGTATCCAAGCTATGCTTTCTACATAACTTCAGGACCCAATCCTGCTAAGCTTTCTGCCACTACATAACAAGGATCTCCCTTCCTCAAGTTTCCAATAACACACTCCTCACTTCCTTTAAGTCCTCATTAGCAGAGTTGTTAACAACCATCCTTCTACTAATTCTCTAAGACAGGATAGGCTTTTTCCATCATGCTCCTCAAAATTCTTCCAGTTTCTGCCCACTGCCCAATTCTAACACCGTTACCACATTTTTTTGAGTTTTTGTGATAGCACCCTGTTTTTAGTTACTAAAATCTTTTGGAGTTCCACTAGAGAAGCAGAACCAGTGGGAGATACATAGTAAGATATTTATTGCAGGGCATATGTGGTTTAGGCACTAGCTAGGCAGGCCCAACATCCATAAAGCAGACTGTCAGGAGAGGCAAGCTGGGCTGGTCATGGGCTGAGGCTCTGTCCACCGGTAAGTATCTTCTTTAGGGAAGTCTTAGCTCTGCTTTTACAGCTTTTCAATGGACTGAACCAGGCCCTCCCTGCTTACTTAGGATAATCTCTCTTGTTTAATGTCAACCAATTATGGACTTTAATCACATCTACAAAATATCTTCAGAGCAACACTTAGATTAGTATTTGATTGTATAACTGGAGACTGTAGCTGAGTCAAGTTAACATCAAAAAGACTATCACAGGGGAGCCTGGGTGGCTCAGTTGGTTAAGCATCTGACTTGGGCTCAGGTCATGAAATCATGGGTCTGCGAGTTCCAGCCCTGCATCTGGCTCTGTGCTAACAGCTCAGAGCCTAGATCCTGCTTCAGATTCTGTGTCCCCATCTCAATCTCTCTCTCTCTGTCTCTCTCAGCCCCTCCCCTGCTTGTCCTCTGTTTCTCTCTCTCTTAAAAAAAATTTTTTTTAATTAAAAAAAAAGACCATCACAGTATCGTATATTATACTTCTTTCACTTACCACAACTGCCTCCTCACACACACAACCTAGTAATTTTCATTTGGATGTTCAGACTTTAAAGGGATTTCTTCTCAGAGATATCTTAAGAATCAAGATAAAATATTTCTATCTTATTGGCTTGTGGTACACAATAGTTCTTCAATTAGTAGTGACAACTCTATGAGCTGCAAATTATTTCTCCATGAGGACTTGAAAGTTTGATGTACATGAGATATAAATTTCTTTTTGTTGGAAACAGCATTGGTGGTGTTTAAATAGTCTATTGCCTTGCTGGGGACCAGCACCTGGTCACCTGGGAGCTTATTAGACATGCAGACTCCAGGGCCCCACCCCAGCACTACTGAATCAGAATTTGTGTTTTAAATAACCTCATTTGATTAAGGTGTACATTAAAGTTTGAGAAGCACTGGTCTGCTAAAATTGCCTAGTTTCTTAACTGTTACCCTTGACTCTTCATTTGTCTTTTTCTGTCACACTTCACATAACCGAGGATGGGCTTTCCTTCCTACAAATTTGAAAATAATTCTGGAGTTTAAAAGTTTTCAACATTTCATCATGTGTAGAGGTTAAAGTCCAAATGACCTTCAAAATCCACATGGCCTTCAAAGTTCTTCCTAATAGACTCTGTCTACTAGGTATACTTTTTTAAACATACCCAGGGCCACACTCCTGAGTGTGATTGTAGTACCTTATGATGTGTAAGGTACTATGCCTTTTCTCCTCTGTGCCTCTCTTTCCATTCTATATTCCCCTGCATGGAGTGCCCTACACCAACCTGGTTGAACTATGGGAATCCTTCCTTGACTCCTTGAGAGTATAAAGGACCCATGCTGTTTATCTTGGTAATTGTACCTGATACATAATAGATACTGATTATTAATTAAAAGAAAAACAAATGCTCAGAGTATAACTACCCAAAATAGTTTCTAGGGATGCTGTGAAAGATAAAGGTGGTTAATAATAAATAAACGTAATAGAGTGCTAGGTAACAAGTCCTATTATAAAGGCATAGTTATTATCTCATTGCATTTCATTACATTTCAGAGGGGTAATTATGATAACTCCATTTTACAAAAAGGAAACTGAGACAGAAAGAGGGTAGAGAACTTATTCAAATACTCATTATTAACGTGCACGAAAAACAAAACCAACTCAGGCAATCAGATTCCAGAATCCATATGCTTGCTCTATGGTCTTGGATGCCAAGACAAAAATATTGTTCACAGTCTTTTATAAATATAAATGTTAAATATTTGTGTTGTAATTAGACATATAATCAATAGTGATAATTATCATTTCATTTTTAAAAACTTTATAGAAAACATTCAGCATACTGTAGAAAGGGTGAAGTGCTGTCTTAACTAAAACTGCATTCGGTTAATAGCAAACCTTTTTGAATGTCTGTTGTATTGGGTATCTACGCTTTTTTGTTGACTTCCTCTTCAGTAAGGGCACCCTAGTTTTATTTTGGGATACAACTTTTCCCCACTTTAAGTTATTTGGTTAGGATGAGATCAACTCTCCTCCCAATCCCTGTTTTCCAGGAATGCACAGGTGACTCATGCCTATATGGCCATCATATTCCAGCTTATTAGCCACTGTGACTGGTGCATGGATGGGCCTGTGACCCAAGAAAGCATGAGAATGAGAATAAATTTGGTACTTATTAATATACTGGTTGATTGTCTAAAATCATAAGAGGAAAAAAGTGAGGGGGGAAGTCGGAGAGGGAAGAGGTGAACCAGGAGAGAGTGGAGTCACTGAAATCATTGCAAGAGTTTCAAGAAGTGATGCATCAGTATTATGCAATTACTAGTTGAATAATGTTTATGTTTTTGAAACTATCAACCAAATACTTGGACAAAATATTTTATCCATTTTAAGTAACTATTACTTCAGTCATGATTGACTGTTCCCAGCAGGATCTGTTTCTGTGTAAATAGGCATATTATTGATTAAAAAAAGAAGAAGATAGATAACTCATTATTTTCTTTTTCAAATCAAAGTGTTTCCTTTAAGGACTTTTCCTTCACTCAAGAAAATGCAGAATGAGTCAGGGTGTTAATCCGTTTTGCTCTGGTAAATCCTATCTTCTTATTATAGAGATGTTTTTCAGTGTGGTAATAATTGCCTAACGGATTGGTAGTGATTTATTTATACCCATCTACTCATTCAACAGCTCTTTATCAGGCTTCAGATATGCAGCAGGCTTTGCGCCAGAGGGAATGAGATTCAAAGTTGTGCCCTAACCTAGAATATAAGCTCCATAGGAGCCCCTGACGCAGAGCCTGGGGCCTAGAAGACATTCAGTATTGGATCACATTATCAGAAATCCATACCTATGGATGTAGGGGGTATTTCTGTATTAACTTAACAATGGTAGCTGCTGAGAAGCCACGCTTGGCCTTTAAGTATCACCTGTGACTCAAACATGAATTTTGGGCTTAGGCCTCTGTACTTCTTTTCCTGATGATAGTTATTCCACATAATGCCCAGGTTTGATACTTATTTTTAATAGCTTGCAATGAAATGATAAATTATACTTAGTATCAATATGATTTTGTATAATGGTGTTGAAATGACACCTTGATACCACAGCAGACAATGAATTTAGTCCCTCTTAGTTGACTAGCTTTAGTGCATTGAATGGTGGCTCCCCCATCCCCCACCCAAAAGTATGTCCACATTCTAAATCCCAGAGCCTGTGAATGTGACTTCATTTAGAAAAAAGGGTCTTTGCAGTTGTAATTAAATAAGGATACCGAGCTGAGATCATCCTGGATTATGTGAATGGTCCCAAAATCTGATGACAAGTGTCCTTGTAGGAGACAGAGGAGAAGAAGACATGGAGAAGGCCATACGAAGATGGAGGCAGAGATTGGAGTGATGCAGCCATAAGCCAATGAATTCCTGAAGCCACCAGAAGCTGGACCAGGCAAGGGTGAGTTCCCTCCTAGAGCTTTGGGAAGGAGTGCAGACCTGATGACACCTGGTTTTGGACTTCTGGCCTTCACAGCAGCGAGAGAATAAATTTCTTTTGTTTTAAGCATTAAGTCTGGTCATTCGTTAAGGCAGTCCTAGGAGACTAATATGCTAGTTCATAGGGATGATCTAATTAAGGATTCTGTTGTCTTGTTTCATTTTACAATAATTTGGGGAAGTCAGTATTTCTACTCCAATTATCGTCTCTAACTAATGGAAACATTTGTTTCTTTTTTGTGGTTTGATAAAACCCAAAGGTTAGTGCTTCTAATCACAGTGCCCCAGAAAGTCCATTCAGGGCACAAATAGGAAATTTCTTTTCTTTAAAAAAATTGTTTTCGTGTTTTTTTTTTAATGTTTTATTTATTTCTGAGACAGAGAGACAGCGTGAACAGGGGAGGGTCAGAGAGAGAGGGAGACACAGAATCCGAAACAGGCTCTAGGCTCTGAGCTGGCTGTCAGCACAGAGCCCGATGCGGGGCTCAAACCCATGAACCGTGAGATCAAGACCTGAGCCGAAGTCGGACGCTTAACTGACTGAGCCACCCAGGCACCCCTTCGTGTTAATTTTTTTAGAGAGAGAGAGCACAAGCAGGGAAGGGACAGAGACAGACAGATAGACAGAGAATCTGAAGCAGCCTCCAGTCGCTGAGCTGTCAGTACAGAGCTCCAACTCATCAACTGTGAGATCATGACCTGAGCCAAAGTCAGACATTCAGCTGACTGAGCCATCTAGGTGCCCCACAAATAGGAAATTTCTGAATGAAATGGCTTTAACAAGTGGTCTGGAGATCTAAATGCTCTTCATAAAAGTGCCACTAGTTCTGAGAGGATATTCCCAAGGGTCAAGTTTTATTCAACAAAGCTCACAAGTTGACAAAGTGGCTGGGCTAGGGAGCTTCTGGCCCTGCCATCTCTGGGCTACTTTCTTTCTCTCTGTGCCTCTGATGCATCTTCCTATAAGGGTATTGGGCAAGTTCATCTCTAGAGACCTTTGAAACTTAACCATCCACCCAATCTAGAGTATGTCCTCTTCTCTTTATTCTTTCTTTCTCTTCCATTGGGTTCCTTCATACCACCCCTCATAACTGGTAATTTTATGAACACTTGCTAGTCTGTCATTAGTCCAAGTTCAAAGAACATAATAACTGTACATAGGTTGTCTGACTCATAGTAGGTCTTTAATAAAAGTGTGTTAATAAACAGATAGAGAGTGAACATTTTGAGTGGAGAGTAAGAAAATGTCTTTTCCTTAGGGGCTGGATTCTGTTCAAGGATGGATTTTGTTTGCTTGGTTTTTCTGCTTGCTACATCAAACGCCATTAAATTTCAGGACTGAAAGAGAAGTAAAGTGGTTATTTAGTCCGGCCCCGCACAGATGCATAAGTGCCCTCTTCAGCCTTCCTGACAGGAATGACCAACATGCTTGGCGGGAACATCCTTGGTGACCTGGTGACAGGAAACTCACTACCTCACTACCCCTGGTCTTGGCAAATTTGCTTTCCTCTCCCACTCCCCCCAGTTACTGCCATCTTTGCTGTAGCATTTGCGCCCCTGATGCGGCAGAGGCCCGGAAGTCTGGGGGTGGGAGGACCCCCGCTGGAAGCCCCGTGCCTAGCCTGGAGGCTGAGAGCCCCCCGCTGGGGTGGGCGCGCGGCCGCTGACTGCAGGGTGAGGCAGCGGCGCCGCCTCGCTGAGGGGATCGCCTCGCCTCTCCGCCTCAGGCCCTCGGGCAGGGGGTCCTCCTTCGCACGCTCTCCGCTTCTCCNGCACGTGGGTGGGCACCTGCCAGGCGCCACCGAAGGGCTGCGCCACCCCGCCAACTTCTTTTCCAGGTCTCCTTCCTACTTTGGAAACTGAACGGACTGCGACGTGAAACCAGTAAGCCCCGGGGCTCCGGGAAGGATTTGCGGGTTTGGCCGACCGGAGAACAAACTTGTGCCGCACGGGCGGTTTACATGCCAGCCTCTCTCTTCCGCCTTCTCCCGCTCTCCCCCGGCAGATGTAAGAAACCAAAACAAAGTAACAAACCCAATCCCAACCAAAGCGCTTATTTAACGGGATTAGTAGAGGTGAGGAAAATAGACCTGAGGAATCATCGGAAACCCCAGGTATGGTGAGGCTGTCTGAGAAACTGGTTGTTGCTGGGGCTGTTTCTAGAACTTGTGTTTGCAAACAGGCGAGCCGGCGCTGTGAAGCCTGAGACTTCCTTCTGCTGAGGGGCTGCCTGGAATGTCCTCTGTGAACACGTATTTCCGTAAGTATTAAGCTCTATTGAAACAAATACTCTTTCAGAGTCAGAGTATCTGGGTTTTGACGTGATTTGCCATTTATTATCAGTGACAGCTGTGGTTAGCTTCACCTCTCTGGGCCTCATTTTCCTCACCTGTCAAATTAGAGTGCTGAATTCACATTCTGTGGGACTTTTAATAATATTTCAGACATCTCCCTGCTTAAAAATGTATAATTCTGTGACTCTTTAAGATGTTACAAACATTGCTAAATTCATAATTTCGTGAGATTTAAAAAAAATCTTTTTTGATCTTGGCATTTTGTTTGTATGCATTTATGACTTGTGCTTTTACAGTTTTCCAACCCAAAATCAAGAGAAAAATGCTTGGGGTGCCTGGGTGGCTCAATTTCGGGTCAGGTCATGATCCCACAGTTTCATGAGTTCAAGCCCCACCTCAGGCTCTGCCCGTTGATCGCCTGCAAACCTGCGTGGGGTTCTCCTTCTCTCTGTGCTCCTCCCCTGCTTGAGCTCTCTCTGTCTCTCTCAAAATAAATAAACTTAAAAAAAAAGATGCTTATAAGAGAGTTCAGAAATGTATAGTTTATATGTAAATATTTAGATCTCACTCTAAGGAATTATGTTCAGCTTGCAGGCAGTACTTACAACACGGCAACAAAAACATATGGCCTTAGCACAGCACTTACTCTCTTTTCAGTATTGTATATTTGGAGGAAGTAAAAGTTGTTTTGGAGGAAACAAAAACTGTACCTTTCCTATCAATTACTCGTCTTGACCAACATTTGTTACTTTTTAGCATAAAGTTGTGTGCAGAATATTAAAAAAATGGTTTCAGACCATTTCAGAGCCCCTCTGAAATTAAGCTCAATAGCAGAGATGCCAATTTTAGTAATGCATTTTAGTTGTCTTGGAATGAAGCCCAGAAAATAGCAGAGGTTAACTAAATAGATAAACCAGAAATTAGGAATTGATACACATGCCCACGCGCGCCTGCGCGCACACGCACTGACACACAGTTGTCAGAGAAGTGTGTGCTACAAAGTGTCAGTGAGCCTTTTATTTTTGATTAAAAAAACAAACAACAGACAGCCGTTGGCCTGTTTAAGCACAGAGAGGGTGTGAGAAGAGGAGCTTTTGTTGTTACTAGTAATGTAAAATTATTGGAGATGCAGTCATCAGTAGTTAGGATGGATTCAAAAGTGTTTCTGGCTCTTTTTGGTGGCTTTGATGTAAAGTAAAATAATGTGTTCCCACCCAGACCGTGCTGTGTATGTGGTTTGGGATAGTGGAATGGAGTTGAAGTACAGTGTTCTTCTACGAACACATCCACTTTCATTGCTTTTTCACGTGTGGGCTGGAAGTGTCATCAGTAATCTGGCATTTGTCTTCCCTCATATTCTCTCTGGTGAAGTAGATGACCATCTCCTTTGAGAGAGATGCTCAAAGAGGTAAGTAAATTGGTTGTTGAATGAACGGAGCTTTGTGGAACTCACACACTCTGCCTTCTAGGCTCTTATTGGAAAACAGGAGACGGATCTGACTGCTCATGGTGTACAGCTAATTCATTCATGGCTTAGGAGCGTCCCCACGGTTGGCAGAAGCTCTGTCATCTTTTGGGATGAATTTAACAAGAAAAAAAAAAAAACCCAGTCATGTCTTCATATTTAGATCACTATTATATAATCAAATGGTTTTTGTTTGTGAAGAGCAATCTCTCTGGGGGCCTTGGAAATAAAACTTAAAAATATCCAGGAAAAAAAAAAGAATNACCCAAAACCAAACACACATACAAAAAAAAAAAATCCTGTGGAGTTAAAAATGAAGAAAAGGGCTTACAGTCTCCTCTAATTCTTAAGATTTTATGTGGTTTACAAATTCCGCTTTTAATTAAAGCAGAAAGCACAAATGTTCCCCTGTTGGACAGACCTAGTACATGTAACCTTTTGGAGGTTCAAATCAAATTTGGTCTGCTTATAATTTGGAATATTCCTTCTCACATACTTCTCATTAAACCTTTTATGATGCAATGGTGATATTATGTGTTGTCTTTTCATACACGATCTTATTCATCTTTAAATTTCTTAACACTTGAGCATATGTGTGTATATGTGTATATGACGTACATAGAAGAGATACTTAAAAATGTGCTGGTTGACAAATAATATAGCACATCATTCCAACAGGCAGTGATAAGGCAAATACCCTATTATTCGCCACACAAGTGAGAGGACATGCCAATATCTAGAAACTTCTTGTTTATTCCTTCCTGATCACAAGTTTAGTTTTACCTTTAAAAAATGTTGTATTAAGAGGCATTTTTTCATGGATTCTCTTGCATTATGCCTTTGTGAGATTAAGCCATTTCTTCACTCCCCTTTAAAGCAAAAACTGTTTTTTTTAAGTGTATTTATTTATTTTGAGAGAGAAAAAGAGAGTATGAGTGGGGAAGGAGCAGAGAGAGAGGGAGAGAGAGAATCCCAAGCAGGCTCCCTGCTGACAGAGTGGAGCCCAACCCAGGCTCAATCTAATGAACCATGAGATCATGGCCTGAGCCAAAATCAAGAGTTGGATGACTTAACCAACTGAACCACCCACGTGCTCCAAAATTGATATCTCTTAAATGTTTGGTCCTAGAAAAATGACTACCTCCCAGTATATTAGGTCTTCTCTGATATAAAAAATGTGAATGTTGTCTGATGTTTTCCTTAAGAGTCCTTGAACGTCATCTTGTTAGATTTATAACAGGAACCACATATTTTAAAAATTACTTTAAATCATGTCTTTGAAAAATTCATTGTTTATTAATTCCATATAGACATAAACTTTACCTTTAAACAGATTTTCAAAATAATAGTTCCATTGGACTGTAATTCACATATCATAATATTCATCTTTTTATGGTATACAATTTGCTGGTGTTTAGTACATTAACAGATTTATGCAACCATCATCACTATCTAATTTCAGAACATTTTTATCCCTCCCCAGAGAAACTCTGTACCCATTAGCACTCACTCTCCATGGCCCCTCATCCCCTCCCTCAAAATCACTGATTTACTTTCCATGTTTACAGATCTGTCTATTCTGGATATTTCATATAAATAAAATCATGAGGCTTTTAGTGACCAAATTCTTTTCACTGAGCGTGTTTCCAATGTCCATCTGTGCTAGAGCATGGGTCAGTATTTTATTCCTTTTTCTGGCCAAATAATATTTCGTTATATGGGTATACTGCTTTTTGTTTATTCATCAGCTGGTGGACATTTGGGCAGTTTCCACTTTTTGTCTATTATGAGTAATGCTACTAAAATATGTGTGCACATTGTTATGTGAATGTATGGTTTTATCTCTTTTGGGTATATATCTATGAGTGGAACTGCTGAGTCATGTGGCAACACTCTGTTTAACATTTAAAGTTTGCCAAACTGTATGCCAAAGCAGCTTTCATCCTTTTATATTCTCACCAGCAGTGTGACCCTTGAATCTACATTGCCAACATGCCAAGCGTATTAGACACAGCAATGCTGGATATGTAGTGAAAATTACTGTCAAATTTAAGTGTCACATGCTTGGAAGTTTAAAATCTTTTTCAGGGGCGCCTGGGTGGCTTAGTCGGTTAAGCGTCCGACTTTCGCTTAGGTCATGATCTCGCGGTTCGTGGGTTCGAGCCCCGCATCGGGCTCTGTGCTGACTGCCAGCTCAGAGCCTGGAGCCTGTTTCAGTCTGTGACTCCCTCTCTCTGACCCTCCCCTGTTCACGCTGTCTCTCTCTCTCTCTCCTAGAAATAAATAAAACATAAAAATAAAATAAAATAAAATAAAATCTTTTTCAGAACTGTGAACACTTATTATGTGCAAAGTAGACTATGAAGAATTTTTGTGGATATTGATTCTCACTGAATGAAAGTGAGCAAGTCAGATATTCTTCTATAACATTAGTAGGCTTATGGGCACCAAGTCAAGTCTTCCCCAAGGTGAACATAGTCTCCTTGCAGTTGATGCAGTCTTTCAGTGATCTGCTCCACTGGGTGAGAGCTGTGGCCCTGCCTAGCACAGTATGGAAACTCACCCAGGAGAGCACAGAGCTTGGGGAGACACTGCCTGCTGGACGAGTGGGTGATACTGAAGATGAGAGTCATGTATTTGACTCACACTAGAGTACTATGGACTAGCAAAAGAAGATGACCTAGAGACTCTCTCTCTGTCTTTTTTAATGTTTTATTTTTGAGAGAGATTGAGAGACAGAGCATGAGAGGGAGAGAGGCAGAGAGGGAGGGAGACACAGAATCTGAAATAGGTTCCAGGTTCTGAGCCATCAACAGAGAGCCTGAGGTGGAGCTTGAACTCATGTACTGCAAGATCATGACCTGAGCTGAAGTCAGATGCTTAACCCACTGAGCCACTCAGGCGCCCCTGGAGACTCTCTTAAGGGCCATTGTGATATTCATCTTAAAGTCTTTGCCAATTAGTGGGGGAAATTCCAGAAACAATATAGACTTACAAATGTGTATTCATATGAGTATAATAGTAAATGAGGAAGAGAAGGAGTAGAGGGTAGAGAGAGAAAGAGAGAGAGAGGCTTTTTTCTTAGGCCAATAATTTATTTAAGGTTTATGGGAACATACACATGTTTTATCTGTTTGTACTAGATAGTAGCTAAAGACCTGAGACAAATAGAGATTCTCAGGAGCTTCTATATTGGTATTATAATAGGCTTTGAAAATGTGAATACATGTTGAAGAACAGCTGCTACCAAATATTTGTTTTGTGAAGGCATAGGACAACTTAGTTTTTCTCAGAATTATATTTTCTCATTTTGCTTTAACTAGTAGCTGTTCTTTGGGTGTCTAAACCTATGAAAATTGAGAAAGTATGAACATAAAAGCATTGAACAATTAGATTTTTGTATGCACCAACAAACTTTCTGAACCAGTCTGGTCAGTGGTCAGGAGATGAGAGGGACAATAAATTATAAGCACACATAGACACGGACACACTGTATAAGCAGAGAGAGAGAAAGCATACTGAAATATACATAACAAACACCCAGTAATTATAGTTGTTGTTATATTATTAAGATGCTCTCTTTTAGAATTATGACATACCTATCATGTTAGACCTACCCAGGAGGCAGCTGGCTATAGCTCTAGTGACCTGAGTGTCTTGCAGTAACACTGATAGTCACAGGTTTGATTTGGGGGAGGGAAGGTTTTTGCATAGAACAAGCATGATGTAAAAAAATGTTCTTTCTGTCCTCAGCAGTCATCTGGGCGAGAGGCTTCTTGGCCTTTTGATTGTAAATTTGCAAATCAGTTGTCACCTAGGAGTTCCTATTGTGTTTGATTGATGTTCTTTGGCTTATTTGTTTTTACAGACCATTGGTCCTGTTGGTATCTTTTTCTTTCTTTTTTTTTTAATAATACTTAAAATGTGTTTCATATGCCTTACTGTTCTTTAAGGGGGCAGTCAACTTGTCCCTTCTCTAAGGCATCAGTTATGATTTCCCCACACTAGACATAATCTCACTGATCTCTCCTAATTACCACTCTTTCTAGATAGTTGTAGTTCTGTAAATCTAGACCTCATGTTTTTAAGATATACTACCATTTTTGTACTTCCAAGAAAGAAGAGACTCTGCCTATTTGACAATGCTTTCTTATCTTTTAGAATTTTTGTCTTTTATCTACTAGAAGAGCTCTTTTAGAATTATTTAAATAAAGATTTTTGTTTAAATCATATCACTCTTATAAGAAAAGTATCGATCAAAGGAATTGGTTAAGGAATTCTTTTTCATATTCAGAAATGAATATGAAATAAATAAAAAAGTGGCATTTTTTTATTACTTTCCAACTCAGTGCTGTTGATGTCAATATTTTTCTAAACACTAGCATATTCTGGGTTATCAAGAATATTTGTGATATAGCACTTTATAAAAGAGTGCTTCACTGTTGTTTCTTAGATTTTCTACCAGTGTGGTCCATTTTGCAAACCTTATGCTGGCTCTTTATAGGATCTTCCCATAAGATGTCAACATAAGGTTTTCAGACAATGCTCAGGGCTCCTATTCCTTCCTCCAGTGGTCTTTAAATAGTTTGTTAATCGAAATATTGATGGGTTAAAATTGTCCAGTCTGTCATGAGGAAAGCGCCCCAGTTTGTCTGTCGGCAATCAATGACAACTAGATCACAGCTGCTACTAGGCTATTGGTAGTTGTGAGATGACATTGATTTTAACAAAGATCTTGATGTCAGAGGTGTTAAAATATTGTGAACCTTAAAATAAGAAGAAATACAACACTACTCTCTTCTTTTGTATTTCTTGGAGTTCAACTAAAATTTCACTTCTGTGAACCTTTTGTTGGCCCCTAGGGCTTTGTTAGTAGCTATTTTCTCGGGAATCTCATAGCCCTCTATTTATTTAAAAGGACTAAATAACAATTCTACATGAAAATAGTCCATGCTCATGGTGACAAAAAAATACTGCAATAAAAAAAAAAAACCACCTCTAGCCCCCCTACCCAACTGCCCTCACTGTGCTGGTGCTGACCTTGGGAACCACAACTTGTTTATCCATTTCTAGTTTTGGTTCTCAGACCTCTGACTACCTCTGTGAGGCTAAATAATACGCTTTTAGGGACTTCTTTTCTTTTCATTTATCAACTTTAAACAGACACCATTTCAGAAAAGTATTTAGCTTACTAATTTTGCCTTCTTTCTTCATTCCTACATATAATTATATTAATGTTCTGAGTGTTTTAATTGGTTACATTTGTAATTCCCTCCACTATTTCTGTTCTATTCAGTATAGTTTGTATTGGCTTCCTACAGCATGAGGTTGGGATATTTCATACTTTGCCTTCCCACTCTCTCTCCTTACACAATTATACCACCCAAGTTTTGAGAACAGTATAGTGAGGATATTGTTGAGAGAGAGAGAGGGCATGCATGTGCATGCTGGGGGTAGAGGGGCACAAGAGGTGAGAGAGAGAAACCTGAGTAGGCTCCACACTCAGCACGTAGCCTGACATGGGGCTGGATCCCACAGTCCTGGGATCATGATCTGAACCAAAATCAAGAGTGGGACGCTTACCCTTACCCAATTGAGACACCCAGGCACTCCTATATTATGTTTGGATATTCTCAGCTCAATTTTAAAAGTTGAGCAGGGCCACCCAAGTGGCTCAGTTGGTTCAGTGACCCACTCTTGATTTTGGCTCAGGTCATGATCCAGGCTTGTGGGATCAAGCTCTGCATCCGGCTCCACGCTGAGTGTGGAGTCTACTTGGGATTCTCTCTGTCTTTCCCCCCTCTGCCCCCTCAACCCAGCATGCACACACCCTCTTTTTCCCTCTAAAATAAAATAAATAACATAAAAATTTAAAAACATTAAGTGTTTAGCAGCTACTTGCTGAGGAGGAATAATGTGACCAATTTCTGTCCTAAGTTCTTAAAGAAATAAAAGTAAACATATTTAAAATAACAAGGTTAGTAGAGCTGTGCCAATCTATATTTATTTTGACACTTGTTTTTCATTTATATTTAAAAAAATGTTGCTGTTTAAGTGAAATATGGGTGTCTCTCTAGCAGAAAGTAAAAGCAAGAATTAGTGACAGATTGAACTCATTGAGTTTACTCATCAAGGCAACAGACTTGTCAGAATTGTTTTTCATACTCATAAACTTTTCTAGAAACTAGAGACTTTGTGAGATCATTGGAATAAGTTGTAAATAATTTCTTTTTTTCCCTGCTCATTCAAACACTAATTGAGACTATTCTGCTTTATATTTAAGGAGAATTTTATACATAAAAATACACAAAGAATTTTCTGTGATAGAATTTAGTCTGATTTTCTGAAAACCCATAATATGATGATTCAATAAACTGTAGATTTTGATTTTTCCTTTTGTTTGAAGTTATAGTAATAGCTGAAGAGTTAGTGATATATTTAATAAGTGTACTCTGTTTGATGTATTATGAAACTTGAGGGGCGCCTGGGTGGCTCATTCGATTAAGCATCCAACTTTGGCTCAGGTCATGATCTTGCATTTTGTGAGTTTGAGCCCCTCATCAGGCTTTTTGCTGACAGCTCGGAGCCTGGAGTCTGCTTCTGATTCTGTGTCTTCCTCTCTCTGCCTCTCCCCCGCTCACACTGTCTCATTTTCTCTCTCAAAATTAAATAAATATTAAAAAATTTTTTAGAAAGAAGTGAAATTTGAATTACTGACTGCACATCCAGGTACTATGGGTGGATCATTTAGATCACACTATGAATGAATCTTCGTATACTTTATGGAGATTTCAAATAAAACACATTATTCGTTTTAACTGTCAACATAGAATAACTATATTCCATGGGGGAATATTAGGCAATATTATCTCAAACTCCTCATAGCTTGGTGTCTATCAATGGCTCAGTTCATAGGAGCTATACTTATGGAGGACTGACTGAGGAGTGTGAATTCCATTCATTTATCTACATCAGGACTTCTTCATCTGGGAACTTTGGATAAATTTCAGAGGGCTTGTTAACCCCCTGAAATTATAGCCTTAATTTTGGGTATATATGTCTCTTCCTGGCAGTTGGTACCTTGCTCTCATTAACTTCTCAACAAGATGCGTATTTAAAAATGTTTAAGAATCATCATTCTGAAATTCTTTCTGGAATTAAATCTGATTCTCAAAGCTGGATTATATTAGAATACCTCTTTAAAATTATTTTTTGAGTATAGCTGACACATAATATTACATTAGTTTTAGGTGTACAACATAGTGATTCAATAAGTTTATATATTATGCTATGTTCACCAAAAGTGAATGTGTCACCATATAACACTATTACAATATCATTGACTATATTCCTTATGCTAAGACTTTTATTCCTGTGACATATTCATTCCATAAGTGGAAGCCTATATCTCTCTTCTTCACCCATTCTGCCCCTCCCCCCCATCTCCCCTCCAGCAACCATCAGTTTGTCCTCTGTATTTATATGTCTGATTCTGCTTTTTGTTTGTTTATTCACTTGTGTGTGTGTGGGTTTTTTTTGTTTTTTTCGTTTTTGTTTTTGTTTAGATTCCACATAGGAGTCATGTGGCATTTGTCTCTCTCAGTCTAACTTGTTCCACTAAGTATCTATGTTGTAACAAATGGCAAGATCTCATTCTTTTTGTGGCTGCATAATATTCCTGTGTGGATGTGTGTGTATCACATCTTTGCTCTCCACAGAACATCTCTTTTGAGGATTGCTGTTATTTTTTTGGTATGATGCTGACAGCCTATTTTGAAGAAAATCTCAAGAAAGATTCGTATCATGCATTCATTCATTCAGTGAGTGTATAGAGAGCACCTACTATGTGAGAGACAGGCTTCTATGAGAGAAGGATATAATGATGAAAGGAAATAGTAAACAACAACAACAACAACAACAAAACCCTTGGTCTAGTGGAGTTTATATTCTAGTGAGTTAGACAATAAACAAGAAAAAACAAGTCATATTTACATTAGATAGTGTGAAGTAATAAGGAGAAGAAAATTCAGCAGATATGACATGCTGGGTTGAAATTTTAGATGGGCTAGTCAGGAAAGGCTCCTCTAAAAAGATGATTTGACCAAAGGGAAGAGCAGTGGTTGCTGAGGTCAGAGGGGCATTAGAGATCCAGGACCTTGTAGCTCTGTGCAGGACTTGGACTTTGACTCAGAGTGAAAAAAAGAGTACGACAGTGTTTTGAGTAAGACAGGCATGATCTGACCTATCTGTTAACAAGACCACTCTGGCTGCAGCATTGAGAATAGATTGAACTGGAGAGTGAGGGCAGCAGCAGCAAGATCAGCTAGGAGGCTCTTCTGACTGTCCAGGGAAGAGATAGTAGTGGTTTAGAATAGAGTATTGGCAATGGAGGGGCTGAGAAATTATGACTTTTGAGGTTCATGTGAAACTCTGGTACTATGAGGATGTTCACGAGGATGTTACCTGTTTTGAAGTTACACAGGCAAAATTTCTTTCCATTCTTAGTGTTGGGAATATTTGAACATTTCCCCTAAGCTGTTGGTTTCATTTTATTTTGAGTACTCTGAATTTATAATTGAACAGTTTGACCATAAGAAAGCATAAGGGAAATTAATAGCTCATCTTTAAAATTTTTTAACATCTTATTTATTTTTGAGAGACACAGCATGAGCAGGGGAGGGGCAGAGAGAGAGGCAGGCTCCAGACTCTGAGCTGTCAGCAGAGTCCAACATGGAGCTCGAAGCCATGAGCAGTGAGATCATGACCTGAGCTGAAGTCAGATGCTTAACCAGCTGAGCCACCCACGTGCCTCACTGGCTCATCTTTAAAAACTAAAATCAAATTAATGGCATTTTGTGTGTTATACTTCTTTTGGCCACGTTGCCATTAGTTTTCCCTTTACTTAATTTTTTTCTCACAGTTTAAAAATTCCTGTTCCGTTTTTAATATTATTTGTGTTTTTGTAAATCTCCTTATAGATTCCTTTCTGGTACAATGTCGGGTCATTTAAATATTTGTCTCATTTGGGTCCATGTAAGGTACCACCTTTCACATGCTCTCCTCAAGGTTTCATCTATGCCCTTTTCAAATATTTGTGATTATTTCTCTGTTATATAAGAGTGAAACCTGACTACAAGAATTCAAACCATAAGAATAGTTTGTGTTTTGCATGGAACATTAAAATAAAAGAATGCTTGTCTTCTATAGGCAAAAAACCCTGGTCTGTTTGTTCGCTTGACTCAGCAGGTCAGTTGCGTTAAAAGTGAGTCAAATCAATTGTTGGACTGAATTGTCGCCAGTCGGTTCGTTCAAAACACTTAGTTTAATGATATGTTGTATCTATGACACATCCTGATTATAAAACTTGCTCTTGGGTTTATTTTATGAGAAAATGTTATACCAGAAACAGGTAGCAAAAAAAATTCATGTGATTAGATAATGAAGATTCCAAACACAATCTATTTTTAGAAATCGTGAAGATACACTGTGATGTTAGTATATAAGAACCAAACTTCTGATGAAAAAGCAAGAGCCTGAAAAATAAATTGACCAGACTACAACATTTTTTATACTCATCCATTTTCCTCCTGAGAGTTATTAAATTGTGAACTAAACAAGCACGTTTTTCTGTTTACTCATCACATGGTACCAATTGTCAGTAATAACCTATGAGATATATTTCTTAATATTTGAAAATATTCTTTGTGTAAAGCTGTAACTTCTATTTTACAATAAAATCATGGACATGTCTGAAAGGGATTGTTGAACTCATCCAGCAGGGGGATTTGTAGGTGAGGAATGTGAGGTCTAGAGTATTGAAGCCCCAAGTCCTACAGCTGGTTAGTCAAAGAGTCCAGATTGGCATGCAAGACTCCTGACACCTAATTCAGAGCTTTTTACCTCAGGTTAACTTTCATTTAGTGAACTGAATCTCCAGTTTGAGATAACCAAAAACCCTGGAGCAACAAAAGGCTTTAATGATTTCACTACAAATTGAAGCCCAGTATATTAAAATTATGCTGTCGTTCTGACTCATGACGTACTAGAATGAATAATCTCATTCATGATTATTTCAAATTGAGGAGACTTCATGGGAAAGCTTATTTCTTGAAGTCACCCTGTCATTTGGATGTATTATGCTGTCAACCTTTCGTTGAATTACTCTGATAACTCTCCAATGTGAGTATTGCTTCATCTGCAAATAAATAGTTGGAGTTCCCAAAAGCATACTGGAAAATGTCCTCCTCTTTATTGGAAATAAATGTACAGTGATTACCTGTGCTATAACTGTTTGGCTTTGTAATATCACAGTAAAGATAAAGGCTTTAGAAAATAAGAGAAATTTAGAACTGAGCATAAAAAGAAGACTGTGCTATTAATGTTAGATTGTACATATTTAATTAACATTATGAACACTTCTGTTCAGTTAAAAACTCAGTCTAATGATGTCTGTCCTGGTTTGTCATGGCATAAAGACATAAAGACATGTCACCGCATAAACATTGAAAATTTTTTTATTATGCCGTAGAATATGTAGCTTATATTTTAACTGTGTAAGATAGCATGTACACAGGAGTAGATCTTTAATGTGTAGCTATACTTTAATGTGAGACACTTCTCTGATATTGGTGTAGAGTACTATAGAGGGTTGAATTTAAAGACTTGTTCATATTTCTTTTCCTTTTATATTTCCCAGATAGCTTATATAGAAGTCAGGTGTTTTGTGCGTGTGTGTGTGTATGTATTTGTTTGAGATGTACTGTTTTTCAGGTCTACTTCCCTGAAGTAAGATGATTTGCCAAAAATTCTGTGTGGCTCTGTTACATTGGAGTAAGTTATTTGCTTTTTAAATGTCTATATATAAGAGATTTTGCTCATAGAGATGCTGTTTCTTTTACTGGCTAGCAGAATTTCCTGTCCACAGTTCAGAATCTCATGCTTATGATTAAAAATACAAACCAAACAAAAGCATAAGTGTGAAAATAAAAACACTTCCCAACCTTCTGTGAATAACCTGATGTGTAGCTTTCCAGAACTATAACACATACAAACACACAATTCATATCTATGGTTGCAAAAATAGAATTGGTCTATATATATTTTGTTCTTTGTTTTTTTATACTTAATAGTTTTTCAATTTATCATGACAACATTTTTTTTACTGAGTAATTACTGATATGCTTATTCATTTAATGGTTGTACCACAATGAATTGTATGAATATACTTTAAATTATTAATTTATTTCACCAATTTCCCATTGATTGACATTTCTTTTATTGTAGCACATAATACATCGAAATCCATATATCTTTATCTTTGTATATTTGGGAGAATATTCCTGCTGAATAATTACTAAAGAGGAATTTCTCTGTTATATAGTATGCACATTTTAAAATTTGATGAATACTGTGAAATATGCACCACAATGCATTTGCAATACCACCACAGATATTTAGTACTGTATTAGGGTTCTCCAGAGAAACAGAACTGGTAGGATTTATATACAGAGAGAAAGAGATTTATTGTAGGACTTGGCTCCCAAGACTGTGGAGGTTGAGAAGTCCTATGACCTATAGTTGGCAGGCTGGAAACTCAGGAGAGCTGATTGTATAAGTTCCAGTCTGGACCCTGGAAGGCTTAAGATGCAAGAAGAGCTGATGTTTCAGTTTGGTCCAAAGGAAGGAAAAGACTGACATCAATCAGGCAGTAGGAGTTCTCGCTAACTCAGCCTTTTTGTTCTATTCAGGTCTCCAATTGATCATGAGGCCCCTCCACCTTAAGGAGGGCAATCTGCTTTACTCATTTTACTGATTCAAATGTTAAGTTCATCCAGAACATCCTCACAGACACACCCAGAATAATGTTTGACCAAATGACTGAGCACCCCATGGACCTAGACAAGTTGACACATAATCTTAGTCATCACAAGCCTGTGACTATTAATGTTCTACAATTTTTTTCTTCCTGCCCATTGTTTGCTTTTTAACTTTGTTTTTTTATGGTACAGAAAATTTTATGTATGCACAGTAATGCATGTGTAGGAACAAGATACAGTGATACATAAATGTTTTAATTTTAATTTAGTAAATGTAGCATTATTAAATTATAAATGTATATAAATCAGATGATAGTCAAAACTTTAATTCTCTATCAAGGAGCAGTTTAACTTGGTGATAATATTTAAAATATATGGCTATGACACAAAACAATGGATTTATTCTCAAATAGAAAGAACATGTCATTTTAAATGCTATTTCACATTAGAAATCCAGTAGGCAATGAGAAGTATAATGTTATAAAGGGATATTATCAAGGGATGGTGTATACCTTTAAAATTTGCATCTTGAATACCATCAGAAGAATGCTTTTAGAGATTAAATGTTTACTAGTCTACCTCCTATCCACTGCAGGAGTATCCTCAAAATAAAGTTTACAGATGATTTCTTTAATGTCTTGATTTTAACTCATAGCATGCTTCTGTTTGAAATTAGTCACCTATATTCCCAATGAATTTTGAGCATACTATTTATTCTCACTTGTTTCTTATCACACTCTAGAGATAATCTGATTTTTTAAAAAACCCTCAAATCATCTAATTTAGGTTGTATTCCAAGTTTTTAAAATTAAGGTCAGGCTATTTTTAACTAAACTCATTTTATCTGGCAACCATATTAGTAGATCCTCCAGCTGTCCAGTTGTGTGTCAGTGAGTTCTGAGCATCTTCTTGGCTAATCCTATCTGAAGGTGCTCTTATGAGCTTTTCTACTAGTCTTCCTTGTTATATATACTGTTCTTTCTCATTGTTGCCATTTATATATTTGCAGAAAATACCCAGGATAACTTCACTGTTGACAGATTAAAAAAAAAAAAAACCCAAAATAAAACAAAACAACTATGCCACAAGGGACTATCAAAGAGTAGCAATATACTAATTCTCTCTTATATTCTCTAATTTTTATTAGGCTCCACTCAACTTGTTTTACATTGGCTTTCCAAAAGGTGATGAAATTTTGCAAATCAGAAGAGTTCTTGGGATGTTGTTACCATGATAGCACGTGCCTTCAGTTGCAAATTCTGGACTCTGGAGGGAAAGAAATATTATTTGCAAAACAAGCATGCAAAATAGAATCATCCTTTAATTAAACTGAATCAGTAGTCATTATGTCTATAATTATTCATTCATTATTACATTTTAAATTTCAAAGACTTCTTTGAAGATTTTAGACTAATTTCAGTTCAGCCAACTGAATCTTCCATATGCAGCTAGAAAAGAATGCTTTTAATTTATACCAACAAATATTCATGGTTTTGTAAAACAAAAGAAATAACCTATTTTTTATTGACATGTTCTAATTTCAGAAACACATATTAGAAAGATTGAAGTCCAAAGGAACACAATTGTAATGAGGGGTCACTTTTGATAATGTATGATACCTAATTATTATCAGTGTGGGCAAAATAATATTAGTCATGTTAGTCACATTTGGCTTAATTTGTGTATCTGGTACATTCTTATTTTATTTTTTTTTTTCATCTGATACCTTTTTAAATTTGTTTTGAGAGAGAGAATGAGTGCTTGAGTGTGGAGGAGGGGTAGAGGAAGAGAGAGAGAAAGAGATGGAATGAGAGAAAGAGTCTTATAAGCAGTGGGTCTGGATCTCATGAGATTGTGACCTGAGCTGAAATCGAGTTGGACACTTAACTGACTTAGCCACCCAGGTGCCCCTGCATCTGATACATTTTTATGTTAATTTATTTTTATGGAAAACTTTAGAAACCAAACTTTAACAGTTGTTACCTATATTTCATTTAAATAGTTCTACATATTTTACTTTTATAATTTGAAACATTTTTGTGAATTGATTTTTTAAAAAATTGTTATTTTCTTACATTTTTACATTTACCCAAATTCTTAAAAATTCTCATTCCATGCAAATTGATGCAAAATTCTCAGAATTCTCACATTCTCTGCATTAGTTTGTATATGAAGCAACACAGCTATTGGATTATTTGAGTAGCTTGTAAAAGAAAGAATTATTGAGAATTATTATTTTATTTTCAGACAATTCCTAAAAAATAAGTACCACTTTTGGGAATTTTTTGGGTATGGGATTATATAATTCTTAATTTTTATATGTCTAAAAAGGAGAGAATTGTCTTCAGTCAGCAATGGAATTTTCCTGTCATTGTACATTGATTATTGGAGAGTGCATTAAGGACATGCCTTAGATGATGTCATGTATTTGAGGATCATGGGTAGTTCTAGATATCATCAGCTGTCCTGATGTTGAAAACAAACTCTTTTTAAAAGCACTTATAGGGCTAACATTTTGGTATTATTCTTTTTAAGAAATATTAAAACAGGGATGCCTGGGTGGCTCAGTTGGTGAAACGTCCAGCTTCAGCTCAGGTCATGATCTTGTGATTCGTGAGTTCAAGCCTCATGCTGGGCTCTATGCTGACAGCTCAGAGCCTGGAGCCTGCTTTGGATTCTGTGTGTCTCTCTCTGTCCCTGTCCCATTCATGCTCCCTGTCTCTCTCTCAAAAATGATGAATATGCATTAAAAAATATTAAAACAGAACTTTAATATTTGTTTACAAAGTTGCACATCCAGATATTCTCACTTATACTGGAAGTTCATTAGCATATTTTTTTAGAAAAAGTAATTTAAATATTGAGCAAAAATTTTTTGCATTAAAATATAAATATAGAATGCTAGATTCATGAGGAAAATGAAGCATGAATTTCCAAAAGGAGGTGTTAAAGAGTGAATTATCTCTATAAACTAATGTCCCCTTTTGAGTATAACACATTGTCTAATGGAAGCACAGAGCTGTGAGTAGGCACAGATTGAGCACTTAGAAAGTTACTTACTATTGAGCACTACATGGTTTAATCTTAGATACTTCCTACTTATGTCTTAGTCAAAGTGATTAATTATTTTTCTATGTGTCTTTTTTAATACCCTGACAGAATTTATTTATTTGATAACTGCATTTAACTTGGCACATCCAGTTACTCCCTGGAGATTTAAATTGTTGTGCATGCCACCAAATACAACCTATGACTTTCTCTTGCCTGCTGGAATCTCCAAGAACACTTCAAATGTGAATGAACATTATGAGGCAGTTGTTGAAGCTAAATTTAATTCAAGTAGTACCTATTTTTCTAATTTATCTTCCAAAACAACTTTTCACTGTTGCTTTTGGAGTGAGGAAGATAAAAACTGCTCTGTACATGGAGATGGCGTGGAAGGGAAGGCATTTGTTTCAACAGTGAATTCTTTAGTTTTTCAACAAATAGGTAAGTATTTTAATGTTCCAAGTATTAGCTATTATTTAACTGTTTTAAACAAAGTGTTTTTGGGGCACTTGGGTGGCTCAGTCGGTTAAGTGTCCAACTTCGGGTCAGGTCATGATCTTGCAGCTCGTGGGTTTGAGCCCCGTGTTGGGGTCTGTGCTGACAGCTCAGAGCCTGGAGCCTGTTTCAGATTCTGTGTATCCCTCTTTCTCTGACCCTCCCCTGCTCACACTTCTCTCTCTCTTTCAGAAATAAATAAAACATTAAAAAAAATTTTAAACAAAATGTTTTCATTCTCTGAAACCTGTATGAAATAAATGTGTTATGTATGGGATTCTTAACATATATCATCATTTTATATTAGTAATAAAATTATAATTCGTTATGTGACCAAGCTAATGAGTCCCGAATTATTTGATATCTCATAAGAATAAAAGAAAAATGTAATAAGGGAACTCTTTTACTTATATCCTATAAATCCATTTTTGTAATCTTCTAAATTTGCCTTATTTTAATATTATTTTTTATTTTAGAGAGAGCACATGTGGAGGAAAGGGGTGAGAGAGGAAGAAAGAATCTTAAGCAGACTCCATACTCAGCCCATAGTCTGATGAGGGTACAATCCCATGACCCTAGGATTATGACCTGAGCCAAAACCAAGAGTTGGACACTAAATCGACCAAGCTACCTAAATTTGCTTTAAAATAGAAAAATCACACCTTATTTTGTTAAATATATACAATATTCAAAATATTCAACTGTTGAAATAAGTTTTATTTTTTTTAACATTAAAAAAGTTTTTAAAGTAATCTCTATACCCAACTAGGGCTTGAACTTACAGTCCTGGGATCAAGCATTGCATGCACTACAGACTGAGCTAGCCAGACACCTCAGAAGTAGTTAAATTTGAAAGCATTTATGAATAATGTGTGTTTAAGCAAGGAATCTCTCTGGAGCCAATATATATTTTAAATCAAGAAGGTTTTGTTCAAGTATAATGCATACTGAATGTAGCTAGCATAATTAATAATTCTGCATCTGGAAATCTAAACAACAAAATTATTTCCAAGCCTTCTGGAAAAGCTAACAGAGCAGAATCAGTTGACTCAAGAAATACAAAGAGACCTACAGTATGAAAATAAAGGCAAATATAAATAAAGCATTTCTATGAAGGGTTTGTTAGAATTTCTCAACCTTGGGGCACCTGGGTGGCTCAGTCGGTTAAGTGTCCGACTTTGGCTCAGGTCATGATCTCATGGTGTGGGTTTGAGCCCTGCGTTGGGCTCTCTGCTGACAGCTAGCTCAGAGCCTGGATCCTGTTTCAGATTCTGTGTCTTCCTCTCTCTCTGACCCTCCCCTACTCACGCTGTCTCTCTCTCTCTCAGAAATAAGTTTTAAAAAACGTTACAAAAAAGTCTCTAGAAAAATTTGTTTTCAACCTCAACATTATTGACATTTGGGGCCAGACAATTCTTGGGTGGGGGCTGTTCTGTGCATTGTAGGATGTTTAACAACATCCCTGGCTTCTACCTAGTAGATACCAGTAGTTCCTTCCCCAGTTGTGACAATCAAAACATGTCTCCAAACATTGCCATATGCCCCTGAGGGTCAAATTGCTCCTGGTTAAGCATTACTGATTAGATGGAAGAAACACTCTGGTGTGTTGATATCAGTTTAGTAATAATCCCCGTGTCTCCAATAGAGTCCATAGCCATTAATTAATTCACTTATTTTTTTATTTATATTAATTTTTCTGATGTTTATTTTTGGGAGAGAGAGAGACAGAATGTGAGTGGGGGAAGGGCAGAGAGAGAAAGAGAGAGAGAGACAGAATCTGAAGCAGGCTCCAGGCTCTGAGCTATCAGCACAGAGCCTGACGTGGGGCTCGAACATATAGAACTGCAAAATCATGACCTGAGCCAAAGTCAGACACTTAATTGACTAAGCCACCCAGGTGCCCCACAACATGTACTCAATTTTAATTGAAGAATTTTTTTTTTTTTTATTTGTAAGGGAACTTTACTAGCCATTCCAGCAATTAATGGGTATACCAAGAATGAACTTATTAAGGCAGAGTCTTTGTGACAAGCTTTGAAATGATGAAACATGTTAGTTTTTCATGTTTTGAAAAAACATGAAGTTTTGAAGAGGAATGATTATGATGTTATAGATTTATTTTAAGTTTATTTTTGAGAGAGAGAGAGCACAAACAAGGATGTGTGGGAGCAAGGGAGAGAGAGAGAGAGAGAGAGAGAATCCCAAGCAGGCTCCTGGCTATCAACAAGGGGCTCTAACCCACAAACCATGAGATCATGACCTGAGCCAAACAGCCTTAGCCACCCAGATGCCCCTATGATGCTGTAGACTTTGGTTTTACGCATAAATAAAGCTTGCATAACTAGTCACTTCTTAGTGAGTTTAAATTTTTGTAACTGAAATTGGTAGGTTAAGTGGTGGTTACTAAGGATTTCGACGGATTATTCTGCCAAGCATGCTGTTTACTTCATAATGGTTCAACAGTGTTATATAATCCTGCTAGCTAGAAATCCTTCAAGTTTGGGGAAATACGTTAGTGTTGTCTTAAGTGAACCATTATGTATAATTGTTGATATTCTTGCTTTTTGAATCACAAATCCCCAATAATTTAGTGTCAGGTGAGTTTTTCAGTGCATAGTGAAAGTATGCCTGCATCAGTTGTATCTGGGGCCTGTGATATCACAATAACAAGAATTTAAGACATGAGTCATATCTCACATGTGAATCACTATGCTTTTATTGGTAAAAGCAGACAAATAAATATTGCTCCACATTTGCTTGTATCTTGATATTGAATATTTTCTTTTCTCTTGGAAAGCGAGCACGAACTGAGCTAGGTGACTTTTGAGGCCTTTTGTCCTACTTAAGTAGTTCAAGATTTAAAAAAAAAAAAGAATTTGAGAAGCAATAATTTAAGTCTCTTCCTTTACCAAAAAGGAAGCTGAAAGCCTCAGGGACTTGGGCAGATACATACCACTGGTTAGAGCCGGTTCTTTTTCTCTCAGAATAGGCAGTGGAAGTTGTATCAGAACACCGGTAAATTTAATTTAGTTCTTCTCTTTCACTGAGTTGTTCAGAATGTTTTTCAGATTTAATGTAGTTTATTTTTAATTCAGGTGCAAACTGGAACATACAGTGCTGGATGAAAGAGGACTTGGAATTACTCATCTGTTCTATGGAGCCGCTATTTAAGAATCCTCCCAAGACTTACGACCTTAAGGTCCATCTTTTATATGTTCTGTAAGTACCAAATAAATTAATTTGGAAATTTCTATGACATAATTTCTTTTAAATGCAAGAGCTTCCATACATCGAAGTGGATTATGAAACTCTCCTATCCCTACATTTCCTTTGTATCTACGTACATTTCTAGGAGGCAGTTGTATATATTTTTTCACGCAATATGCATCTCCATTAGGTTTCCTCTTTGCTCTTCCTGTTAAGTAAGGTAGTGAGACACTGCACTTATGGATGGGAATGTATTCTGAAAGAAGTATGAACTCAATTCAGCAGTCTTAGATATTTGAATGGAGGGGAAAAACTTGTTATACATTTCTTTTTCAGGTAGATTTTTTTCCTTCATATTTGATCATTTTATTAGCTTAAAAATATATGTGCTCAGTATTTATCTGTGCTAGCTAGAGAGCCAAGATGCTGGTTTGAAGTAGTCATACACTTATAATTCTAGCTAACACATCATTCAAGTTTTCTGATAACTCCTATGATGATACATATCATTCCTCTGTGAATTGTAGCTTTCCATTTTCTTCTAATTTGTTCTTTTATGGGATGATTGAGGAGAAAGAGATTCATTTCCTTCAGTTCTGCAGTTATTGAGATCATACCATTGAGGGGTGACATGCTAGAAACTAACCATATAAACATGAGTCAAATAGAATGGTGGTTACGAGGGACAAGAGGTAGGGGTAGTAGGGAGTTCTTGTTTAAATACATACAGAGTTTCAGTTGGGGAAGATGAGAAAAGTTCTGGAATTGGATGGTAGTGATAATTACCCAACAATATAAATGTACTACTGTCACTGAATTATACACTCAAAATGATACATTTTATGTTATGTATTTTTACCACAATAAACATAATTTGAAAAGAAAGAAACTTAAAGATGCCGAGAAAAAAAGATAGTAATGATTTCTGCCTTTGAGGCATCACCAGCTAGTGATTGGGGGCAGATAGGTATAGGGCTTCAGTTTTAGTGGTTACTACTATATGTTTTGGTAGGCACATGAAGCCATGGGAACACAAGATTGTTGTGGAAGCCTGAGGTGGGGATATCTTGTGCAGCTGAATTCTAGATGACTCTAGATGTCCCTGCTGTCCTCTACTTCTTTGTACAATTCACATGAAGTCCAGGGTCCTAAAGGGGACTATCTGGTGAAAAGGTGCCGTAGCTGCTAGTGTTTCAGCTGTACAAAATGGTAGATTTTCTGGACAAATGCTGGACAGCCAGGAAACCTAGAAAAATGTGCACAACAGAAATGACTGAGCTACAGACCTCTAGAGGCCCACAAAGTAGTGGAGGTTGTAAAGTGGCAAAGGTGGAGGAATAATGGGTAACACATAGCCAAGGGCGGGCATTTAAAGGACAGGACAGAGTGAGCTTGCTTCTAGTCTGTAGATAATGACCCAGCAGGGAGGGAAAAGTTGAAGATCTAGTAAAAGGGGGCCTACTGAAGCTCTATAACAGAGTGTGAATATTTAAATAAGTTCTAGGAAAAGAGCACAGGTGAAAGATTGGTCTTAAAATGAAGGAAGTTCACCTCAACTTTAAGCACTGAGGAAAGAAAGGAAGCACTGTGGTAGATATATTTGAAGTTTGGAACAAAAAATTCCCTGCTTTATTGAGCAAAATAGGTTTTAGCTCACAGAAAAGAATTCCTTTGCAATGCAGCACATTCTTACAGGATGACCTAAATATTTTGGATGGTGATCAAAAACTCACTGGGTGCCCATTCAAGAGAATTTCAGATATTGTCAGCGAGCTAGGGCTACATGCTTGGTTTTAGAGCTCTTGTGACCATATGCAAGTATTTAAATTTTCAGTATCAAAATTTATTATTATTGTTGTTATTATTATGCATAGACTATAGCTGTGCCTTGAGGTCTGCACTTTTAGAAATATAGGTATGTGAATATGTTAAAACATTACACAATCACATTGTAACTTAGCTATAGCTGAGAATTTTCACTTCACTTAAGTCAGCCAGGTAACCATTGGTATATTTGTTAGATGATGGTTTTTCTGGGTCAGACCCAGAAAAATGAGAAAATTATGATAAATTAACTAGTTTTTTCAACTTGCTCACATGAGAAATTGAGCAGATTCTTTTGACCTGCTTTTATTTTGAACTCAATTTTCCAAAAATATCAGTACAGAAATACTTGTCATTATTGCATGCAATTTGAGGAATATTGTGGGTTTTTTTTTTCCTTTTTTGCCACACTGTTTTCTCCTTTGTGTGATTGGTTTACTACGTCTGTCTTAAATCCTGCTGTTGTCTGCAGCTCTGGGCACTGTATCTCCAAATAATTTAAATAAGACTCCACAGATTAGGAGGAAGAGATAGTCAATTTAATGAAGACTTCCATGGAAGGGAAAATCCATAAAGGTGGTTATTGTAAGAAGAGTTTTTAATCAAAATCCCCTTCTGCAGACATTAGAGTTCATGAGAGAAATCTTTCAAATGCTTCCATGTGTAAATAAGAATGGTTTTTAAAAGGAACTAAAACCTAATGTTTATAAGGGATTTAAAGCCCTATAAATATGTCCCTTAAGGGAAACCATTGTTTGAGCTCAGATATTAATGTTTGTTAGAGAATCCAAAGGAGAGAACTGCTTTAGACATTTTACCTTTGACTGGGAGAAAAAACCTTTTCTTCCTTTATTGTGTACTGCATTCACCAGCCACTGAGCTGAGTGTGAGGAACCATGTTGAACAACTCAGACACAGCCCTTGCCCTCCTGGAGCTAAGAGTAAAGACAAAGAGCGTAATAGTTTGAAAGTGTTGTGATGTAATAAACATAGGGACTTGTGAAAACATATACAGGTACTAGAAGTTATCTGCCTGGATTACAACAGGGCAGAGAATGAACCAGGTAGAATGAAGAGCATTTATTTGCAAAGTCCCACAGTCACATCTGGACGTTGCGGACAAGAAAATTTAAGTATGGTTAGGTTATAAAGCTGGGGAATGGTGAGAAATTGAGGCGGATGAATAAGTAAGGGTCATCCAAGGAGTTTTAGACTTTCGTAACTGCTAATACCTAGTTTACATTTTCTCTTTACTGTTACCCTGTCACCATTCTTGGTGATTTCCACTTTTATATGGATGATCTTCAATTTCTTAAAGGCTTTTCTTTCACTATTGTTTTTTCACCCAACCTAGCTCACCCATTCTTGTGGACCTACTCTAAACCTTGTCATTACTGGTAAGCATGCTCTGTCTATAAGTTCAGTTTCAAGGATCCCACTCTTTGACCATCTCCCCCTCCTCCTCACCTTAAACTTATTCGTTCTATTATAATAATTAGGAATAATTAAATCTCAACCTCAGGAATAATTAATTCTCCATGTTTCTTGACTCTGTCCTGTGAGGGTCTTTTCATGAAAGGCTGCGGCCACAGAGTTTTCTCTGCATGCTTCCTGTCAGCACAAGTTTGGATGTCCAATGGCTTCATTTCATTTTGCACCCTTTCAGTCTCAGCTAGCAGTGTGTCTGCTACTGTGTTCTCTCACAAGACCTGCACAGCCTCCTGTGAATCTCACTGGGGTTCACCCCATTAGATAAAAGCCCACAGATCTCTTAGAGATAAGGCGTTCTTGGCCTTCTCTTTGATCTTTGCTTAGAAGCCATTCCTAATGTTGACATTTGTACCCTCTGGAGAGGCCAGGCATCTCACAGCCCTCAAGTCTTGGTTTCTTTTGTTTAACGACCCTTTACTCAATGTGTGTCTCTCCTTTTGTGGCAAGAGGAAGCCAAGAGGCACCTTCAACACCTGCTTAGAAATCTCTTCCAGCAGATCACCCAGTTCAGTAGGTAGACTCTGTGCTTCCCATGTAACTGCGGATGTGGGACTTAGCCCTCTGCCTTTACATGGCATTCTCTTTCCTCCAGTTTCCAGTGTGTGTTCCTCACTTCCTTTTGTGCCCTCACTGGCACTGTCCTCAAACTCCACATTTCCACTCACAGTCTATTCAAGACAATTTAGGCTTTCTTTATCATACTTCTCCAAATTTTTCTAGCCTCTGTCCATTACCTGGTTCTAAAACCACTCCCACATTTTTAAAAACGTTTATTATTTATTTGAGAGAGAGAGAGACAGACAGACAGACAGAGAGAAGCAGGAGTTGGGGGTGGGGGGCAGAAAATGAGGGAGAGAGAATCCCAAGCAGCTCTGTCCTGTCACTGCAGAGCCCAACATGGGACTCGAACTCATGAGCCATAAGATCATGACCTGAGCCAAAATCAAGAGTCAGATGCTTAACCAGTTGAGCCACCCAGGCGCCACTTATGGATTCTCATTTTATTTTATGAACTTTAATCAGTTACTGTCATTTTTTATATTATTGCTCAAATTGCCCCATATTTGGCCATTGGGAATTTATTGATGCTGGCCCCTGTGTCCTTTTGATGTGTCCCATTTTTTTTTTTTTTGAGGACTTCCTTACTCTTTAGTTCTACAAGATGTTTCAGATTGATTTTATACTTTTATTGCTATAACACTGGAGTCAGCCATTTTTCCAAGGAGTCTTGATTCCTTTTTATTGGAGAATGGTATTTATAAAGTAGTATCTGGGAGCTAGGTGCTCATTGTTACTTAAGTGGCATTGTTTCTGGGCCTTCTCAGCTACAGAACTAGTTACATGTATGCATGTACACAATATATACAAGGTTTATATATAATATGCACAAATCTATATTCCTATATCTCTGTATATACAAATATTAAGAGTAGGTATTCATACTAACATCTCCCGTTTTATTATTTTTTTAAAGTTTGTTTGCTTATTTATTTAGAGAATGGGGGTGTATTTATTTATTTATTTAGAGAGTGGGAGTGTATCAGCGAGAGAGGGGCAGAGAGAGAGAGAAAGAAAGAGAGAATCCCAAGCAGGCTTTGCACCTTCAGCATAGAGCTGGATGTGGGGCTTGAACTCATGAATTGTGAGATCATGACTTGAGCCAAAACCAAGAGTTGGACACTTAACTGACAGAGCCACCCAGAAGTCCCTAACACCTTCCATTTTAGTCTAAACCCGTTGGATCCTTTCTAGCCTTCCTTTTTTCTTTTTTCCTTCCCTTCCCTTCCCTTCCCTCCCCTCTCCCTTCCCTCTCCCTTCTCTCTCCCTTCCCTCACCTTCTTTCTTCTCTTTTTTCCAGTAAGAAACCTGGCTTCCCTTTCCCACAATATATAACCCATATGCTCAGTTGTAGAATACATGTAGCTTTGGAATTGCTAAGCTATACCACTGTGAAAAACAAGCATACTAACTAGAGTACAGCATTTGTTTACACTCATTTTGCCTTTGCTAAGGTTAAAGGTTACAAGGTCAAAATACTATGATCCAAAGTTAATTAGGATATCTCTTTCCCTCCACCCACATGGTTGTATTGTTAACTTGATATATATTAAGGTTCATTTGTTGTTTTTTATTTTGCCTTCTTCTTTTTCTTTTTTCTTGCTCCCTTTCATCTTTGTTGATTTTATTTGTTTGACACTATCTTACATTTGAAGAGCACTTTCTGTTTTACAAAGTGTTTCTTAAATTTGTCTCCTTGAATAGATTTATCTAGGCCATTACCTCTCACTTGGAGCTAATTCACAAGATAAGGGTGGAGCCAGTAATTTGCATTTCTGTCAAGTTCCAGGGGATGCTGGTGCTACTGGTTTGGGACTAAACTTTGAGAACCACTAATCTATGACTTATTGAAAACAGATTCTTTAGCCCCCAGACCTACCGAATTCTTCATGGAGGGCCTAGGAATCTAGTTTTAACAAGGCTCTAGGTGATTATGATGATAAGACCAGTAGGGACACTAACCTGGTCTTTGAAATTTTGGGGATTGGCAAAGCAGATATTTTGGGTAACATTTGTAGATTTGGGTAAAATTTATATGGATTTAAAGTGACTTATTCAAATGATATATTAAACTAATACTGTTTTAAACAATTCCGATGTATTGGTTTGTCTACTGTGGTTTGCTCTCAGTTTATGTCACAGGAACTTGGGTGGCACCCATTTGATGTTATTCCTGTAGTAACGTAGTGTAGATCATTGCTTAGAGTTTTACTATATTCATAGAAAAATGATTCTGGGAACAAATAATTTGACCAAAGTTCAGCAGACAGAATGTGCTCTCTGTAAACCACTGTGGCTACCAAAAATGAAATTTCAGTACTAAATATTTATATCTAACTTCTGAGTAGAAAAATTGCCCAAGTGATGAAATTTGCAAAGAAGCCAAATGTAGAATTTAAGAAAAAATAATTTTTTTTACTATTTTTACTTTTAAGTAAAGTTTACTCACATATAGAAATTAAATAAATAGTAGCACTGAATTTATGTGTATATTGGCAAGATAAAAGATATTTTGCTGCATAAAAATTTTTCAGGGATTTCAGAAATTATTAAGTTTTGGTTATTTTAAGCCAGTGTATCTCTTTCTTATTTTAAAATTTGATTATAATTTAATTCTTATACATTAAAATTATCAAAATTTAGAATGTTGTTTGATGTTCACAAATACTTAAAACTTCTTTTGGAAGATAAAAGAAATTCTTATGCTGACTTTGACAGGTAACAAGGCTCGTGTATTCCAGGTTTCACACAAACTTTGAAAAACTTATGCTTTCATACATATGAGAAATATCTAATGTTTCCCTCAAGGAAAAAGTAATTTAAAATAATTCTCTAATTCTTTAAAGTTCTGATATATAGAAATATTCAGATAATTCAGATTAAAATGATTTTATAGTTGTGGCTACATTCTTTAGGAATCCCCTAAATAAAATGACAACAGTGAAATTTCTCTTGTGATAATAAGATATCTTGATCATAATGAAACGAGCAGTGAACATGGAAGCATAAGGCTTCAGATGAGTTTCAGGTCTGTTTTGTCTCTGAGCCTCAGTGTCTTACAAAGTAGGTGATATTAGTTCTCTCTAAGGTGGTTTGAAAAATTGAGTTAGATAGTGATCTTCAGGGTGTTTTGTGTCAGTTGTAAATATGCTATATAATGAAATTTGATGATATATTTAATGTGGATTCTTTATTTTTGTGTCCTTTGCCTATCAAGTACCCAGCAGGAAGGAGTACAAAATGTTTTTGGCCAATTGCTGGGATTGAAAAATGTTTCCTTTAAGGGCTAGAAAGCAAATATTAAAAAAAAAATGTTTTTTAAATGAGAGAGAGAGAGAGACAGAGTGTGAATGGGGAAGGAACAGAGAAAGAGGGAGACATAGAATCTGAAACAGCCTCCAGGCTTTGAGCTGTCAGCACAGAGCCCAATGTGGTACTGGAACTCACAGACCATGAGATCATGACCTGAGCCAAAGTTGGACACTTAACTGACTGAGCCACCCAGGTGCCTGCAGATAGCAAATATTTTAGATTTCGTGGGCCATACTATCTCTTTCACAACCTTGTAGCCATAGTTAATACGTAAAATGAATAAACCTGAGAATGTTTATGGACACTGAAATTTGAATTTTATGCTATTTCCTTGTATCACAGGACATTCTTCCTCTTAGTCTTTTTTTAATCCTTTGAAAATGTAAGAAACCACTCTCAGCTCACAGCTGTACAAAAAACAGGTTTATTTGGCTGGTAGGCTCTAGTTTTTTCACCCCTGTGTAGTCCATTTTGAGAATTAGTTTTAGATTGATTTTTAGAGTTTCATGATGGGATTATCTATTGGAATAGCTTGGGAAATTTCCAAATGGAGATACTTTTTAAAAAAATAATTACTAAAATAAACATATATTACATATAGTCATTATTATGAATATATACTATATATTATATTTTCTTTGTGTATATTGAAATTACAAAGAAATTGAAAATGAGATTAAAAGAACACACAGCACTGGAGTGATAGAGAAATCAGATGGTTTAATCTAGTTGGTAATCAGCCTGATTCTACAAATATCCATTCATTCTTTTTAGGAAAAAATTTGGCATTGGCAAGACCATCTAAAATAAGATAGCACAACTAACTTTTCTTTTTGTCTTAAAAAAGGAAAATATCACTAGAATTTTCTATCTTTAAGAAGTTTTAGTGAAAACTATATCTTGTTTTCTGTGTAGTTCTATTTTTGCCATAAAATTTGGGAATTCTGCAATCAAAGAATACAAACCTGTAAACATATTTCTGACATAAAATATCACAATTTATTCAACTTGTTCCATACCCTTTTGATAAAAGCCTTTATTTTAATATTTGAAAAACACCTAAGAGGCATAGTGTGATGTTTTTTAAAAATGACATTCGTTGGCTTTGTTTAAAGCTTTAGGTAAAATTGAAAGTGCTGAATCATTCCAACTACAATTCAAAATGGTATCTTTTAGAATATAGCACTTTAAAGTTTTCAAAACTCCTTTTATGTAATCCTTTTGAACACTTACAACAGCCTTGTAAAGGTGGATGGTGCAGGCATTTTTCTTGGTTTTACTGATTGTGGAAACCACGGCTCACAAAAGAGAACTCCCTGATTATGGCTCATAAAGCAAAGAGAAGGACTTGATTTTATGTCTCAGTTTAATTTAATGTGCTTCCCACAATGAGATTATCCCTTACACAGCACCCAATAGACTCCTTTGCACCTTAAAAAGCCTGTAAATGTTTCTTGATTGATTTCTTTGAGGAGTAAAATTATACTAAAGTCTATCTCAGGAAACTTGAAAATCTATCATAATTCACAGCATTTAATACTAGGGGTATATGTATGAAAGAGTCGGGTCCATTTCTTTCATGTTGTGTTTACATCTGAATTCTGAGGCATGTGCTAGTTAGAGTTTCTAAAGCATTGCTTTTCCCACACTGAGTTTAGTACTTCTAGCTTTTACCTCTGAAAGGGCTATACAATGTCTGAAGGCAGTGATCATGTCTAAATATTAATACTCTCTCCTCATTCCCAAGTTTTTTTAACCCTTTTTTTAAAGTTTATTTTCAGAGACAGAGAGACAGACAGAGAGTGAGAGCGGGGAGGGACAAAGGGAGAAGAGGAGAGAGAGAGAATCCCCAGCAGGCTCCATACTGCCCGTGTAGAGCCCAGTGTGAGACTTGACCCCACGAACCATGTATCATGACCTGAACCAACACCAACAGTCTGATGCTTAACCAACTGAGCTACCCAGGTGCCCCTATAATTATTGAGTTTTGAGAGTTCTTTATATCTTTTGGAGATAAATCCTTTATCAGACAGATGGTTGGGAAATGTATTCTCTCAGTCTGCAGCTTGTCTTTTTGTTGTTTCATAGTGTCTTTCTTTCAAAGAAGAGTTTTCAATCTTGAGAAGAGTCCAACCTAAGAATTTCTTCTTTTACGGATCGTGCTTTTGGTGTTGCATCTAAGGACAAGTTACCTTATCCAACATCACAAATTTTTGTTCCCATGTTCTCTTCTAGACATTTTATAGCTTTAGATTTTATATTTGAATTGATGACCCATTTTGAATTAATTTTTGAACCTGGTGTGAGTATGGATTGAAATCAGTTTTGTTTTGCATATAAATATGGCATTGTTCAGTACCCTTTCTCCACAGAAAGGGTTCATGACAGTGTTCACGACAGCTGTGAATGCTGCTTTTGCACCTCTTGTAGAAAGCTGTTTCCACATAGGTCTTGGTCTCTATTCTGTTCCATTCATCTATTTTTCTCTATACTAATACTCTATTGGCTTGATTATTGTGGTTCCATACCTATAACTTCTTGTTTTATTGTTTTAGTGGTTGCTTTAGGATTTGTAATACTGGTTTTTAACTCATTACAGTATAACTGATATACCTCCAAGGAATACTATACCACTTCACATGTAGTATGAGAACATTACAACTGCATATTTACATTATGTCCCTCACTCCCAATCTTGGAGCCAGTGTCATACATTTTACTTCTATCTGTGTCAGCCAGGTGTCCCTGTGCTGATATTATTTCTAATGGTTAACCTGCTTTAACTCTTATCTTTGTATCTCCCTGACGTAATGTATCCTTTTATCCCCCAGATGCCATTTAAGCTGGATGCGCAGAAGTTTTTGTCATACATTTTAAACAAATCCAGTATATGCCACATCTACACTAACATTTAGCTCTTTTTTTTTCACATAGGCCTGAAGTGTCAGAAGAGTCACCTCCGGTCCCCCAGAAGGGCAGTTTTCTGACTGTTCAGTGTAACTGCAGTGTTCATGACAGCTGTGAATGCCATGTGCCTGTGCCCACAGCCAAACTCAACCACACTCTTCTTATGTATTTGAAAATCACATCTGGTGGAGTAATTTTTCAATCACCTCTAATATCAGTTCAACCCATAAATGTTGGTAAGTTGTGCATAAAAGAGATAATAGATCTAAACATCAATCACACAAACAGGTTAAAAATTGCTCAACAAACATTTTTTTCAATAGCTTATCTTGCTTTGACCAGCGCTGTAAGGATGGTAAATGTGGTATGGAGTATTAAGAGTAGCTTCTAGAATGTTTTAACCGCAGTATAGGTATCTTTGCAATTGTTAATTTAAATTCTTCCTTAAAAACAGTTTTCCTTCAAATCCTGGATCTTTGCAATGGATATGTATCGTTTGGTTATTCTTGTTTTCACTTATCAGATAACAATTTCCAAAGATAATCAGAAGATTGTTTTTTACCTGGATTTATTTCTTCAATAAATATTTCTCAGAGACTCCTGTGTGTCAGCCAGTGATCTAGGAGCTGGGGAAACAATGGTGAATGAGACAAAGTTCCTGCCTCATAGACCAGAGACAATATTAGGCAGAGAGGGAAAATAAAAAAGTAAGCAACTAAATAATTTGCTGTACAATCTGATTATAAGAAAAACTCCAATAATAGGTTGTGCCCCAGATTTTTAGGGCAAAGATTCCCAGAGTTTCTTTTGATCCACTTGAACATATAATTACAAATGTGAATAAGATAGGCAAATATTCACTTAATGTATTCATTAACTCAGTTTTGTGCCTGTATGTATATTATATATAATATGTAATATAAGAGTGTTACTGTTTTCTACTTATATTTCTTGAAGCCATCATATACAAACTTCTTACATGCATCATTGCATCATTGGTTTTGACAACACAAGAGCCACTTTTCCAGGCATCTCACACTGTTTTTCACATAGCCTTACCTTCACTTCTTTCTAAGTTACTGAGCATACCACCTGCATATGCAGATTTGCATATGACATACGAATCTGCATATGACATCATATTTTAACATTAGGACTTTCAAATAATTTGTCTTTTGGGGATATATTTGTGGTCCCTAAAACATAAATCCAATGACATCTGAGCAATAACATCATGAAATTACACCACAGGAAGAAAACATACATAATATTTATAAAATACCATTATGTTCTCTTTTTAAAGCGAATTCTCGCAGGTGATTTTTAGAAGCACTTGGAGCCACAATTGAATTGCATATTTAAAAAAGTAAAGTAGTTAAGAGAAAGTGCTATGATAGATTTTATAAGAAATTTTAAAAGAATTTTATCTTTTTTCAGTAATGATTTTTTAGAAAAAATTCTTTCCTTATGCGTGGGCATATATGATAATGTTCCAAAATTTTAAGTTCCATAAAAGACGTAAAGGATGGAGATTGTTAGCTGTAGGGACTATTATTTTAGCTATGGAGGTCAAAGAAGATCTATTTTAGGAGATAGCAGTTGGGCTAAATGAAAAGGAAAGGACTATGCAAAAATCCAGAGCAAAAGGTGCTTCATGCAGGAAAAATAGCACCCATGAAACCTCTAAGATGGAATGAGCTTGGCAGTTGGAGGAACCAAAGAAAAGGCCTCTATGCTTGGAGTGAATGAGGTAGGGGAATATTTGGAGGTGTGGTCAGAGAGTTATTGGGTTTAGGTCATATCATAGGCCCGAGTTACAGAGTTGGATTTTATCCTAACTGCACAGAAGCTCTTGAACCAGGAAAGTGATATGGACAGGTGTGTGTGTGTACATGTTTAAAATTTACTCTGCATGTAGAGAAGAAGGTTAATGGAAAAAAGAGGAAAGATAGTTGCAAGAGTGGAATCAGAGGGCTCAGAAAGGAGGTTCTTGGAATGATCTAGTTGATGTAGGAACGTAGCAGTGGAGAAGAAAGAAATGGTCATAGTTGAGATTTATTGGGGAGATGGTGCTATCTGAAACTTCTAGTGGATTTCGTGTTGAATATGAAGGAAAGAGAAGAGCCAAGGATAACACTCAGGCTAGGACCAGAGCATGCCAGTGAATAGCGGTACCACGTACTGGGATGGGGAGATTTGGGGAGGATCAAGTATGTGACACATTAAGTTTGAGATGCTTATAGATACCCAAGAGATGCTGAGTAGGTATTCGGACATATGATCCTAGAGTTGAAGGTAGAGATATATATGGAGTATTTGGTGTAGAGATGTTTATGGGATTGCATAAGATTAGCCACTTAGAGTTCAGTGAGGAAAAAACTGAGGCAGTCATAGAGAAAAGAAAGTAAAAGAACATAGTGGCCTGGAAGCCATGTAGGAACAGTGAGCAGATATGTGGAATGCCACTGAGAGGTGGAGTGAAATGGATCATACAACTGATACTGGATTTGGAAAAGCGTGGTGACCTTGATAAGAGTGGCTTCAGTGCATTGGGGAGGAGGAAGACCTGATCAGAGTAGGTTGGCTAGGAAGACGGGACACCAAGTGGGCAGAGGGAGTAGTGCCAATGCTTTCCAGGAATATTGCTGTGGAAGAAGCAGGTAGGTGGCGGTATATCTAAGTCTGGGGACATAGGTGGTCCAGGGAAAGATTTATTTTTAGATTTCTAGTATCATGGCATGTATGTATACAGGCAGGAAATGTACAATAGTTTATAATTTTATGATTTCTGTTTGATGTCTTTGTTTTCTTTTTGGTCATGAGAACTGTGAATTTCACCTTTTGTTTTTACTTTTATTTTTTTATTTTTTTAATGTTTTGTTTATTTCTCAGAGAGAGAGAGAGAGAGAGAGAGAGAGACGCAGCATAAACAGGGAGGGTCAGAGAGAGAGGGAGTTACAGAATCCGAAGAAGGCTCCAGGCTCTGAGCTATCTGTCAGCACAGAGTCTGACTTGGGGCTTGAACCCACGAACTGTGATATTATGACCTGAGCTGAAGTCAGATGCTTAACCGACTGAGCCACCCATGCACCCCTCACCTATTGTTTTTAGACTTTAATGTTTATCTGTCCTTACTTTAAAGTAACTAAAACTTGTAATATGTCACATAAAGTAAAAACTTCATTAATTTTGACTCAAAGAAAAGAGAAAAAACGATGTCCAAATTCTTAGAAATACAGTATGTTAAAAATAGTAACGGCCATTTTAGTTCTTGAAAATAAAATGCAAATCAGTAAGTGTTTCAATGTAATGATTATTTCTGTGTACGTGAGTAAGTCTGTTAGTTAAAATCTTGGAAACACAGAGATGTATAAAAAGGAGAAATTCATCATGTATTTCCTATCACTTTGGCAATTTTTCTAATTTTAATACATATTTATGAATATTGTTTTGTTAATTTCGACAAATCAGGAACCCAAGTATAGATGCTGTTTAATAAACTTTTTTAAAGTTTCTTTTTACTTATTTTGAGAGGGCGAGAGAGCAAACGGAAGGGGCAGAGAGAGAGGGAGAAAGAATAATAAGCAGGCTCTACACTGTCAGTGTAGAGCCCGATGGCAGGGCTTGACCTCATAAACTGTGAGATCATGACCTGAGCTGAAGTCAAGAGTCAGACACTTAACTGACTGAGCCCCCCAGGCACCCCCAATAAATGTTTAATACTAATAATATTAAACATTTTCAATATTCTTTTCCAATATCATTTTTAATGGCTATATAGAGTCCCTTTTAGGGATAAGCCATTATTTCTTTAATCAAACCTTTATTGTAAGATGTGTATATTCTTTCTACAAATAATTTAAAGGTTATTTGCTTTTAATATTTTTTTTTTTACTATTTATTTGTTTTTGAGAAAGAGAGAGAACATACATGCAAGGAGCAGAGAGAGGGGGAGACAGAGGTTCTGAAGCTGTCAGCACGGAGTCTGATGCAGGACTAGAACTCATGAATTGTGAGATCATGACCTGAGCTGAAGTCATACTTAACTGAGTGAGCCATCCAGGTGCCTCAAGGTTATGTGTGTTTAAAATTACACACACACACAAACACACACATACACACACACACACAATCTATACACAAATGCATATTCATATATAAACACATCAACTCAATATGAACTCATTATGAACTCATGAACTCAAATCATTTACCAAGTTAAATACATTGTTAGGCTATTTCTGGTGACAAGTCAGGGCCTGCTAATGCTATGCTTATTGCATGCTGTATGTTATTTACATAGGTGCATCTAGATTATTGTATTTCAGAGTTAATAGATTTGCTGAATTTTGCATGCATATTTGTGTGAAGTTTTGCATGCAAACTCTGTATGCATTTTCCAAGTAGTTCTCTGCAAAATGCTGTTTTTCTTTGTCACCCACTGTTTTAGTGGTTGGGAGTGTGGTAGGGAGTAGCTTTAAAGAAGTTTGGGGAATGCCAGTTTAAATAAAGTTAACAGACTTTTTAACAGCAGGAATTCACAGTTATCAAAACAATCTCATTTGCTGATTTACAGTTTTTACCATTTAGGGAGAAGGAAAGGAAGATGCATGGATTGTTATGGAAAGATACAAGGAATAGATCTAATATTTTGGTTCTGTAATTAGCCTTTACTTAAGGTCACCTTTTAAGTAGTTAAAAGATTGGGATATGCTAAAAAATCATTTTGACTTAATTTTATGATTATCATGAAAATTGCTTGACTTCAAAATGTTCTCTTTTTTTCTTAAGTGAAGCCTGATCCACCATTAGGTTTACACATGGAAATCACAGACACTGGCAACTTAAGGATTTCTTGGTCCAGCCCAACATTGGTACCATTTCAACTTCAATATCAAGTGAAATACTCAGAGAATTCTTCAACAAATATGAGAAAAGTAAGTATATTTTAAGTTAAAACATTTTTAAATGTTTATTTATTTATTTTGAGAGATAGAGACAGCCCTAGTGTGGGAGGGGCAGAGAGAGAGGGAGAGAAAGAGTCTGTCAGCACAGAGCCTGATGTGGGGCTTGAACTCATGAAACTCTGAGATCATGCCCTGAGCCACGATGTCCTGAGCCAAGATCAAGAGTCTGACGCTTAATGGAGGCAGCCACTCAGGTGCCCCAGTAAGTATATTCTAGTAAACAAAATGGTACATTGAGAAGCACCTAAGGATGAGACGCTTTTGAAGTCCTGTAGAAAATACCCTTTCCTTGCCAAATGTACATGGCCTTTCTGTAGGAGAACGAGCTATAATTTAATATTGTACCATTGGCTTTCATTTAAGATCAGCATTGGAAATGACCACATGAACAGCATGTCTGGATCGTTGGTAAATGCTTTTAGAAAAATTGTTTGATGTTGCACAATATCTCTTATGTACGGATACATGTTATATATTGAGGGGTATGACAAATTCCTCCCAGAATTTAGTCCCAGAGAAAGCTCCACTTCGAAAAAGAATTTATATATAAATTACTATCTTTCTCCTTCTCTTCCTTTTCCCTCTATTTCCCTGTCCCTTACATGCATATGTGCATATGTGTGCACATACACACAGCTAAAGGACGACAGGAAGTCCAATTACAGAAACTTGACTTCATAGTAACTCTTTCACCTACAGACCTCTGGTTTCTGATTTTACAATTCAAACACTTTCTTTTAAATTGCTCAACGTATATGTTTACATGCAGTGCGTGTAAAGTGTGTCAAATCCCTTTTGCATTCTTTCGGTATTTTTTGAGTACCTACTAGATGCTAGGAACTGTTCTACATGCATCAGGATGTACTTGGTGGTAGAGCAAACTGGAGAAGGGAGTTTGAGGGTACTGGTGGGGATGGTAGGTTGTGGCATTTAAGTGGAGGTGGGGAAGACCTTACTGAGAAGGTGACATTTGGGCAAGGATTTGAAGGAGGTTGGTGATGGAGATATATGGGGGAATTAGTTTCCAAATAGAAAAAACAGCAATTTAGAGGCCTTAAGCTGGATGAGAAGCTGGAAGCCAGGAAAGTGAGTGAGGGCAAGAGTAGTGGCAGATGAACCAAAGAGTAGAAGAAGAGAAGAAGGAGGTTGTAGGGAGCATGGGCTGTGCATGGACTTTGGCATTTTCCTTTGTGAAACGAATTATNCTGGACCATTTTTTTAAAGGCTTTATTTTCATGAAGAGCAGAAAAGGAATCCTTAATGTCATGTGTGGGAAAAGTAGAGTTAAGGCTTCTCTGGGTTTCAGCTTTCTCATCTATAAAATGGAGATAATAGAATTTTAAATATAGGTGATCTACTATGGTGTAATACATTCCTAGTGCTTTTCACGCTTTGAGTCTCTGCTGTCTCACAGTTTAAGAGGCCAGGGGGTTCAGTAGCTTTGGAGTATATCATTGGAAAACTGAATTTATTTGCTAAACAATTTTTAGTAGTGGTTGTTTTATGCAGAATTAAGTCTCTTGGATCTTTGCCCTCTAGTGTGTAAACTGTATCTTGATTTACTGTAGCTTATCATCAAGTTCAGATTTTTAAAATTATTCATGCCCTTCTCTGTGAAGCTTTGTTATAGGAGTATTTATAATTCTCTGTCCACTCCTGCTCATTGTTTTCTACTGTGCATGTGTATTATAGATGTCAGTGGTGGCTTGAAGCTCTCCACCGACTTTAGCTGTATCTCTCAAACTTCGAAAGGTTGATATTCATTATCATTCAGGTAAAAATATTTGCTAATTGTCATTGTGATTTTTATCTTGGGCTCATAGGCTCTTTAAACTTTAAAAAAAATGTTTTAACATATTTATTTTTGAGAGACAGAGCACAAGTGGGGGATGGGCAGAAAGAGAAGGAGACACAGACTCTGAAGCAGGCTCCAGGCTCTGAGCTATCAGTGTACAGAGCCCAACGCGGGGCTCAAACTCATGGACTGAACTGTGAGATCGTGACCTGAGCTGAAGTTGGATGCTCAAACAACTGAGCCACCCAGGCACCCCGCTCTTTAAACTCTTATTGACAAATGTGCAAATTAATTCCACTGGGGTCACCTAAGATTTTAATTCTTTGACATTTGTTAGGAGTGCTCATCACCAATTTTGATAAAGGTTCCATGTCAACTTGATGCTCTGATGTTTTCAAATAATATTTAATAGGCTGATGAGACTATCTCAGCTACATCTCTGCTGGTAGACAGTGTGCTTCCTGGGTCTTCATATGAAGTTCAAGTGAGGGGCAAGAGACTGGATGGCGCAGGACTCTGGAGTGACTGGAGCGCCCCCCTTATCTTTACCACACAAGGTAGGGTTGCTAATAGCAGCTCCTATTGATTGGAGAATATGCTTTCTGATTTTTTCTTTGGTCTGTTATACGCATCTTAAATTTTGGGGCAGTAAAGGAGGAATGCAGTATTTATGTTTTATTTAAGTTTTGACAGGTTAATTTGTTAATGAAAACTTGTGTACAGGTTTCCAAGTTTACATGCATCCATAATAGTGTCTTGCTGGATTAACTCTTTCTTACTCAAAAGATAGAATTAATAGAAAGATTCCAAATTCACAAATTTAGAACCTTACCTGTATCAATGTTTTCTGAATTTACATTTAAAGTCATATATGCTTATTTGACATAAATTTAAAATATTCAAATTTCATTTATTATATTTTATATAATATAATAAATAATAACATACTAAAATAATTTTTTCCATTCTAGATGCTTGCTTTTGAGAGTTTTCACTGTTAATATTCATATTTTTAAAGTTAAGTTTAACATCAGAAAAACTGTGGTTTCTTCAGAACTACCTCATGAGATTGGGGCAGTGCTTTACAAAGAGGCCCAGGAGCCTTAGAATAGCACAGCTCTGTTACATGCTAACTTGTGACTATAGGGAGAACTTTGTGGCCCTTTGCCAATTGTCTGATCTGTCCAAAGACCAAAATTATTCCTACTGAAACTCATGTAGGGTTGATTATGGATATATAGAGACAGCAAGTACTGTGTAAATCACTGAGAAGATAGTTAACACATTTAACTAAATAAGTTCATGTATTGATTACTTACTATTTAAAAAGCATTGCTTAGTTAAAAAGTCAGTAGCATTAGTAGTTTAAGAGCACTGACTTTAGACTCTGACAAGTATATAGAAATCCCGGCCCCACCACTTATTTGGAAAATTTCTTAACCTTTCTATGCCTCCCTTTCCTCATCTGCCAAATAGAGATGTCTTTACATGATAGAATAGCACAACACACCTAATGTGTGCAATGTGTGAATTAGAGGATTCTCACATAGCAAAGTTGCAAAAAAAAAAACCAACAACCCTGATTCACAATGTATTATTTCTACTGATGTTCATCGCATTACTGAGCATAGCTCAAATAAGTGAGGTCACTGGTACGGATTTGGAAAGCTGCCCTTAATGTTTTCTTGTCCTGACCCTTAGTAAGCACTCAGTAAACGGTAGATACATGGATGGTTTACAAATCCACAACTTGATATTCAAAATCTCAGCATCTAATAAAGGTGAGAGGTTGACATGATACATAACTAATTGCACGAGCAAGGTTGTCAGGAGAGCTGACAAAGTGCTAGACAACAGGAAGGATTGGTTCTCTCTAGGAAAGTCAGGAACCTTGTGTGAACAAAGTTAGAAAACATGAATTTCTCATCACTATTCATCAAATAATTATTGAGCAATGTGTGTAATATGGTGCTGACAACGCAGCTTCAGGGTTATTTCCACGGAAGGTCAACTTTTCTACCTTCATAGGTCCTAATGACCAGCTGTGAGTTATGCAGCAGGGAACAAATTATAACATCAAATTTTAAAGACTATCCCATGAAAGTTTTTACAACAGTGGGATGGGGTGAAGTGGGTGGAAGAGGAGGGAAGTGGGCCTGACACCCACTCTGAGTGGCCCTGTGACCCCTTTCCCTACCATCTGGTGAAATGTTTCTCTTTCACACACAAAAAATGGCTTTCTTCTTTATGATTTTACTTCTTAATTAGATCTGAAAACCTACCTCTCTGAAGAAGAGGGAAATTCTAAAAGAATCACTGTTATTTTTAAAGTCTGCTAATATTTAAGTCATAACATTTATGCCTTTCTAGAATAATGGCTCTTGGTAATGTTTTCAGTGGGGTTAAGATGAAAAAATTGTTTTAATGTTTATTTTTGAGAGAGAAAAAAAGACAGAGTGAGAGCACGGGAGGAGCAGAGGGAGGGAGACCCAGAGTCTGAAGCAGGCTCTAGGCCCTGCAGTGTCAGCACATTTCATGTCGAACCCATGAACCATGAGATGACGACCTGAGCCTAAGTCGGATGCTTAACTAACTGAGCCACTCAGGCGCCCCTAACATGAAAACTTTGATCCAGTATAATATGATAGTTATTTCTGTTATATTTCATGTAGGATTTTGTTTTGGATTGTTCAGGTCAGGTTTTTTAGACCTTTGGATGGACATAGGGTTAGTTCTGTTTTTCCTTGTACATAACCCTTTCATACTACTGTTACTGTCTTAGTTCAAGTCAGTATCTGCAGGATTAAATTTGTTTGGTTTCTTAATATGTTGGACCATATTTTTATGCTTTTGTATATAATGTAAATCAAATTTATTAATATATATTATAAAGCACATACATATGCATATATATGTCCTTCCCTATGCATATATTTATTGTTTTGTGTACCTAACAGCACTAAAGATATGTTTTGTTGAGAAGAAATTTTGCCAACTTATTTGCTTGTGCAGTCTCTAAAAATATTAAAATTAACACCTATCCTTTTACTTATTCACACAAGTATGTCCCTCTAGTGACTTTATTTTTTTTTCCTAATGTTTTATTTATTTATTTATTTATTTTTGAGAGACAGACAGCATGAGGAGGGGAGGGTCAGAGAGAGAGGGAGACACAGAATCAGAAGCAGTCTCCAGGCTCCTAGCCAGCCATCAGCACAGAGCCCGATGGGGGGCTTGAACCCATGAGCTGTGAGATCCTGACCTGAGCCGAAGTCAGATGCTCAACCAACTGAGCCACCCAGGTGCCCTCCTCTAGTGACTTTAGACATCCCAACAGAAATATCTGAAAATGAGTGAAAAATAAAGCCAGACAGTGAGTAAACAGCTCCCCAAAGGGCAGAATTTGTTGATTTAGCAAAAGGTAAATGTGTCAAGGTAGCTTACTAGTTTAATGAACTTAGATGGCTTAGATGCCACTGAGTGGTACTGGTAATTTTTAAGTGAAAGACAGAAACTTGCCAAATAGAAAGCAGACCAGGGACACCAAGAGTGGGGAGAAAAGCCTACACACTTCAGTAGCTCCCAGGCACATTTCTGAGTTACAGTATCATCTCCTGTAATGATGTAATGGTGGGTACTGAATCATAAATCAAAGGTACAGTTAGCTTCATACTTCCCTACTGTATAACAACAACAACGACAACAACAATAACAATAATATTGACAGTTACAGATTCTTCCTGGGTTTAAAGCACTGCTCTAAGTGCTTTATATGTATTATCATTATTCTTTTGATACCCTCTGAGAATCGTACTGATATTCCCCCTTTTACAGACAAAACAATCGAGATTTAGAGACGTTAAGTAATTTGTAAAAGTTGGCATAATCTAGAGCTGGCAATCCAATCCCAGTGTTCACATTTGTACACACTAATACAGTGATTAAGTGCATGATGTATATTTATGCAAGATTTCTGGTGTCACTAAAAATTGATACTGGGAACTAATAACCAGTAAGCTTAGTTACATAGAGCATTTTAGTGGGACCCCTCACTTCCCTCATGATTTCTGATAAACGAGGTGTCAGTGTTGCTTAGGTTCAGATTTTGGTTTCGCTGAGGTTACCTTCACAGCACTTTGCACACCTCACAGCACTTACTGCACTTGAGGCTTGTTCTTGAGTGGTGTGTATCAGTGAAGTATTTTTCTCCAAACTTGGGAGCTTTCTATCCTTGTGTAAAAGCATTTGGATCCCTTTCCCTTAAATCTAGGTATTTAATATTATTAGATTATCTTCTGTTGTTCACTGATAAGGTGCTATAATGGCATCCACCAAACAGAAGTATTCTGTAAGATTGAGGCATTAACTCATTTAGAATGAATTAGCACACTTGCTTTATCATTTCCAAACACTTTGGATTTTATGGATTTTTTTTTTGAACAGAGGTTGTCTGATGTATTGCTGCCAGAGCAAACAGAATATTGTCAGTACCTTTATAGTTACTACTTTTTATTCATTTATTTATTAAAGCTATACCTACCAAGTACACAGTTAATGAAGCATCAACCATTTCTAATCAAGGAATTCTTACAGATTTTTTGAAAATGAATTGTCTAGGTTCTTTGTAGCTGTGGGGAGATCTTGGACTTTGAGAGGAAAACCCAGGACCCTGGCAGAACTTATGAAGTCTAACAATATTGCAATTAAGTTATGTTACATACTTAAAACAAGTTTAGAAGTGCTGACTTCTTACAGTACTTTCTTAATCATATTCTTGTGCTGCCAAAGAAGACCAGAAACGTTTCACACTTGGCAGTGCTTATAATGCGGTAGAGAAAATATTTTCCCCTCAAAAATAGGAAGTCTGCTTTGAAAATTTAAAACTCTATTTTCTGTAGCTATAATTAACACATTGTAAACTAACTTTAACTAAAATGTTTTTGATTCATGATTTATGTTTATGTAAGTAATTCACTAATATTTATCAACAGGTTTTCCTCTTTTAATGAAATTCACTAGTATAGACCCTGCAAAGGTATTGGTACCTGGTCATCAGAAGAAAATTATTATTTTCTTATTTTACAAATTAAATGTTGTGTAGTACCTTACACAAGAATAAAAAATATATTTATATTATTTAAAAAATTAAACGTTCATTTCATATCAATTTCTGTATATTCAATGTAAATTTTACACATCACTGGGTTTTTAATAGCTTACTTTTCTTCTTTGAAGCTAATATTTTAATATTTAATCATGCCAAAATACTGTGACTTTAACTGCATTTCTTGATTAAGCCTTACTGAGGCATTCAATTTTGGAGTGAAATGCTTTGAGTTTTTTAATTATCTTTAAATATAAAAGATTCGGCTTAGCTTTTGAAATTTAATGTGTACTCTTTAAGAAATTAAATTGCTCAAAGTTTTGAAGCCATTCAGTAATGGTATGTGGAGCATATTGAAGGTAGGTTAATGATCTTTTAGATCTGTGCTAGGTACTTGTGTGCAGTAAGTAATGTACTAACGAAGCTTGAGTGCCATCCTAGGCTAGGGTTAAAAATCTAATGGACTGTCTTCTGTCAAGTGACTTCATGCTACTCATTTTTTTCCTGTTATGCTTGACTGCAAACATACAAAATACAAATGTTTTGTATGGATTCTAAATACAAAGGCCATGGGATTTAGCCTGCTATTGCAAAAAAGAAAAGACTTAAATAATAAAAATCAATGAAGTTTTTCATTTTTGTTTTGGGGGATAATCCAGATGATAGATATAGAAACAGATACTCATATTCTCTCAGAAGAAAATGGGTTGTCATGAATTCTGCAACTAAAATATACTCTTCTTGTAATGCACTGTGTCAGAAATGACTTCTTAGGTAAACAATCACTTTTATTCTGTTTCTAATTAAAAATATGGGCAAACTATGTTTCCAACAATAGGGGACCATAAAGAATAATATAGAATAGTGTAGAGGCATTAAAAATGATATTTTAGAAAAATATTGGTTCCTCTTATCCTTAACCAGAGCATACTGGCGTTAAGTAACTTAAAATATTACAGATCAGTATTTTTTTTCCCTGTTTTGGTACGTTTGTGCATTGTTGATTTTATATTCCCTAACTAGTTCTCTTTTTTTAATTGTTTTAATGTTTACTTAATTTTTTGAGAGAGAGAGGGAGCAGGGGAGGGGCAGAGAGAGAGAGAGACAGAGACCGAGGCACAGAATCTGAAGCAGGCTACAGGCTCTGAGCTGTCAGCATAGAGCTGATACGGGGCTCAAACTCACGAACCATGAGATCATGAGATCATGACCTGAGCCAAAGTTGGATGCTTAACCAACTGAGCCACCTAGGCAACCTGTCCGTAACCAGTTCTTTTATTTAAAGCTTATTTTTCAACTTTACCTTCTGAGTTGAAATTTTCATATATCCAAATGAGACAATAGCAACCACCACTTTTCTTCAGGATTTTGCCTTATTTGATTTGATTTGATTCAAGAACTCAGCCTAAGTGTCACTGAGTCTTAAAGCAGAGTCTGATGGAAAACATGTCATTGTGGAATTAGATGACATTTCATTCAAATTAATTTTCTGCCTATGAATTAGCAAGTGACAATTACTCATTAAAACATTTTGTAATAGGTAAGTATGTTTAGAAAATATGGAGACATTTTTGGAAGTTCAAGTCATTTGGGAATGGGAATGCATGGATACTATATAACTGTACATAAATGGGCAATACAATGCATTTATTTTATTTTTGACAGTATGATCCTGATTGCATTGTGAATCTTTTCTATGCAGCATAAATTCCATACAGGATGTTTTTGGCCTTCATCTGATATCCTCTCTTTCTTCTCTTATTGCAGATGTCATATACTTTCCGCCTAAAATTCTGACAAGTGTCGGGTCCAATGTTTCTTTTCACTGCATTTATAAAAGTGAAAATGAGATTGTTTCCTCAAAAAAGATTGTTTGGTGGATGAATTTGGCTGAGAAAATTCCTCCAAACCGGTATAATGTTGTGGGTGACCATGTTAGCAAAGTTACTTTTCCTAATTTGAATGCAACCAAGCCTCGAGGGAAGTTCACCTACGATGCAGTGTACTGCTGCAATGAGCATGAATGCCACCATCGCTATGCTGAATTATATGTGATTGGTAAGAATACTGAACTTCTCTTCATTTCCTTCTGCAGACAGGTTTTTATTATGGACCCTATGTTAGAGTCCCATTGATAATGTAAGGAAATTTTATTTTCATTAAAAAATTTGTGGTGATTTTGCTTTGTATTAATATTTTAATGTGTTTTAAATAGATGTCAATATCAATATATCATGTGAAACTGATGGGTACTTAACTAAAATGACTTGCAGATGGTCAACCAATGCAATCCAATCACTCGTGGGAAGTACTTTGCAGTTGAGGTATCATAGGTATGTATTATTTTTGCTGTGTTATTATTCTGTGGATATGGTGAGATAAAACTTTTTATAGAAATATCATCAGGAAAGTACTCTAGTAGATGTTCTTCCTAATAGAGGAGGTATTATGTACTTAATTAGGAAATTTTTGAGGGATTAAATAAATTGGTGTGTTTTGAAAAAATTTACATTGACTTAAAAAATATAACTTGTTTTTACCTCAAATTCTTTTTCTGATAATCAATTGATTTTCCATAATTGCCTTTTAACTACTGAATGGAATCCAGGAAGAATTGGCTTCTGTACATTTTAGTTTGACTTAGAGAATTGATTGGAGGAGAATATCTACAATTCTAGAAGTCCAATATCATTTGCTAAAGATTAATCTTTTGGAAAAAAGTCCAAAGTAGTTGCACAAAGATTGTAAGAGGTAATATAAATGCTTTTAGAAGTAGGAAAGATTAAGAAAGAAATGCTTAACAAGAAGTGAAGTGTCAGGGCGCCTGGGTTGCTCAATCGGCTGAGCGTCCGACTTCGGATCAGGTCATGATCTCACAGTTTGTGGGACTGAGCCCCGCATCCAGTTCTGTGCTGACAGCTCAGAGCCTGGAGCCTGTTTCAGATTCTGTGTCTCCCTCTCTTTCTGACCCTCTCCTGCTCATGCTGTTTCAGAAATTAAAAAAAAAAAATTAAAAAAAAATTTTAAAAGAAGTGAAGTGTTGTAATAAAGAGTAATTTGTGTTTAATTTTACCCTTCCCTGTTTTAAAATGAATCTAAGACATCATCTTCCTATAGTATCATCTGAAATAATAGCACTCTTAATTAGGAAGAGGTAGATACATTTTTATTTTTATAAACTCTCCTAGTAGGTTTCAGTGATGTGTCTGCTCTCAAACACCCTGCCTCAATTTGTGTTCATACTGGGCTCCATATTGGGGTCTTCTAGTTTGTTTATTTGTCCTCATTTATTCTTAAAATCTAAATTTCTACTTGAAAAACAAATTCCTTTCCTCAAGCACTGTGATCTGAATTCTGTCCCTAAAGTGACCAGTCTATTTTTATGTAGTGTTGGGAAAAAAATGGGGCAATTTCTACATTTCTTACATGGGAATAATAGCTGGCTTCATCTTACTTGATAGGAGGATTTTAAAATCAATAGAATGTTAATGGGATGCCATTTTACTTTTATATCTGTCTTTACATTCCTTCCATGGCATTTTCACATTAAAAAAGGTATTTGCGGATCACCATCACATAAACTCTGTGCCTCAGTTATATTGTTAATATTTACAGAAGAGTGTGAAACCCCCTGCATGTTTGGGGTTTTTTGTTTGTTTGTTTGTTTGTTTTACCTCTCTAAGCCTCGATTTCCTTGTCTGTACAATGGAGCAAACAATAGGACTTTCAAGGTTTCTGTGAGAATTAATGATAAATCCCACTTAATTATAGTTAAGTGATAGAATTTCTCCTGGTGAATATTCAGTAAATGGCTATTGCTGTCATGAAGACAAAGATATAACCTTTGCATTCCAAATGGAGCATTACTGTGCTTCTGTACATGGTCACAGTTCTTTTTACCACACATGACTCACGATGCCTTGTTCTCATCTCTCCCGTGTCCCCACTAGCACTCATTCACACACAGACACCCCAACGATTGTAATTTTGTGGAAATAGGTAGGAAAGGTGTCACAAAAAATTGAAACAGAGAAACCAAAGAATGTGTAATCACTTTACTCCATTTTTATGGAAATAGAAAATGCTAATTTAACCACTTAAATACCATGTTCAGAGCAAATAGTGGCAGAAGGTCTATTTCATAGGAGAAGTGCTTTGTATGTTCTGAGGTAGAATGTTGATTGGGACACAGTTAATTTTCTTCTCTGAGAAAATGTGTTACATATTTAACTATATGATTCAGATACAAATCAAAGATTGGCATTATTTTCATTGTAATGCTTTGAACTAGAAAATATTAGGAGATTGTCAATTAAGCTATAATTTGCTATCAGTTGTGTCTTCAAATTGTGGTGGAATTTAATCCCTATTTAAATTGTAAGGGATTTATCTTCCTTCCCATCTCAGGAATGCCCCGATACTACTTGTGATCTACACTTTTAAAATGGTATCAGTTAAATATTAGCTTAACTTTCAAAATGTTGTAGTTTCTACCTCTAATTGGATCCTTGTCTTCTTTTTAGAGCAGTACCATCTATTTTATTTGCATTTCTACTTAGTATCTAATATAAGGTTTATTGTCATTTTTATGGAAATGCATGAAATTGGGATACAGTAGGGAAATCAAAAATGCCTTTCCAGTAAGAACATCTGTTTTAAGTGGAATAAAAACTATGGTATTCTCTCCAATATCTTATCATTTTCATCAATGTTGTATATTAATGGACTGTTCTCGTATCTTTTAAGGAGCAGCCTTTACTGTTCTGATGTTCCATCTATTCATCCCACATCTGAATCCAAAGATTGCCATTTGCAAAGAGATGGTTTTTATGAATGCATATTTCAGCCAATCTTTTTATTATCCGGCTATACCATGTGGATTAGAATCAATCACTCTTTGGGTTTACTCGACTCTCCACCAACATGTGTTGTTCCTGATTCTGTGGGTATGTCAAACTGTGTTTTGTGTCTTCATTTTTATTAGCAGATTTCGATTCAAGTTGATTCATGGTAATTGTGTTTTACTATTTTCAGATAAGCCTATTTTTAAACAAAGTTTTTGGGTGTTTACAGTGGAATTGAGAAGACAATCAACCTTAGAAAGTTTTACTGTTTTTATGTTATTTTAAGTTACTTATAGCACAATGTTTTTGTGATAGGAATATTTTCAGCATATAATGTGATAAGTTATATTGGTCATTGGGAATAAAATGTAGCAGTAATATTATTGTAAGTAATGCACTACATTGTTTTTCTCCCAACGTACTTATGAAAACATTTGGTGTTTTTAATTTAGAAATTTAATTTGGGTATTGTGATGGATTTTGTAATCTGAGTAGTCATAACACAAGGGTTTAATTTGTGAGGCTGTGTAGGGTACAGAAGGATTCAAAATAACTGCAGTGAAGAAGAAAAAAATAGATAAAGATGATATCCATTGTGATATTTTTAAATATGCTTTAAAAAAGATCCATTGATTTCAAAGGATTAAGAATATATTGAAAGAATATTTTGAAAAATATAATATATTCCTTGAATATTGCTGCAAAATTTTTGAGAAATGACCTATTTATGATTATGCAACAGAGGTAAAAGAATATCTTTTGGTCCTATATACTATTTTGTTGGGAAATTATGCCAAAAATCAATATTTAATTCATGATATTTTCAAATAATTAGTACATATCTGAATTAAAACCTGTATTTTGTTAAATATATGATAAAGTCATAATTTTGGGGTTTTTAAATTACCATAGAGTCCCAATTAATTGATTCCCTCTCCCTTCCCACACACACATGCACGTGTGCGCACGCGTGCACACACACACACACACACACACACACACTATTTAGTTTGGTTCCATTTAAAGGGATTTTATTGTAAGGAGTACTTCTCTGGTACTAAGTATCTTGGAATAGCATGGAATTCTCTTACCACTCTCTACCCCTCAAACATGCACGTTAATAACTTCACGTGTAATATATGACAATATTAATTCATTTCTATATGCTATTGGAACAGTCTTTGATGTTATTCTTTAAAGTACTAAAATAAAGAGTTTAAGTTAAGGCTTCCTAGTACTAGAAAACAAGGAGGAGATTCCACTTTAGGATCCAAATGCCAGCTCCATGTGTTACTAGCTCTGTAAACATGGGCTAGACATGTAAGTGCCATGTGACTAGTTTATTACTCATAAAATGTGGAAAGCTTCTCCTTCCTCCTCAGCATGCATGTTGTGGGGATCATGCAAACTCTTGAACTTTAAAGCATCCTTTCTGCAAACTAGATATTCATGGAATATATGCATATGGTATCCATGTGATTCAGTCAAGTAAGATCACAGATTGAATGTGTTAGCGTCTCTCGCATATTCATATTTCCTTTTCTGAAGAGGAATTAACTTTTCAGGAGTTGAAATGCATGTCATCTTACTGGTTGGTAAAGAATGTCTTCTTCATACATGAAGAATTGAATACGCATGAGAAACATTAGTAATGAAAAGGTATAGAGGTTTTGGTCATCAGCAGTCTAAGGTATTATTGACAAGTGCAGAGCTTCAGAACTTCAGGGTTCACACTACTATGCTGGAACATTGGGATTTTTAGTTCCCAAATATGCTGAGCTTGCACATTGACTTGTACTATTTTATTTTATTTTTTTAAAGCTCTTCCCCTTCTAGTCATCTTTGGCTCTATTTCTGCCCTTCAAAAGCCTGTTTTCCTCAGATGATAGAGAACCAAGGCCTTACTCTGTAAGACCATCTCTTACCTTAACCTAGAGATACTTAATAATAGATTGTAGGGCAGTTTGAAACTCATACATGTGGTAATGAATGCAGTGCATGTTGTAGTTTTCTTTAAAAAAATTTTTTTTTAATGTTTATTTTTGAGAGAGAGAGAAAGGCAAAGCACGAGCTGGGGTAGGGCAGAGAGAGAGAGGGAAACACAGAATCTGAAGCAGGCTCCAGGCTTAGCACAGAGCCTGATACGGGGCTTGAACTGCGAGATCATGAATTGAACTGAAGCCAGATGCTTAACTGACCACCCAGGAGCCCCTAAAGTTTTTTTTTTTAAGTTTGTTTATTTATTTTGAGAGAGAGAGAGAGAGAGCGTGCACGTGCGAGCAATGGGGGAGGAACAGAGAGTGAGGGAGGGAGAGAGAGAATCCCACACAGGCTCCGCACTGTCAGCTCAGAGCCCGATGTGGGGTTCAAACTCATGAACCATGAAATCATGACCTGAGCTGAAATCAAGAGTCAGGCCTTAACCCACTGAGGCACCAAGGTGCTCATATTTTTCCTTTTATTAAAAAAGCTCTATGTAAAACAGAGGTTGCTTTTAATATTTATCACGTGTTCAGTATGGACTCTTTTGCCTGTGGAACTAATGGCTCAATTTCTAGTCAGATCTTACAATTACTTGCAGAGTGACTTGGTCAGTATATTGATTTTGTTTTTCAACCAACCTCACTATTTACAAAATAGAGATAATCCCTTACTTATCTATCACCTAAAATTGCAGGGGATCAAGTGAAATAATGAGAAAGCTTTGAGAAGAAAATATTGCTTTATAGAGTATAAAAGATTATAACATCATAATAATGTTTTTAAAATATTATCACTGTTTAAATTGCTGTTATACAGTACTGTTTTTAAAATTTCTAGTGAAACCACTGCCTCCATCCAGTGTGAAAGTGGAAATTACTGTAAAAATTGGAGTATTGAAAATATCTTGGGAAAAGCCAGTCTTTCCAGAAAATAATCTTAAATTCCAGATTCGCTATGGCTTAAGTGGAAAAGAAGTACAATGGAAGGTACATTTTACCTAGAAATGTCTTCAGCTTGCCTCACTAAATGTTATTTCTTATAACCATTTAAGAATTTTATTACATAAGATTTATTTTACTAGCATAAAAGTACAACTTCCTGTATTCTATAGCTATTTTTGTTAAGTAGATATTTCTATAGGTATAACCCTTTTTAAAATTTTTTCTAATGTTTTTTATTTATTCCTGAGAGAGAGAGACAGCATGAACAGGGAAGGATCAGAGAGAGGGAGACACAAATCTGAAGCAGGCTCCAGGTTCTGAGCTAGCTGTCAGCACAGAGCCTGACGTGGGGCTTGAACCCACGAACTGTGAGATCATGACCTGAGCCAAAGTCAGCCGCTTAACCCACTGAGCCACACAGGCGCCCCAGTCTAACTGTTTTTAAAAGAATCATTTTAATGTTTATTTTTGAGAGAGAGAGAGAGAATGAGAGAATGAGTTGGGGAGCAGCACAGAGAGAGAAGGAGCAGAGGATCTGAAGTGGGCTCTGCATTGGGGTGCCTGGGTGGCTTAGTCGGTTGAGCGTCCGACTTTCGCTTAGGTCATGATCTCGCGGTTCGTGGGTTCGAGCCCCGCGTCGGGCTCTGTGCTGACTGCCAGCTCAGAGCCTGGAGTCTGTTTCAGTCTGTGACTCCCTCTCTCTCTGACCCTCCCCTGCTCACGCTGTCTCTCTCTCTCTCTCCTGGAAATAAATAAAACATTAAAAAAAAAAAATGAAGTGGGCTCTGCACTGACAGCAGAGAGCCCAATGTAGGATTCAAACTCATGAACCGTGTGACCTGAGTTGACCTGAGCTGAAGTCGGGCACTTAACTGACTGAGCCACCCAGGCACCCCTAGATCTAACCCTTTTAAGTTATGACATTTCCTGCAACCCATCATTTCCCAAAATGAATTTGACAGAATATTGAAATATTCCTTGAAAAAAGATTACATGGATGAATAAATGTAGGAACCTCTGTATCATTGTGTTCCTAGTACAGAAATGCACTGTGTTACATACTAAAGGTTTAGAGAGGTCCTGCATCAGAGTAACATTTGTGACTTTATTCTGTGTTAAACTCAGTTTAATGAGGAGCCCTTTTTCCTTTGACATGTAATATTCTTTAGTACACTTATGTTCAATGGGACACATTTTGGAAGAAGCCGCTTTTACCAAACAACCCAAATCACACCCATAGTGGCAAGTATGCATATGATGATAGGTCATGTCAGTTTTCAGATGGCAGCCGACAAAGACCCAGGAATATCAGGAACCCATATTATGCCTTTAGATCATCCTGATTTTAGCAGAAAGGAATGTGACAGTTTACCATCTTATTGAGGAGACTATCAGAGATACCACTTGTAACCACTCAGTTAAAATTATTAAGAATTTCTGTGGGTAGAGGATTAGTGGACAGAGATTAGTAATAGAGTTAAGAGCAGTTGGGAATGAAGTTGCAAGTAGGTCAGTCCAAATCTTGGCCTGAGAAGGAGACCATAGATGACTAGGACAATCCTTCACTTGAAGGAGCTCAAGATCCAAGCCAAGTATTTCTAGAGCCAGAAAACACAAAGTCAGCTTTCTGTTAATTTTGGAATAGTATTAAGGTTTTAAATAAAATGCAGTTCAGAGCCCTTTAGCCACGTAGGTGTTAGAAATGATTACTCTAACATTTAAGCTTATTTTACAGATGTATGAGGTGCATGATGCCAAATCCAATTCTGCTAGCGTCCTGGTGCCAGACCTGTGTGCCGTCTATACTGTCCAGGTGCGCTGTAAGAGGCTGGATGGGCTGGGATATTGGAGCGATTGGAGTAGTCCAGCCTACACAGTTGTCACAGATATAAAAGGTCTGTAGAGATTTTGTAAATGTGTCTTAAAAATGCATAAGGGTGTGTGTTTCAAGTAGGACTAAAAACTGTTTTTTTCTGAGAGCACGTGTACAACTTGGGCTCCTTGTCTTTCTGCAGTTCCTACCAGAGGCCCCGAAGTTTGGAGAATAATTAAAGAAGATACCACTAAAAAAGAGAGAAATGTGACTTTACTTTGGAAGGTATTCCCGCCTTTTATATTATTCTTAAATTTTATTTTTATGCTCATGAAAATTTACTTCATTGTTCACAATCCTGTCATTTTTTAGGCTCTGCAGTTTGAGACTTCATTTCAGTTTTGAGATGTGATTGTAGAGAGCTATGATGCACTGGCACGGAGTTAGGGAACTTCATTCTATTCTCAGCTGACTATATTATAGCTAAGGCGGTATTATTTTGGCAAAGTTGCTTAGATGCTTCAGCCTCATTTTTCTCATCTGTATAAATGTAGGGCTGGACTAGATGATACCTGCTAAAATCCTACTCCCCAGCTACCCAGATTGTTCCACACCCTGCAGGCACACGTGTATGCGTTTGTATTTATTTTTTTCTGTTTTTTTCTGCCTTTGAGGAATCTCGATGACAAAAAAAAATATATTGAGAAACACTTCCAGTCTATTGTAGAGAGTCATTTTCAATGGTTTTATAAGGCATTGGCAGCACTGAATGTTATTTGAAACAGGTGGCAGTAATGGGGGTAGTGGGGTGTGTTCTTAATGCTCTGTAGAATGGAAGAGCAGAATTGGACTAGATATGTATTTTACATTGGAATCATCAGTGATCTGGTATGATTTTTTTGAAATGATGGGGCAGAAATTCTGGGGTGACATATACATGGTTCTGATAGCCTCCATTACTTGAATTAGCAACATATGAGAAGAAAACAAATGATACTAGGATTAACATAAATGATGATTAATATCTTTTCAGCTCTTTCTTGTTGTTGCTTTACAAAACCAGACAGTTATTCCTTGTTGGTTTTTCAGATGAGGAAACTCTTGACTCTCTTCTGGTCTTTCGTTTCTCTAAAATTAGTGTGAAACTTCTCAGTAGAAAAGTGTCCTAATTGTATCATCATTAATTATCTTTAAATGATTTATTCTCTGACTCTTAAGTGGACAAAAACCCCAAAAGGAAAAAAACTAAGTTTCCTGTGCTCCATACCCACCCCGATGCCTTCATTGTGTCTGTGATCAGACACCAGCCCTATCCTGCCTCACCTCCCCATACTTCAGCCTTGAACTAGACAGGGCTTGCCCTGGTCTGACCCTGCCTCCCAGTGGGGAATGTATAAGAAGAGTTCATGAGCTTGGTTGGTATAAAAAGCACTGGAGCCCTTAAACTAATCAATTTTCATATTTACTACAGCCTTTGATGAAAAATGACTCATTGTGCAGTGTAAGAAAATATGTGGTAAAACATCATACTTCCCGCAATGGAACATGGTCAGAAGATGTGGGAAATCATACACAGTTCACTTTCCTGTGGACAGAGCAAGCACATTCTGTTACAGTTCTGGCGGTCAATTCAATTGGTGCTTCTTTTGTGAATTTTAATTTAACATTCTCATGGCCTATGAGCAAAGGTAAGAAGAGGTACAGGGTAGTAAACCTGTGCCCCTTTCAATATTTAATCTTTACAAACTCCTCCCATTCTAAATGATCTTCCAAGAAGCCTGCAATTCCCTGAATCTGAAAGTCTGTCTTCTGTATTTTTATCTTTTCTTTTCTGAAAAATAACAAAGCAAATTGTACCCTGGTTATGTAATATGGCCTTTGGGTTTTCATGTGGTAGAACCATGTTGAAATAGAATTATGATATGTGAGAATATTCTAGTAAATCTGATACTTAAACCTTTTGGATCACTGCAAGTTGTACATGAATTAATCTCTTTCTCCCTGCCTCTGTATGTGTGTGTATACATGTAAAAATAAGTACATGTATGTGTGTGTGTTATATTTATTACATATAAGTGTAATAATATGACAAATGGATGCAAATATTTGCTCACCCTTGAAAATTAACCTGTTCTTCATTTAATATAAGTGATGAACTGGGGCTCCATGATGACTCAGTCAGTTAAACATCCAACTCTTGGTTTTGGCTCAGGTCATAATCTCACAGTTCGTGAGTTCAAGCCCTGCATCAGGCTCCACTCTGACAGCACGAGGCCTGCTTGGGATTCTGTCTCTCTTCCTCTCTCTTTTCTCCTCTTCCACACTCTCTCTCAAAATAAATAAACTTTAAAAAAGTGATGAGCCTTTTTTTCATTAATTTTGATATATTTAATTAGAGAATTGAGAACTACCTTTAATAGGAGTTTCCAACATCAGTACATATTCAAAGTATCTTTTTAATGGAAAATTCAAATCTGTATCTCTACTAACCTCTTCCATAAAGTCTTTGCTTATTGCTTTAATTAGATATGTCCTAAATTGGGGCACTTCCTACCTTTCTTAAGGTATTTTATATCTTGCCTTATATTAATGATTACTTTTGTACGTATAGTGTAAGCTTCTTGTAAGTTCCATGGTACCTGTACAATGGTTTACGCTAAAAATATATCCCATCAAAATGTTCTAGAAATATTTATTGAATGCTGCACTATGCTAGGTGGTGGGATTTCCAATGTGAGAAAAACTATAATGGTCTCAGTATCCACAGAGCCAAATCAACTTTTTGATTATTTGATTATTATATTATTATAATCATACAAGTTGATGCCTATTTTCAAACTGAGATAAATGTTCCCAGGAGAGGAATATAATTTTATAAAAGAAAAGAAAATAGGAACCTTGGTATTGAGGATTAGAGAAGCTTTCTTAAGCAAGCAGTATAGGAATGAAACTTCCCCAAAAGGTGGGGCGAGGAGCATTGGCTCTTGAGAGAAGAGTCTGACCAAAAGTCCTTGTGGTATAGAAGAGGACATGAAGGAATTTTATTCTCACATATGGAAATCTACTGGAGGCTTTATTTTTTTAAGTTTATTTTTATTTTTTCAAGAAAGCTTCACTCCCAGCACAGAGTCCGTCATGGGGCTTGAACTCACAACCCTGAGATCAAGATCTGAGCTGAGGTCAAGAGTTAGATACTCGACCTACTGAGCCACCCAGGCAACCCTCCAGTGGAGGTTTTTTAAGTGAGACTCTGTGAGGAGGGTGTTAAATGATCAGATTTGTTTTTTGAATGCACAACTCCATCAGCAGGAGATAAGAGTTTGGAGGGAAGTAGAGAGGATGATTAATAGGCTTGTGCAGTATTCCAGTGGAGAGCAACTCCCTTGACTCTATCCAAAAATCCCCTTTTTGGTTTCTCCTCAATAGCATATATTCCTACATGTTTTTGCATATATGACTCTGTGGTACAAAAACAATTGTACTATATTTATTTATATAAATGTCAGCCTTCCCTTCCTTCTTCTTTAGTCCAGTAGGTTATATGTGCCTCAAGGGTATTCTATTTTTTTAAATTAATTTTGAATTTAAAAACAAATTTCCTTCTTTTCCCCTCAGTAAATACCGTGCAGTCACTCAGTGCTTATCCTTTAAACAGCAGTTGTGTGATTCTTTCCTGGAAGTTATCACCCAGTGATTACTCTCTGATGTATTTTATTACTGAGTGGAAAATTCTTAACGAAGACAGTGAAACTAAATGGCTTAGAATCCCATCATCTGTTAAGAAGTATTATATTCATGGTGAGTTTGCTGTACTTTAATAAGTTTCTCTTATGGAGTAGTAGGAGGGTGGTTATTAATTCAAATAACATAGCCAGTTAATGAAACCTTCAAAATTATAGATGATACTACCATCTTACTATATATAATTCTATCCCTTCATCATAAACATTCACTTCTGTTTCATTTGATCCTTTTTAAATATTTTACACAGTTGTAATCATATCATCTATCACCTTTCTTTCTGATTTGTTCCTTTGACATATCACAGGCATGTTTCTGTTTTCTCCCCAATCCTTTTAACGATTGTTTTTAATGATCATATAGCATTTTATTCTAAAGTCTACTTAAACCATTTATTTATTTGGGAACATTTCTGTTGCTTCTAGCTTTACCTTTTTTCCCCAGACTATTTTTTTTTTTTTT